>NW_020884906.1:8642432-8800397 GCF_003945725.1 Corapipo altera
CCGAGAGCCGCCTGCTGTCCGACCCTTGCGGGCCCGGGCCGGGTCGGACCGGCCGCAGCCGCGGGCGCCCCTCGGCTCGGGCGGGCCCGGCGAGGCTGCGGGCCGTGTGTGCACGGCGGGAGGGACAGAGCGGGTCAGCGCGGCGCGGAGGGCGGGGATAACCCCGCGGTGGCCGTCACGTGGAGCAGATGAAAGGGAAGCGGCTTGGCAGGGCGGAGAGGAGCCGGGGCGAGGGACGGGGAGTGCGGGGCGGGCGGCGGCGAGGAGCGGGGCGCAGCGCGGCGGGAGGGCCGCTGCCATGGGGCGCTGACCCGCCCGGGACCCCGGCCCGGGAGCTGGAGCCGCTCGGGAGCGATGCGCGGCGGCGGGGCGCCGCTTCCTCCCGCCGCGCGATGAGGGGCTGCGGGGCCGGCGCGAGGCTGCCCGTGCCGCCGCTGCCGCTGCTGCTGCTCGGGGTGGCGTTGGCCGCGGCGCCGGGCGCGGCGCTGGGCAAGGAGACGGCGTTCGTGGAGGTGGTGCTCTTCGAGTCCAGCCCCAGCGGCGACTACACCACCTACACCACGGGGCTGCAGGGCCGCTTCTCCCGCGCGGGGGCCACGCTGAGCGCCGAGGGCGAGATCGTGCAGGTGAGCGCGGCCGGGGGGCGCCGCCTGCCCCAAGATGGCTCCGCGGGCCCGGCACCTGCGGCACAAAGCGGGGCCGGGCCCGCCGCCCCACGTGCGCCGCGCGGCCCGGGGACGCGGTGACAGATGCGCGCCCGCGCACAAAGGCCCCGCGCCGGCCCCAACTTGCGGGGCCGCCCCGTTTTGACAGCCGGGCGCGCCGCGCGGTCTCTCCGCGGCGGGAGCGGGCGGAGCCGAGGGCCGCCGTCCGCGCGCCTCGGGCTCCGCTCCGCTCGCCCCTCCGTCGGGCGCGATGCCGGCGGGCGGGCGGGGGCGGTGCCGCGCCGGGCGGCCCTTGCCGGTCCCGGCGGTTCGCGGCCGGGGCTGTGAGGGGCTGCCCCGCTCCAGGGGCGGCCGGGACGCGGGGGGCCCGGGCCGAAGGTCCCGCGGCAGCAATTGGGTGCTGCGCGCTCGGGCTGTGCCGGCCGGTCCCCGCTCCGCGCACCCGGGGCTGCTGCGCTCGGGGCTCCCTCGAAGCCGGGCTCCCATCGCGGGCGTTTCGTACAAAGCTGCGCTTGACTTTCTCACTAGAGAAATAGTTGTTGAATGTGACTAAACGCAGCTATTCTTTACTGTGTTTGAAACTCTTGAAGTGCTTATCTAATTCCTTTGTAGTCTCTTGTAATTGTTGACTTTATTTTTTTCCCCCCTTTGGCTAAGTAGAGAAAAATTACTTGAATGGTGTTTTAATAAGTTTGACTGTTAAGCAATTGCCAATAGCAATCCTTATTTCTCTTTAAGAGCTGTGGAATTTGTTTGCTTGAGTTCCATATACGTACACATACATGCATAAATAAATATACACATAAAATTTTAAAAAAGCTAACTGGTGGCAAGTAAGCTCTAGAAACAACTGATAAAGCTCTACAAACAAATACTTTACTATCAAAATAACCTTTTTTTTTTCCTTTTAAAGAATACTGCTTTTGAGTGCTTGATGTTTCAAAATGGTTTCACCTGGGAGGATTCCTTGTAAAAGTTCTCTCACAGCCAGAAGAGTTGTGAGGACAAATTGCCAATGTAAGGTGATTATTTTCTTCAGAGAAAAGAGGAATGGATCAATTAATTTATAATTCTGACATTTAAAAAAAAGGTGGTGCTACTATGGACTGAAACAGAGGTGGATGTTTTTTAATCTTTTGGTGCATTTTCAAACAGTGAGACTTAACACTGTCTTTGGGGCCAACAAGAGACCCTGAAGGTTCCTTTTGTGTCAGGTGTTTGTGTTAAGAAGAGAATATAGGTTATTTACTGAGGTCATGCTTTCTTGGTGACTGTAACTAAAAGTGGAGAAAAAACTTACTGTTTTTTTAAGACTTAGATTTGCACAACCTGGAACAAATGTATTAAACAGACTTTTGCAGGCCTTGTGGTGTGTAACATCAGCTGTCTGCTTCCTCTTCATCAGTAGTAGACAGCACCCCAAATAGGAAAGACTGCAGTGAAAGCCAAATGATGTGGCAAATCTTTTACAGTCAATTATTGCTCAAAAATGGATTTGCTTATTCATCTGAACACATGCTACATAACATACCTCATGGACAGGCTATTTTTTTTTACGAGCCATGTGTACTGTTCTTTTTTTCAGAGAAGAAAACCTGACAGACATTGTTCCAAAGCAGCTAGACTGAATACCATCAGTTGTGTTTTGACTGCTGAGGTTCTAGATTGCAGACAGCATCTCTTGTCGGTGTCCTGCTTCCTTTATCTCCTCCTGAAAGTGACTTTTTCAGAGCTAGAATTTATAAGATTTTCACAGCACTGTCTTGCCTCCCATTTTCAGCAAGGCTGTGTTTTTATAGAAGACTATGAATCTGTTGTTCTGGATCATCATTTAAAGCTCCCTGTGAGGTTTAGAAAAGGCTCATGAAGCTGATGCCACTCGGAACCTGTTCAGCAGCAGCGAGTTAGTTGTATATCAGTCAGTGAAGCAGGCTCTTCTCTGCCCCAGCCCCTTTGTCAGTGCACACAGCAATTCGAGAATAAGATGCATTTTTCTTTAAAATGAAATATTAGAAATTCTTAAAAATCAGGCACACATTAAAGAATGGATCAAAGGAATTGTGGTTTTGAGACTACACAAAGACTTACTTTTGTTTATGTTAATAGCATCAATTACTCATTGGTCTTGAAAGTCTGAACAAAAAAAAACCAACCATAAGAAACAATGCACTTTCAGCTTTTGATAGGTCATACATCCACTCCTAAACTGGTTATTGGTCAGATTCCTATCCAGTAGTGGTGTGCTATTATATTGCTTCTCATGTTATTGTAAACGAGTCTTAATAGGGTCAAGTGTCTACCAGAATAACTCTTTACAGAGATGAAATGTTCATGTCTTCTTTCATGTGGCCACAGTTTGTATTCAGCAAACTCATGCTTAGGTTGCTGTGTCAGCTGGTCCTTAAACTGCTTGAAGGTCTAACCATCTTGGTGGTATCTGGTGTACTGGAATATTCCCTGTTTCTTGGGGCAGTGTAGTGGCCATTGATATGGCTGAGATTGGAAATTGCAAACATTTGGTTGGAGAGTGATTGTGAAAACCAGACTTAGCTGAAACCTCTAAAAAGATGTTTTGGTTTAAAACAAATTATGACTGGAGAACTCCTTATGGTTGAAACTTCTCGTACCATTCAGGGCCAAAGTTCAGATGTAGTCTTGTCTCAAACTTGTTGCTATATGGCCACAGATTGACAGTGCCAGGACAATAAACATCGCTGATTTTTTTACTAGCAGTGGCTTTATTGCTCAAAGTGAGATTATGTATCTTAATTCTACAAGGAACTGGCAAGATTCTGTTCCAGTGGAACACCACTTGATAACTAAGGTGTGGAACATTTACTGCTGTGCTTCTTGTAAAGATGTAGATGTGAAGGAGCTGCTCAGGTGAGGTGCTGGGAAAAGAGGATCAAATTTATCGCTTGTTTTAGATTGCGTTAAAAACGCTGACATGTCAAAAGCTTTAAATGATGCACATTCATAATTGTCAATTCTGCCTTTTTTTCTACTCCTGTGTCAGTTGTACTGTTGAATACAGTAATGGGTTGATTACTGATGCATACAATGCATGTATACAATGAGAAGCAGCATGGAGGAGAGATTTGGGAATGTTATGTGTGGTTTTTCTTGTGAAACAAAAGTTTGGGTTTTGGTTGGTTTGTTTCTGGTTGGAAGCCTCAGCAGAGAGATAATGAACTTTATGTAGCCATTGAACTATGTGTAGATGATCTAATAATCTCCACTTGCATAAATTTTTGTACTCAAAAATTAACAGTCTGGGGAGAACAAGCATAACTCACTGCTTTAAGCTCCAGGAAGAAAACATAAACGGGACACTTCCTACCTTCTTGCATGACACTTCTTTGTAGGAAACTATTGCCTATCTTTCTCTTGCAGAAGGTGGGGAGACTTCAAACCGGAGTGCAAGACTGTGTGCCTGTGTGCTCCTTCCTTCTGTCTCCCTCCCACCCCTTATTTATTTGAATGGCTTTGAACCTTTTCTCAGAATGCAACAGTTGCTAAAGGCTGCAAACTGCACTCTGAAGCACCAACAGAGTTTTTAACAGTGTTGAAAGGAGTGACTTGGGGTAACTGTGCAGATACATAGATGTGTGGCCCTGATCAGAGGAGACTGAGTCAAGGGAATGTTTGTGTCCTTTGAGAGTGGAAAACAAAAATTTTTTTGGTGGTTTTTTTAGTTGTTGTTTTGTGATCAGGCAGGTTAAGTTTCTTCTTGCTGGAGCTGAGTGCCTAAAGGCCATTCAGATTGAGGAAATGGAATTATTTGTGGCTTTGAGTCACTGTCTTGTTGGATGTTTGCTTTGCTAGTTATCCTCTTAGAATATGAAGACACCTGTGACTGGCTTTGTGTTAGTTTCCATACCTTAACTGTAGAGTTGTGGCTTGCAGTAATGATCCTGAGGACATCAGGGATAATTTATCTGGGCTTCAGGTTTGCTTTGTTATTGTGTCCCTGAAGTGAAGTATCTTGGAGTTGAGCTGTCACTGGAACGTGGCACTTCTATTCTGACCGAAAACAAAGAGCTAACACCCTGTGGATGCTGAGAATGGGGTGAGGAGAGGGGCTGTTCAGCATTTACTATGTTTCTCTGTATTGGTACAAAGACAGGAGACCTGGAAAGGATCTGTTTTGCCTTGAATGAGAAGTGGGAGTTTGCTGTAGTTTTGTCCTCCCTAATCTTCAGTCTTTGATGTTATGAACAGATACTCACAACTGGCAAATGTTTTGAGGCAAGTGAGAACAGTAATCTTGAGGATGTCCATCTTCAGTGGGTGAATCTAAGCACTGCCCCTTTGAGCCTTTGGTCTGAGAACCACAAGTCCCATCACCATTCTGAAAGCTTGCTGAGAGTTAAGGAGTTTGTGTTGAATAGATAACAAGACTGAACCATGAATGGAAGAAAGTGAATTGCTACTGTCTTAAAAAAGTGGGATTTTTTACCCGTTTTAAATTTTGTAAAAGTAATTATTTAATTTATTTTAATAACAGCAAGTCACTGATGGCTCCTTTTTTGTTATAACAGCATCAGGTGTGTGTTAAGTAGTCAGAGCAGGGCTTATTTTCTATACTTTGTTGCTTTACTGCTTTGTGCATCAGAAACCTTGTTTAATTTAAGCTTCAGTTTTTCTTTTGTTTTCTGGTTATCATTGTACTAAGACTTGACTATCCAGCTGGTAGGAACAAGATGCTTCCATACTACAGCCTTGATATATGCATGGAACAGCAAAAAATTTTACAAATTGTGGTTGGGCATTTTCTGTAACCTCAGTCCTTTAAAGCGTATGTGCAGCCTTTGAAACCTAAACTGGAATTTTCAATTTGTTCTGGGAGTTGGCAGGGCTCGTCAGTCCTCTCTGTTATGGGAGAGAGTTGACAGGTGAAAGAAAGATGAAAAGTGCAGGTTTAGTGCTGTGACAGCAGACTCCTCTTCTATAGTTTGTGGCACTTAGTGCCATGGTCTAGCAACCGCAGCAGTAGTGGATCAAGGGTTGGACTTGATGATCTTGGAGGTCCCTTCCAACCCAGCTGATTCTATGATTCTATGATTTGTGTGGTGTGCTGTGCCTGACCTGAGCTGGATCTGTGCTTATTCCTCTGTAATTTCTGACAGAAGGATGAAGACTGCACATGCCCAGAGTGGTTTTTTTTTGGGGCTGGGGTCCCCTACTCCCTCATGGACTGTTGAGTTTTTCCTGCCCTGAAAGGAAGCTGTTTTTCATGGGAGTGCAACAGGTGACTACATGTCAGGGTTCTCTACAAGAGAAGGCCAGGATGATAAAGGAAGTGTAATTTGCATTAGAAATAAGAGATCACTGAGGTAAAGACTTGTATAGTTATTGTACCTGGGCAGCCTTTGTAGAGTGTGCACAAGCAGCTTGCTTGCAGTAGAGGTATTGTCCTGAACTTGATCTCAGAATAGATTAGTCCAACTGTCTCACAGTTTATCCCTCCCTCTGTCCTTCTCCTCCTTTTTTTTCAAGTTTCAGTCATGCTTAGCCTGTGATGTGAGGTGGTACCCGGGAGAGTTGAAGACAGACCAATAAAGTGTTTTGTTTAGGTCGTTTATCCTCTTGTACTGTTCTGTCTTGACACTGAGCTCCAGCCCAATCACAGCATTGCTGGCTTAGTTCACAAGGAGTTGCCTGTCTGCATTGGCTTCTGAACGTGGTATTGTAAATAAGTATCCTTATTTTTTGTTACTTCTTCAACAGTGCAATATTCAAGATGTCTCTTAGAATGGTGGTGAAAGGACTCGATGAACTCCTTCTGTGGTAGCTACTGGCTGTTGCATGCTGTCTGCTTGCAACTGTAGTGCTCTGCTTTGAGAATCTTGTGTCTGTGCCATCCTGTTAAGGTTCACTGCAAAAATGTAATGTAAGAGAATTTAAGAGGGGAGTGTCAAAGATAGTGGCAAGAAGGGACACTTGGAGCTTAAGCCTTCTACAAGAACATCCTTCTCTCTCTGGTTGGACAGATTTATGTCTTCTTTCATATCTTCTGAAAAGAAGAAACACCTTATGAAAATAGTTACTAATAACCTTATGATAATAGTTAATTTCCTAACAATAGGAAATTTAAGGGCTAGTAAATAGTATTTACCGAGTTAAAAACTTTGGACTTTCAAGCTGTAAGGTATCACAATACCTTAACTCTCTTATTAAGAGAGAGTTAAGGGCATCTGTGGAAACTGTTTCTAAATGAGTCTAAGGCAGTAATAAATAAAAGTTTCTAGGCATTACTGCAGGGGAGAGGCGTGATCCACAGATAAAGTACCAAATTCAGTGATGAGTTCTTGGTTTTGGAGGAAGCTCCAGTGTCTGTGGTGTTTGCACAGAGTTGCAGCAATACCAGAATCCTTCTACCAGAACCTTGCTGGCATGTGAGACTGAGACAGTCCCTTGCAGAGAAGGCGGGAGACACAGTGTAAGAAAATGTGGTAAAAGATATTTAAGTGTGGAGAAATTACAATGGAAATAGCAAAAAAAAAAAATGCTACTGTGACCCATTTAGAGGAATAAGAATAAAGTAGGTTAAGTACGTAAATAGAAGTGGAAAGCTCAGAGCGCTGGCTCAGTGCTCAGACCAACCAGTGCAATTTCTGCGCTTCCAAGTAAAGATGGGGAATCAAGTGGGGAAAAGTAGTTTGTGGGAGTTCAGGTAACTTTTCTACACAGTCCATATGTTTAGTTAAACTTCCTCACAGATGTTGAAGGTCTGTACTGTTGAAAACCTTGCCTTTGCTGGCAGGATGCTGAGCACTTCCTTTTCCATGTGCTCCTCTTGCTTGTTTGGGAGGTGGAACTAAGAAAAAAATCCCAGAGAGAAGTGGCACTCAAAAATTGTTAAACACGGAGCCATTTGGAGAACTTTTCTCATTTATATATATTTATTTATGTTGAGAGCGGATCTGTGTGACTACAGTGGTTTATATATAATTACAGCCTGCTTCCCAGTGTTACCAGCAGTTGTGGCCAGCTATGCCCCATGGGTGGAACTGGCACTCGCTCCCCCTGAGCACCCCACTGGTGCCCTTATGGGACAGGGCAGCTGCTTCTTAAGTGCTTTGCCTAGTGAAGGGCTTCTGAAATGACTCCTGGTGAAGTGTGTAGAGGACATGATTCAGTGTGGCAGATTTGGAGGGAAGGAACTGCAGGCAGCTTTGCTGCAAGCAGATCTTATAGGAAAGTCTTGAGTAGTTGTATAAAACCATTGATTAGCATACATAGTAATTTTCTTCCAGTTTATACCATCTTGTGGTAGAGCGTGTATTTAAAAAGGCTCCCTTTTTTATTACAGTCTTCTAGTCCTTGTTTTGGAATTGCAAAGTGAGGCCCTTCTGAACCAAAATAACTTTCAGAAACAGTTTTTCAAAGTGTGAATGCTTTCAGGAGGCCAGCATCAGACTGGTTAAGGAAAGGTTAGATCTGGAGGCAGTAATCTGCTTTGTGTTCTACCCAGTTGTGTAAGCGGTACATGTATTTGCATTAAGACACTGCTTCAGAAGTGCTCAATTTGGGAGGTGTTAAGTATTAATTTTTACATACTATCTTTTCTTTTGGGCATCTGCACTTCAGTATTCAAATGTGTTCAAACCAGAGTGTGTGCCTGCATATGAAAACAGAATGAACGCCAGTTGAATGCTTGGCCTTATTTCTCGCTTCCTGTCTTGAAGGGAGAGTCCTTCACACTAAAAGAGATTGGCAAAGGAAAAATAAATTGTTTAAAAACAAAGATGTGGTTTGAAATTGTTAGACCAGCAACAGAAGATTCGTGTTAAAAAAAAAATAAATTCTATTTTCTTCATTTTTCTTGACTGCTTGACACTTAAACCAGACGTGACCAGGGAAATGGGCTCTTGTGGATACCCAGTGGAGACTGCCAAAAATTGCACTTTCCTGCACTTATCCCATTGGTGAAGCTGTGCTTCTGTTAGGTTTCAGTACTAGTGCTCAGGAAAATAGGGCTCTAGTGGCTTAGGGTGTCTCTTCACAGTGGCAGATTTCTTTCATTCATTTTTTTAAATTTCCTTTTCATGCTGCTTAGAGACTTTTGTTGTTGCACTTGGCTTTAAGATGAAAAGCCAGTTTACAAAGGTTGATTAGGTGCCTGTTATGTTCCAGACACAAGTACAACCTTAAATATGTAGTGTAATATATGCAGACTCTCTAGGCTTCCCAGACCCATGTTACTCTCTGCATTAATGTGAGGATTTTAGTTGTTTTCTAAAGCTGATGACCAGCTTAAGCTTTCTGTTGGTTTTCCTTGAGCTTAAGCTGCTTTATTGTTTTGCATCATTTTCAGTAATAAAGCAAATGGAAGAATCAGTGAGGAGATGACTGGCCTGACAAGAACTAAGGGGCATATTTTAGAGTTTGCAGTCATGGTTTGAGTACAACTGTTAATTAGCTGTACAGGCACGCATGTTGCAAGTACATGCCTCCTACTGTGAATTTATTGCATGTGCTTGGTAAGCAACTTTCAAATACTTCTGATTGTAGTGTTTGAAAAATTGCATTTAATTCAGGAAAGACCCTAGTTCGTGCCAAGATCGGTTTTCCTACTTTGAGCTTGTGATGCTTGCCTGCTTTAAAAAATACACACAATAAAAAGTGTAGTAAGCACGGCTGGACAAAATCCTTCTCCTCTACTTCTCTCTTTATCCATTCCACTCTGCCCTTCCTCCCCCAGGCAGAAGAGGCTTGAACCAAACTTTCTGTTGAGTTCACCTTTAGAACTGCAAGTTTCCAGCTTTAACCTGTCTGCTTTGATGACAGATTAAGAAAAGTACGTTTGAAGGACTGACTTGGAATTGCAAAAGGTGTTCTCTTTGGGTTTTTTTTACACTGATGGGTCTGTTCCACAACATGTTCATGGAGAAGATCCTCTTTTAAAGGCTATGCAGGTTTTTTTCTTAATTTTATTTTATTTTCCTCACAGAGACTGCCCTTGAAGATTTATAGCCTTCTTATTTGGGCCTGGCTAAATGATGGTATTCCCAATTGAACCTTGATTGGTTTTACCTTAATAACAACAGCAACAATAATAATATCTGTATCTCATGGATAAAACATTATATATATATATATATATATATATATATATACAGTGTGCCAATTGTGCACATGAGTGCTGTCTGTTCTTGCTGCACTGAGGTTTTACCTGTCCTTGCTGTCCTTAGAGATAAGGATAGAGGTTAGGATACACAGTGTAGCAGTTGCTACCCTTTTCTTAGGTGCATTGGGTTTTCTCCTAAGGCAGTCTCTAAAGGGTGTGTACAATATAACAGGGAAAAGTATTCCTTCCCATCACAGTTGTATTGTACTTCACTAGGGTCTGTCATACTTTCTCATACCTGTTTTGTATTTATTTAGAAGCCTTTCAGAGCAGATCTTGCCTGCTGTGAGGATAAAGGGGAGATGAACACTTTATGGTCTGGATGCCAAGCTGGCAGATGTCCTGATGATGTGTAGCAGGGCTGGGAGCAAGAAATGAACCCTTGAAACAGCGCCAAGAGATGCTGCTGAGTTCAGTATTTAATAGGAGCCAAGGGCTGGAGACCTCTTTTTGCTCAGAGGCAAGGTATCCCCATTCTGCTAGCTGGCAGTGATTTGCCTGTTTAAAAGATATTATCTTTTGTATCCCAAAACTGTGTCTGAAGAAAAGACATTGTGGACTAGTTAATGCAAAAGAACTCCCAAGGCATGATCTTACTTTCAGTTTTCCTCTATTTTACTTGAGAAAGCAGCTACTATTTCCCCCTCCCCCCTTTGTGACTGTCTGGGATAGTCTTTTTTGGTTTGGATACTAGAAATGGACAGAGGTTTCCTATAGTGAAATAATAAGGTTGTAGTTGCAGATGGGGATAAATTTCTCAACCATTTCTCAACCACAAAATGTATTTTATTTACATTCAGTTGCCATTGGAGCTGAGTATCCTCAAATAATAAAAGTCAAATGAAGTGATCTGATCTCCTTTTGTCCACCATTCTTGTTATCTTCAGGCAACTGTGGGAAGATGAAGATGACCTGAAATCTTTCTGGACAGCTTTAGTATTAAACACAGCTCTCTGATGTGGAATAGCCAGCCAAATGTCCACACACATATGTGTGAGGTAGGCAGTGTGATTAAAGTTATGCTAAGGTGAAACCAACAAAATCTCTATTTTCAAAGACCACATAAATGTTTGTTTCAGGGGCTTGGATAGGAACATTCCTGGAGCCCAGAAACATGCCAGCCTTGGAAGTTGTATGGGAAGAAACTACTGTCCTTGTCAGTGAAAGGGCTGAAGTGTCCTGAAAGAGTTAAGCTCTAATTAGCTCACTTGTAAGGTATTTAATATCCTTATTAAACTCAACTGCTGGTTCACTTTTTTTCCCCCTTCTTGTGTTGAATAAAATTTCTTGAAGAGCCGAGCCTCTGTCTCTCAGATCAGAGGCTCACATGTTGAAGCTGGCAGTGCTAGAGGCTAGTTCCTATCTGTGTGACAGCATTTTTAATTTAACAGGACCGGCTTTGATGTTCTCGAATATTTATAGGCAGCTTCAGATCACTCCAGTATGTATTCTTTTTAACTGGAGCAGAAGTTCCTCCTCACACAACGATATTTTTTTTTCTCTGTTTATTCTTGGGTCCCTTTTGCATTTGTAGTCATGGGAGTGATTTTATGTTACAGATATATTGCTTAAATACTTACTTGTGGGAGGAACCACTTGATTTCCTTTCTAGTTTCTGCAGCTTGGGGTAGTCCAGTTACTGTGTCTCAGCTCCTTGTTTGAGCCTCGCTACAGACACTTATGTTGCAGAAGAGACAGATGCAGTAAACTAGAATTTGAGCAAAACCCAGTTACAGTGAGACCTTCTCCACTGTATGTGGAAGCTCAGGTAGGCCTGCAGTGGGTCAGACCTGGTGCCTCCTCAGGAATCACAGAAGTGTCTCTCAGACACCCTAAAGAAGGAGCAGGTCATGGTTTGTGGTTTAAAGAGGAACTAGAAACTTGAGGTTTGATTCTCAGTGGGAGCTGATCAGAAATTCTGGAAAAAGTTTTAGATGGAAATTACCACTTGGATGGTTTGACTTGCATGACACTTTGACCAAACTCAGGCAAGAGTCTTAAAAAAGATACCTCATGGGTCAGCTGTCAGTCAAGCTTTTAACCCATCTCAGACTTTTTTGCCTCAGTGGCTTCCCTGCCCCACCAGCCCCCAGGCAGTGGACTGCTCAGAGCTGGCACTGTATATTCTTTCAAAAACAGAGATGTGGAGGTTTTGCCACTTTAAATACCACTAGGTTTGGTGTCTTGGATCAAAGAGTTGAGATTTGAACCTTTACCTTGATTGTGGCGCAGGAGGCAGCGTATGTCATATGAAAGTGTTCCCTCAGACAAGCTTTTGTTGTGGACTTCTCTTTTCCTCCTTTTTCTGCCATGTTTCCCTTCTGCTTTATCCTGTCAGCCCTATGTTGTGGATCTCATGTGGACTCCCTTATTACTGCTGTTCTGGCCCAGAGAAACCTTACCGTGGCCAACTGGGACAGGAAAGCAATGGCATTTTTTCCTGTAACTTTTGTGTGTGGATGCTGATAGTTTGGGCATAGGTTCCTGTATCCTGCTCTGCTGTACTTAGTTTTTATTGTGAAATTCTGTATGCTTCGTGTTACATGAGGATCTCCTGACTAGACTTGGAATGCCATTATTGAAGGGGCAGATTTTTCGTGTATTATTTTGAATGGTTTCACTTTGTAAAAAATTTTGTCTTTCAGTGATGATAATTTGTTTTAATGCACGGCCTACAGAGAAAAATGTTTGTGGGTTAAGACATTTCTGCTATAGATGCACTTCTCTGTTGGTACAACCTTTTCTAGTTCAACAAGTGAAATCACTGCCTATGTAGCTAAATACCATTGGAAAACAACCACAGGAGGAAAGTGGTTGCTTGTCTACTTGATCTAAGTAGTTTGCTCAAAGAGTAAGGCTTCTCTTGCTATAGAAATTCAGCAGGGAAACAGAGGCCTGTAACTTAACTACTAATGTAGCAGTAAGAGTTTCTAAATTATGCCAGTAAAATAAATGTGGCTGCTGGAGTGCCATTTCAGTGCTCGTGTCTAGGATGGGTGGATGTGATGGTGACTTCATTTTTCTTTAGTTCCTTCTTCCAAACTGTTGTTGACAAAGGTAGTTTTCCTTCTCCCTGCATAGCCTGAAATATTCTTGTGAGACAGGAAAGTTTATGAAGTGTGGAAGTACTCAATGCTTCTGTCTCTGGGAAGGATTTTTTTGTTTGGTTTTGGTAGAGCTTTTCCTCCGTGAGTGTTTAGGTCTTTTCAGGCTTAACTGTTTGTGTAGAATGTACATCTTACTTCGAGTTTGGATTCAGTAACTTCTGGAAACATCCTGAGATGCAGCAAAAGCACTTACTAAACTTAAAGAACCAGCTCTAGGAGTGAGCAGTGAGTAGTACTAAGATTGAGCTCCAACAGGAAAGTCATCACAGTCTGAAGTTTAACCCGTGTTCAGGGGGTCAACACCTATTTCTGGTTCTGCCTAGGGTTTAGAAATACTCAAACCAACACTGATGTCCATATGTTATGGCTCTGTGAGGACCCAAAGCTAGAATGCTTTGAGATGTTGTAGGTCAGGACTGGTTGTAGAGATAGTAGTATTCTCAAACACTTTTATGTAGGCAGTGCAAACATGATGCTGTGTTCAGTTTTGAGCCCTTCACCCCAAGAAAGACATTCAGATGCTGGGATGTGTCCAGAGAAGGGAACAGAGCTGGGGAAGGGTCTGGAGCACAGATCTGATGAGGAGCATCCAAGGGAGCTGAGGGGGGCTCAGGATGGAGAAAAGGAGGCTCAGGGAGAACCTTCTTGCTCTCTACAGCTGCCTGTCAGGAGAGTGGAGCCAGGTGGGTACCAATCTCTTCTCCCAAGTGACAGGATGAGAGGAAATGGCCTCAAGTTGTGCCAGGGGAGGTTTAGATTAGATATTAGCAAACATATTTTCACACAAAGGGTTGTAAAGCATTGGAAGAGACTGCCCAGGGCTGTGGTGAAGTCACTGTCCCTGGAAGTGTTCAAAAAATGTGTGGATGTGGCCCTCGAGGACATGGGTTAGTGGTGATCATGGCAGTGCTGGGTTTAGCAGTTGGATTTGATTATCTTAATAATTCTGTGATTCCTTTTCATTGTGCTTTTGCCTTAGGAGGAGGTAACAGACAGTAGCATTCATCTAGTTCAGTGTTACTGCAAAGAGAATTTTTGCAAATCGAATTCTTTTCCATCCTTAAGTTGCAGTTGGTGTCTTTGAATTTAAGTTGCTAAAGCTGGGAAAGTATTTGCTTCCTGTGTAAGCGATACAACATATACTGTGGTTGATAAGGATATTGCTGTGAATAACCTCGTAGATAAAGATCTTTGTCAGATGTGATTGTGCTGCTTAGGAAGCTGAATTATATATTTTTCTAGTTGTACTATCCGAGTGCTGCTGAATCTTGAAATCTTTTCTTTATAAACATATTCCAAGTAAAAAGGGCACTGCAGTCTTTAGAACAGAATACACAAACTGATGCAGTCTGTTCTGGAGATTAATGCCAAACATATTCTTAAGGCAACAGAATTCTGACTTAGGTTAGGACCAGTTCAGTTAGGAATACTGAGAAAAATAGTAGGAGTCCTGAGTATCTGTCAAAGGAAGGTTTTGAGGAAGGGAACTTAATTTTTTTTATAGCATTCTTGCCAGAAAGAATGCTTGGAACAACAAACAAGATACTCAAAGAACAGAGAAAAGTTGAACAAGTCTTAGGAGAAAACCATCCTAAAGCAGTCACTGGGTATAATAAAGTGTAGACACTGCCCAGCTGGAGAATATGATCTAACTCTTTTTCTGCCTTCAGAGGCATGGTGGTTATGGCTACCCTGCTTTAAGGAATGGTTCATGCACTGTATGATAGAGGAATTTAATCTTTGTATCAGTATGATAATGCAGCATATCCATGCCCAACTGCAGGGCTCCATTTCTCAGCACAGAATAGCATTTCTTAGTCTGAAAGAGGATCTGCAAGTGAATTCACAGATTTTTGCTGTTCGTGTTATATGGAATTAACATCACAAACTCTGCCTCTGGAAGGAGGAGTTGGTTTTATTTATCTTTTCAAACTGAGACAGCTGCTAGAAGAATATAATTTTTTTTCTTTAAAAAAAACTATTTGAATTAAGGTAACTTACATTCACATTAAAAATACATCTATTTTTCAGAGTAATTGCAACATTTTCAGTGCTTCTCCTTCAGTTTACTTTTTAAAAATATAGAATGTCTTTGTAAGTGTGTAATACTTAAAGCAATTAAGTATGTGCTGTTGGACTGGGACTTTATGGGTACCTGTGTTTTTTGTTTTGATTTGTTTTTTTTACTGTCCACTTAGAAATCTGTCAATGAAACGTCCTTGCAGATGCTGAGGGATGACTGCTAACAGTGAATTAAGTGAATTATTGGAAGCATGAACAAAATGGGTTAGAACAAAACATATGCTCTACTTTGCAACAGGTGAGCATATGCTGCCTATCTGACATGCTAGAAAGGATTGCTTTGAAATCATGCATGTTTTAGGAAAATATTTAATATGTCTTCTGATGTTGGCCTGTTCCTGTCTCTCATTAGCTGGTAGGGAATTGCATCTCTGATGTTAAGACTCCAGGATCATGTTTCTATTACTGAGGCAGGTAGTGGGTGAATAAACTTCATTCACAGTGTTTAAAACTTGGCAGGTAATCCTGGCAGAGCAGCAGTTCTCCCCTGCTGTCCTACAGGTTGCTTTTCCAAGCCCACGTTCCTGCTCTCTGGGGTGGATGTGGAGGAGGTGGGGAGCAGCTTTCCCAAAGGGCCCCGTTTCTGGTGACAGCCTGAGCTGTGCTGTTTCTGCTTTTGGCAGCATGGCCACAGGAGCCCTGGGGACCAGCAGTGAGTGATGTTAAATGGGGATAGGTGAGTAAGGGAGAAAAAAAATCCAGGTTTGACCTGCGATTTCTTTCCTGGTGCCTTTTTTTTTGCCTTTGAATTCTCACTTTCTGATGCCTTCTAGTTCCTGTGTGAATTCTCAGTGTATTACCGTGGACACACACTGCTGTCTGTTTTCTTCAAGGTGAAACTGATTTTTAAGTTAGAAAATTAATAAAAGTTCATGATCCTAACATTTCAACCCCACACTTCTGTAGTAAATAAGACGGGAAAAAATAATAACTTCTGACTGATTCAGAGTTAATCTTCGTGTAGCTGAATTTCTCTTCCCATTTGTTTTGGAGTGTAGAGAGGGAAGTTTTGGTTAGTTTTGAAATGTTATTCTTTTAGTCCTATGCAGTTGGGGATATCTGATAAAAGCTAATTGCCTTTGTTATATCTAGGCACAGATGTGCAGTAAAAGAAACTTAAATTAAGAAAAGAGATAATTTCTTATATGTGATGTTCCTCAAGTGTTATTTTTTAATATAATGTCTTATCTCTGGTCCCTTGACATGGACCAGGTCTCAAAGGACACTGAAGGGAAATGGCAAGCTGTTGCAGAATCTTGGCATTCCCAACCCAGCCCTGCAGGGCCTGTTAAAATAATCACTCGTGCCTGAGTCATGGTTATCCTTCAGGATGATTTTATAGGTGGCACTATTTCTGTCATGTTCTGATATTTCATGCTGAAATTACTTACAGATGGGTTGCAGGCAGAGAAACTAGGGTTGGTATTTATCTCAAGAGACCTTACCTTTCTTGATTAAAGCTAATTAGTAGTGCTTTGGAAATCGGTTCTGTGCCCTTCATAGGGTCAAAATTAGGGATCTGACAGAACTAAAGTGCAAAGACAACAGATCTCAAAGTTGGCTGTTCAGACACATGTCTCAAAGTTACTACAGGATTTACTTTTTTTTTGCTCTAGTATTGCATAATATTAAACCATATCATGCATAAATAGTTGTGCTAGTGTGTTAATATACTATTTTTGTAGTACATATCATAGAACCCTGTGCTGAAACTTTGTCAATCTTATTTTATTGTCAATTTTGTACTATGAAGTTTGCCAGCCACCTTTTCACAACCTATCTTCCCAAAGCCAAATCACGTTTCTGAAGTTGTTGTGTGAGATTTTAAGCTGCTGCATTGATTGAAGACGTTTCTAGACTGAAAATGAGAGAGGCAGAGCTTCACTTTCCATCAATTAAATATTAGAACAATCTTTTAACTTTCAAAATATGACTTAATGGCTCTTTTGGCCTTGACACATCCCCTTGCATCAGTCACTGATACAAAACTGTTAATCTGTATTGCCTGTTCCCCCCCCCCCCAATAGTTACTCTGCTTAGAAAGACTGCCTGTATAAACTTAATATTCTTTCCAGGTAATGGTGATCTCCTGTTATCAAATATTCTGGATTCTGTCCTGTATGCCAGTTCAGCACTGGTAAGGCTTGGGCATGACAATCCATCTTCAGCACTGTGTTGGACATTCAGCCACAGGCACTATGGCATGACATCCAAACTCCCTGTGACTTACTTCCCTTGTAGCTGTCAGTCCTAGCACCAAAGGCTGGCAAACAGCCACAGCTGTCTTTTCACGGTACAGCTCAACTGAGTTCTCTCTGGTTTATCTGTGTGGGAAACCTGCTGTAGCGATTTGCCTAAAGCTGTTCCCATAGTCTTTGGAAGAAAGAAGTGAAATTTTGGGTCTTCTGTCTGTAGAGTTTGTGCTGACTTCAGACTCAGCCAGGGAGTGAGTGGTGCAGCTGTTGCAAATGTTAGTCAGTGTAGTAGTGAAGTAATCCACCACCTGGAACATTGAATGTTTTGAATGGGGATTCACAAACCTGAGAAATGTAGAACTGACTGTTATCTTTCTGTATTCTGGTGTGAGTTACTTACCCATTTTTTGTAGAAGTTTATTGAAGGAATATTTAGGCACCCATGTGATTTGGATATGTTAGGGATGCTTTTTAACCAGTGTCAGGTTTGCAGAGAATTGTTTGACAGGTAACTTTTCAACTTGCATTCAAATAAGAAGTTCTTATAGGCAGAAACTTCTCTAATTTTTCAACCCAGGCAGACTTTGTCTGTCCATCTTGTATACTGAGGTAGTTCTTGTAGAAGACTATCATAATGAAATTAACATCTTTATTGCATTAAATGCTCACAAGAGAGTCAGAATTTTACAGGTTCTCTTCAGTTCTGACTGTTTTTAACTTTGAAACTATGGTTTTTTTCCCTTACAGAAAATCCATTTTGGTATGGATCTAACAATTGTCCTGTCATGAAGTCTTTTGCATCTCAGTAGATTGTGTGCTAAACCTATGGACTACTAAAAGGGGGGAAAAAAACCAAACAAACCCCCCCCTTTTTACTACTGATCTGATTCCTGAATAACCTTCTTAAGAGTGCTTAATGAATCTGATTGTGAATTACTGAGTTTGAGCATTGTCTGTGCTCAGCATTCTGCATGGGAAGCAAGAGAGATGGGCATGTTGATCACAGTCAGTGCTCCCCAGCAAATATCTCTGCTTGTAGCTCTGGAGTTTAAGAAGCAGAGTGATAACCCACAGAAAGGGGAGTCTACAAACATACTCTGAACTCCTAAGACACAAATACCCCCACAGAGAACAGTGCCAGAACATCAGTCTCCCTACAGCAATTGTGTGAACCAGCTGGTGAAATGTTACTGGAGACTAACTCCATACAGAGAGAGATTGGAAGAGGCAGCTCATGGACTGGATGTTGAAGATGCTTATAGTTTTAGGAGAAGAATTCCAGACCGTGCTGTGCCTCTGTTCAGCAAAATCAGGTCTGGGGCAAAAGTACTCGGTTATACTTGGTTGCTTTGCACACTCAAAGTGTGGACGTTTAACATGCAGACACCCTTGGTGTTTTATTGCTTGTGTTTTCCACAGCCTGTGTTTAATAACCAAGCAAAAAGAAACTTGGATACAGTAAATCTCAATGTTTTTTGCAGATTCTGTAATTGAAATACTTGAGTGTATATGCTGATGTGAGACAAAATGAAGTGGCTTCTTTGAGGTCAAAGTTAACCTAAAGATGAGTGCCTTTCCCTGGGTCTCTGTGTCTTGATGGAAGGCTGGTTGTGTTTGTATACAATTGTGAACCATCTGGGCCTGAAACAAAATTAGGACCCAAGGGAACAGGAGCAATGGTGGACAGTGGTCCACTTGTGTGCTTCAAGTGGTGGGGAAATAACTACTGAGTGTGGAAACTCAAACTTCATGAGGAACCCTGGAACAAAAATCATTAAATTGGTCCTACTTTTAATGAAAGAAGAGTATCATTTAGTGTCTTCCTCTGCCTTTACTGTTGTCTCTTAGCATAAAGACAGGCTATTTTCATATTTTCTGCAAAGATTTATTTGAAGTTTCATTTGTAAGAAAACCTTTCCTCCAGCTTGTGACTACTGTGAAAATGGGTGGGAGGCCAAGGGAAGCAGTTAGTTTACTGGAGTTTGCAGCAAAATGCTGGATTTGTGGGATCCCTTGGTCCAACTTGAGAAGGTATTTAGGTATTGATAGCTGACTCTATAATTGAAGAGAAATGGTGTCTTCTAGCTGTTTAAACAAAATTGAGATGTGTTATGGAAAGTATCTGTGTGCTATTAGGAAAAAATTCCTTCCTTTGAGGGTAGTGAGGCACAGGCACAGGTTGCCCAGAGAAGCTGTGGCTACTCCATCCCTGGAAGTGTTCAAGGCCAGGTTGGATGGGGTTTGGAGCAACCTGGGAGAGTGGAAGGTGTCCCTGCTCATGGTGGGAGGTGGGAATTAGGTGATCTTTAAGGTCTCTTCCTTAAAGCCAAACCATTCTATGATTATGTGGCCCTCATAAATTTGTTTTAGAAGTTCTAGTTTCTCCGACCTCTTTCTCCCCTCCAAGAAGGAGGGGTAAATGGGAAGTTGACTATTGGCATTTGCTTTTCAGTTAAGTCATGAACACAACAAATTTAATTTTTAGGCTCCCAGTGAATCTTTTTTTCTTTACACAGACATCCCCTGCTGAGGGCATAGCATATTGGGTACTTAAGAGTTAAATCATCTTGCTTTGAAAGCAGCTGGGCAGTTTACACTCCTTGCTGGGCTGTACAAAAATACTTTTCCTTTGAAGTACCGGGAGGAGCGGCTGAGGGTAAAACCTGGAATGGGGTTGTAGCTGGCAATTTGTAGTGGGCTTAGCTTGGAGCAGGCAGCTGCCTGCAAACTGCAGTGTGAGATGGCAGAGAAGGTCAGGGTTTCTTTCACTCTTGCCATCACTGCCTCAGCGTGAAGGCTTTCTTTTTGAAATTCTTCAAATGCTGTTTAGTTCTCAGAAAATTTTTGGATTGGGACAGATTGCAAGAAATACAGATTAAAAACATCCCTTCCCATAAAGGCACGCTAAATACAGGGGGGCTGTTGGAAGTTCCTTGGCTGCTTCTGATGTGATCTGGTGGTGAAGTGCACACTGCTGCCATCTGGGATGAGAAAGACTCACCTCTGCTAAGTGGTGGGAAGGAGGTTGAACCCTTTTGAACAAAGCTCTGGAAAGAGCTTTCAGAAGTGTGCTAGAACCTGTGAAATCTCAGACCTGGTGCCATACTTTAGCCAAGTTGAGTCTCAGTGCAGCAATACAATGGCTGGCAGGAGAATGGCAGTACTGGCACTTGCCCAGGATGGCTGAAACCAAACTGGAAGATGTGATGTCTGTAGGAGAAACCCCTGGGTTAGTGCTGGGCGTGTCCTCTGCCCTGTGCATGGAGCATCCTCCATCCCTGTGGCTGGCACAGCTTGGGATGGCCTCTGGAGAGCAAATCCTCCCACAGGCACAGCCTGCTGCAGGCTGGGTTCTGGTGCACGTGCTGCCTCCTGTCACTGTCAGCAGTGGAACTGAATTTACTCCCTGGTTTTCTAGGGTAATACTTTGCCTCTTGAATTAATAATTTCTTGACAATATTTGTACACGGGTTTTGGGAGTTTTTTGCTGTTGTTGCCATTATATGAAACTGAGGAAAAGAAATTTCCTTTTAGTGATGCCACTAATGGGACAATCAAAAGCAATTTACCCACCAGCTAATGACAGGTAACATTAAAATACCTGGTTGAATCTGTTGAATAGATGATGATGATGATAGGGCTGTATGTCATATCTCCAAATTTCAAGTTAAATTTATCTTAACTGCTCTTAATAATTGTGTCCTTTCATCTTTTCTCATTTAAAGATCTAACACCTGGCTGTTGGTTGGTTCTCCAGGTTTCTTTCCCTGCTGCTCTGCCACTCAATCTTTCTTTCTACCTATCTTTTTTTTCTGAATACAAAAAATGTCAAGAATTAAGTTGCTAAAATAGGTAGAATTTTCCTCTAGGGTTTCTGCTGTTGTACGAGTTATGTAGAGGGTTCTGTCCTTGAAATAATTGGTTATTAATACCTGAAGTACCTTGCTTTCCCATTTAACAATTCAAGTTTCAGTGAAAATGTCTAGTCACACAGGCTGAAAAATCTCAGAAAAGATCATCTGCTTCCATCCCAGAGCTGTTGCTGAAATTCTTCACTTATAATCTACATCCAATACATTAATTTTCTAGAAAGTGAGGGTTAGTGCCATGGCAGAAGTGAATGTAAAAGGCCCAGAACAGGATTTGTGGGATATCGTATTTTGTTTTTTCTACTTTTTCAAGAAGCTGCCAGCTGTGTTGCAAAGGGCAGTTGCCTGGCTCCTTGTGTGTTGGCTGTGCAGGTCTTTTTGAGTGGCTCTGCACGTGCAGGAGCTAAAGAAAACCTCTGGTCTGTTGCCATGTTGATGCACTTGATTTTGATGGTGAGGATATCCCACTTTCGTGTTACAAGAGACATAAGCTGATGGGCCTCTGTATTATTATTGAACATCCTTAACAAAACAGAACCTAGAGAAACAAGAATGCAGAACTCTGAGTGCCCAGGTTGTGTGCCTGGCAGCTGAAAGACCAACCGTAAGTTGTCAGGCTCATCTGCTTTTTAACGGGAGGGCACATGCAGCCTCTCCCAGGAGGGCACATGGAGTCTCCAACAGGAGGGCACATGCAGCCTGCCCACATGTTGTTACAGTGGCGTGTGTGCAGGGACTGTGTTTTTGTGTGTCTGCTGCTCCGGGGTCACGGGGCGCACATGCCAGTTCAGTGTGTTCACAAAGCTGCTCTTGGACAGGAATGGGTGCTGCTGCCTTTTCCAAAACTGTGCAGGCAAAGCAGATATTATCAGGGCTGGCCCTGGGGCATAAAATAGAAAGATCAAAGGACATGGCAGCAGCACACAGAGGCTCTTCAAAGCCTGAGTAAGGGAGGATTGATAGAGAAAAGGAGAATGCTCTTGCTGATGTAATCACAGCCTGTGAGACAGGTTGGTTTTTTTTTTTCCTTTTTCTTAATTTAAACAAAGGCACAAAGACAGTCCTTGTTTGTTTAGAGAGGTGAAGCGTGTGCCACAGAGATAGAGCAGGGATACCTGAGTATATAGAAGGCTTTCATGAATAGCATGGAGCTCAAGCATTTTGAAGTGACTAAAAAGTTGCAGTTTTTCGTATTTTACTTTGCTCAACTTCTGCATGTGGTATTCTCTCACTTGTAGTGTCCATGTGGGATGAAGTAGGAAAATGGCAAATGCCTTCCCTATTAAAATGGAAACTATTTTGTTTTCTCTCGATAATGCCAGTTAAAAATTCCTGGGATTTGTATGAAAGAAGTTGAGCATGGGCAAGGTGGAGTTTGAGGGGAAGTCATAAACTGGATCTGTTGTCAAGAAGCTCAGGCTTGTTCAGGCACAAGCTGTGAGGAAAGAAGCAGTTTTCTCCTCCTTTGTCTATGTGGAAAGAGGGAAGGAGAGGTGTGACTTTTCTGGAACAGATGTACAGGGATGGAAGGAGTTTCCAATCTTCTTTTTTACAAACCTTACTTCTCTTTATATGCTGCAGCTGCAGAAGTATGTTTCTGAACCTTCATTTTTATTATTAAGGTAAGGGGCAGAAAATAGGTTTTCAAAGGGAACCTTGTGAAATTGTGAGACAGAGCATGGTAGTGCCACCCAAAGGTGTATCTCTTTGGTGTATGGCAAATGACCTGAGCTAGCACAGTCTGTTATCCAAAAAAATACATGACCTTTGTGGGCATGACTCAAAGCCTGAATGAATAAGTATTACCAGAGAAGCAATGCATACCAATTAATGTAGCTGCATTGATCTCATATATGTTTGGAGTTCAAGCAGGACAAGCTCTTCAGCTTAGATGGTGAGCAAAGTGTGCAGGCATTTGCTCTTGGTATAGACTGGAGGTCCAAGGGAGGGAGAACTGAGAGGAAGAGCCCATCCCTCCATAAGTCTCTGGGAAGCTGTTAACTCCCAAACTGAAAACCAGCTTCCCTATCTTGCATTGTTTCACTTACTAATTGCTTTAGAAGAAAGATCCAATGGGATTATCTCTGTCCCAAAATGTGTTCCACAATGCCAGAAATCGCAGTGGTTATTCTGCTGGCAAAATCTACAGATTTCCTTCCCCCCCAGCCATGAGACCATTTGCAGTGCAGTTCAGATTGGTACACAAAATTGTGGTGCTCTGAAGTCTGAACATCTATCGTGAGGGAAAGGTGACTGCCTCTATTGTTAACTTTAATACTTCATTCTGGGGTCAAAGCTACATTTTTAGTCTGCTGAATGACTTTATTACCTTAGTAAGAGGTCCCTGCTCAGAAAGAGATTCATCCTCTTTATTGTGGAGTTGTGTTGTCTCCTGTGGAAATGTCTCAATTTTGCTGGTCAGCATCAAAACCTTTTCTCTTCACCCCCCTGAATCTCTCTTCTGCCATGCTGCTTCTGCAGATGTGTCTGATTTGATACTTGACACTAGTAGAAAGAGCTTCAATACACTTAAAATACTCTGATTTTGGTTTTTACTTGCCAAACCTTCAGGCACCAGGAAATTTGCACATCTTACAGAGCTCTGAGATGGGCTCTGACATGTATTTTTGTTAGTGCTGCAGGCGTTTTCCCCTCATGATACAGAGAGGCTGGAGAAAAATTCTGGGATGGGAAACCTAGCAATCACCATGGCTTTCTGCTTTAAAATATATCCTTTTTGGAAATCCCACCTAGATATGTGAAGTATAGACTGTTCCAGTCTGTTGTAGTAGACAGCAGTTAATAAAGCAGAGGTTTCTCTACCTACGGAATAGGAAAAATTGGTGGGTTCTGCCATCAGTGTGGCATCCCCATGCTTTGCTTCCAGTGAGCAACAGAAAGAAAAAAAGGGTTTTAACTGATTTCCTCTATGCTCTGCTGAGTTTTTGCAGCCACTGCTGCCAGTGGTGTCTGTGGCCTTTTGATTCATGCAACCAAGTGAATTAACAGAACTGCCATGCCAAGTTAACCAAGAAGTTCCTCTGCTCCTGTGACTCTCTCTGGCAGAAGCCAATAGCAGATAGTTGTGAAGGAATGCAAGCACATGGTGAGAATTCTGCAGTACATCCTTCCACGCTCTACCAGCTTGTGGCTTAGGTCTTCCTCTAAGCATCAACTACAACACAAGAGCCCTTGATGGCTCTTTCTTTCACATTTTTTCTAGTCTGTTACTTCACATATAACTTTCTTGTCTACACTTGAGAGAGCAGGGAAGATCTGTTCTGGTTTTGAGGGTTGTTGCACACTGTGACATTGTACTTATCATTATGTTTGAATAGCAGTGGAGTCTGTTGGTGGGTGTAGTCCAGGAGGTGTAGAACAGCAGTTTCATTGGCATGTCTGACACTTACCTACCTAAGTTGCTCACCGACAGGGTTGGAGGGAAGACAGCTGAATCCTCAGAATTTTTCTCATTCTCTTACTGTCCAGTGTAAATTCTGTAGTTTTTTTGAGCTGCAGGGGAAAAAACGTTGCCAGGAAGTAATTGTTCTTTCTGTCTCTTCCTAATTCTGTGCAGCAGCTGCCTCATCTTTAGCTGCTATTAATGTTCAGAGCTCTCTGAACAAAGGAGTGTCAGGCTGATGTAACTTTTTCCTCTGTCAGACATTCCCTCTGAAGCCATCTTTTGTCTCTATGGCTGTATTGTAGCCATTCATATACTGATGAATGAACAGGAAGCTGATGATAGTGAGCAGATGAGTCTGATCATGAACAGGTTTTACTCAGACTCCAGCTTGAGCAAGTATAGATAGGAACAGAGCTGTACCACTGTCAACTACAGTGTCTGATTTGTTAATTCATGTTTTCTTTTGTTTAAGAAACTGGAAAAGATTATTAATCCAAGAGAAAATGTGCTAACTTTTTTTCCGGAACAACAGTATTACAGATACAAGTCCAAGAATTCTGTCTTTCACCTCGTCATGCAAAGAGAAGTCTACTTGAATGGCAGCACTTTTATTTTTATTTTTGGGATTGTGATTTTTGTCATGTTTGATTAGAGGTGATGGTCTCTTATTTGTTGTCCTGTTTGTGGCAAACCAGGTTCAAACCTAAAGGTTCTGGGGAAGATGAGCACCTCGGGTAACAGTGATTGGTGGGGAGAAGGGGAGGATTTCTTCCCCTCAGCTCTTCCTCCATGCAGGTTTTAAAGCAGCTACTGTGGGCTGATGACAAAATGTGTTCTTAAAACCTAACATGAGCAGCAGTAGATATGGCCTTTTTCTTCTGAACTGGGAGTGGATAGCAAGAGGAGCTTATCAGGTGAAGTACCAGCAAATGTGTCCTAAGTAGTTTATGAAGGTAGCTACTGAAAGGTGATATGATCTTGCATAGAAAACTTTAGTTAATCTGGGTGAATGTATTAAATCAGCCAATATATTACTAAAATAACATTACTATGATGATTTGAGGCACGCTGGAGGAAAAAAAAAAGGATGCTATCTTGTGATATTAGGTACTAGAAGAAAGCAAAATATAGTAGAGGATTTTTGAGCCAGATTGTCTGTCTGAAGACTGATGGTAAATACTTTGGTGTACTGATGGCTACCTGACAGAGGCTGTTCACTGTTTGACAGTCACCAAAGCGTCCTAACTATGACTTTTCTAACACAGATGTTTTTCTCATGTGACATTTGGTGCTTGCAATATATATTAGCCTTCTGTAGACATATAACCTGTTCTCTAAATGCCTGATGGAATGAAGGGACTCTTAACGTGTAGTTTTTAAAAAATGAGCACCGGTAGTTATTTAAATATTACAGGCAAAATTAGCAGTTCCCTAGCAGTGGAGGACAAAGATGTTCTTATGAGTGTGGTTGTTCTTTTCACAATGCCTAGCCTTTTCTGTTTATTGTTGTGATTGGGCACAGATTCCGTTGACTTTGTTTTTATTTTTGCATCTGTCACATGTTCTGCAGACCTTTCTCTGTGTTTATATCTGGCTGAATGTGCCTTGTAAGGACCTTGGTTAAAGGGATTCTCCCCAAGTCACAGCTGTATATACAGCAGGTTATGTATCAGTGCTGATCTTGGGAAGGATCTTGGTTAATTGTAATACAAGCTGGAGGCATGCACCACGAAGAGCAAAGAGGGACCATAAAAGGCTTCTCAAAGTTGTGGCTAAGAACTCTTTTCCTTCTTAAGAATAAAGTGTGTTCTGAAAACCTTATCCCGGTGGAAGTAGCTAAAAATTTCATGAGTGTTGCAATTACTAGGAAGGGACCAGAGAGCAAAGCAGAAGACTTTGTGAGCACTGTTTGGCTCCAAGAGTTTGAATGCTGTGTGCAGTCAAGTCAGTGCATTGTAAAATTGGAAGGGGAGACCAGAAAAAGGAACAGGTAGATCACAAGCTGTGGATTGTCCATGTCATCAAACAGAGTGACACTGAAAAAGACTGAATTTTATCAGCTTGGATAAGAGGCCACTGACAAGAGACTTGAGTAAAGTCTGATGTAGAGAGAGTGATTAAGGAACAATTATTGGCTACTCCCTGCAACACAAGGATTATCAGAGTGTTCTCAGTGAAATTCTCATAACAGCTTTACAGTCAGGAAAAAAATACACATACTAAAAATAGTAAGTTGTGTTTCTTGCTGTAGGGTGGTGTAAAAGCCATAAGTATGTGTGTCATCCTAAAGGAATTCGGTAAAAAACATGAAACACAGATACAGTGCTTAGTATTAAACACAATATTTTTGGTGAAGTCTCACCTCTGGAAGTTTTTTAATCACTGATAGCCATAATTAAGAGGCTATCAAAAGAATATATATCTAAAGACTAATCATTCCATATCTGTTTGGCTTCTCCTATTCTCCAAATTTCTGCAGTTGGCCGCTGTTGGGGATGGGATACTGCGCTGATTGGATTTTTGATCACACCCTGCATGGCTGTTTTTATGACTTGCCCAACATTTCATAGGAATTCTGTAGCAGAGGAAGCAATCCAGTCTCTTGGGAAGCATTCATCTGCTTTAACCACAGTGCTATATTTTCTTTTCTCATAGTATCTTACCTCGTTCACTGCACTGTCCAAATTTTCTAACATGTGAGGGAAATGTCCTGCAGACAGCACTCATTCACCCCACTCTGCTGTGTTCTTGGAGTACAGTTTACACCATTAATTTCCCAGTCAGTGAGGCATACTTCAGTGGTGAGGTGTGCCAGAAGGAGATACCCAAGCCAATAGGCTTTACTGGACTTATTAGCATGGGCTGCATGCCAGAACTACAGGAGTTGGGTTAAAAAAAGAAAAGGGAAAAAAGAGGACTGGGGTAGAAGAGAAGTAGTGAAGGGCTAATCTGGAAGAGAAGAGAGATGAGGCAAAAGATTAGTGGCCACAGGAAAGAGGAATCATACAGAAAGAGATGGTGTACGAAGGAGGGAGAACTGTTGTTATATCCTAAAATGCAGCACAAGTGTTGAAAATTGACACTGAGTTGGGCAAATAATTTGAATTATTTTTATTATGGTAAATTTTAAATTTTAGGATTTTTTTCACCCATACATAGGATGCTGTATGTACATTAATATGGTGTCAGAAAAAGCTGAGGAAAACTGTTTTGATTTACAGTTCTGTAAAACAGTTCCGTTTTGTAGTTCTTCATTCAAAGTGGAGTTTATTTTGCTCTTAGATCACGAAATTAACCTCTTTGTAATGAAAGGAGAGTGCATCAGGTCTCGAAAGTTCCACTATTGTTAGTTTGACTTTAAATAAGGTAAATTGGATCCTTCAGGCACCAAGAGCTAAGTTCCTACAAATGCCTTTGATAAATGGAAAAGAGCAAAGCCTTGATAACTACTTGAGTGCAGAACAGTTCTGCATTCTGGTTCAAGATGTCAAAGCCCAGGCTGTGAGCAGTGAGTGAAACTGGCCATCAGTCAGCCTTTGATGCTGACCAAGTGTTTGGAATGATGCAGTGGACTGAGTTATGGAGCCCACATTACATCTAAGTTGGTTTTTTGCTGTGCAAAATAAAACAAATTAAGACTGAAAGAGGGAGGAAGAATTTTGTGGTGTGTGAAATGGGAATATTTGCAGTGACTACTTCAGCAACGTGCTACTTAGAATTAAGCACAGCTTTTTATTTTCAAGTCATTCTCTCTACTACAGAGCATTCTTCAGTGGTGACTCAGGGTAGAGCTAATCTCACTCAAAATGGTTGCCAGTTGCCACTTGGAACAATAGGACTGAAGCCATAGGCTGCCATCAGGTGGCAGTTTTTAAGAAGGGCATTTTTTTCCCCAGTGGATTTGAGTATTTCTGTCTGGTAACATGGAAGGTTGCAATATGCACTGAATTCTTTTAAAAGGAGATTTTTGAAACAGTGCATTGCTCATTCCTTTACCTGAAATGGAGAGCCCAGTGCACCAGTTATTTTCTTTTATGGAAAAAAGCAAGCATTAAACTTAATCTATTTTCAGGAACAACTCTTTGCATCTGATTTATATGCCATAATACTGGCCTGTACTTTTTTTTTAAGGTACTCAATTCCTCTCTGGGCAGGGGCATCTTTTCCCTGTGGTGTGAATGAGGAAGTTAAGCAGGGAGGAAGAAAGGACTGATTTCCATACAGTTGTAAAGGGACATGACTTTGCTAGGGCAGAACTCCTACCACCTTTGTCGTTCATTCAGGTGGGATCTGGCGAGTCAGCTGCTCTGTTCTCCACTGGACATGGTGCAGCAAGGTAACACAGATCTGCCTGTTTGCTGCTGGGTGCACCTGGGCTCAGGAGCCATCAGGTGAGGTGTCTGGACCCATCAGGATGGCCACTGTCTCTCCTTTAGAGGAGTGTTGCTTGCACTAGTGGCTCCGAAGTGGAGTGACGTGAGAGAATCCTGGACCTGGGGGCTGAGGGGTGTCAGAGGAAACAGGGGAATGCATCCAATTTCTGCTGTGAGACAAGCTGAGGTATGATGAGAAAGTCATCTCACCTTCCAGTAAAGGAGATCACGTCCTGTTGTCAAATGAAAGGAAGGTCAAATGATATCTCTCAGAAGGCCACTGTGTTGTGTGGGGCAGGTGAAGGCCAGTTCTGCTGCGTGTGCACAAACTCCTTAATCTCTACTCTGCTCTCAGAGATAAAAAACCCTGAACAAATGTCCGATATGTAGAGCTTCCAACTTGTCCTTGGGTTCAGTGTCTTAAAACCCTCTGGTGGTGATGCAGACACTTAGGTACTGAATTTAAGTTTGTGGACAACAGGCTTTCTTTTTCTAATCGACTTCATCACATGACTTTGAAAGACTCAAAATCAATGTTGTGTTTTAGGCTGTTTAATGTGCCTTGCCATAATACTGGAGGGCATCAGTATTTTCATCATATTCAAAAACTTTTCAGGAACATCTTCTGCAGCACAGGCTGAAGGAACTGCTGTTGGCCAGAGATTGTCTGGTTTCTAGAATGTTGGAAGAGTCTGTATGTAAATTAGTTCACATGCTAACCTAGGAAATAGGGTACATCTTTAGGCTATGAACTATTATGTTTCAACCTTGAAAAATGTTTTTTCATGCTGCCTAAAGGAATACAGGTCTAATAGTGAGTGCATCACTGATGTCTCTTGCTTCCCTGGTGGAACTTCCAGACTGACTTTCAGTCAAGGTAGTGATCAAGAACTATTTAAATATTAAAACCTTTCTTCCTGTCAACGTTTGTATTGCAACCTACAGGATTTGTCGAGACCATGTAACTCTGTGCCATTCGAATTTTCACTCAAGCTACCGCTGCGTGCTGACAGCAACTGAAACGTCATGCTCCAAAACACATGCTCAAAAAGTGTCTGTTCATCCTTAGCAAATGCCAGCTGCTTCCTTTCTTTGTGTGTTTCGGGGAAGATTCTAGGCATGAGGTGGGAGGTAAATATAATGAAATTATTTCTGTCCTGCCATTACTTGATAATTCAGCAACTGTATTTTTAAGTTCTGTCAGCTAATTAAGCCACTTAATACAGAATAACAAAGTACTGATTTTGTCAGGGAAGGATGACAGTTTTCTAAAACAGACTAGCCCCTAGCTTCTGAGAATTACAGAAGTTAAAATTTTAATTTCTAATTATTTCTTAAATTTTTATTTTCTTTATTAATAATAGAGCAATTTTGATTCCTCATTGTGTTCAGATTTTACTTAATCTGTTAGATTTCACTGCCTGCATTTGCAACTTCCTTTCCTATATTTGAGGACTAGGAGTTTTAATTTTTACATTCAGTCATCATGTTCTCATTTAATACAAATGCCTCAAACAGTTATGAGAATTCTAAGAACCAGAATCTGGGGTTGTTCTTATGTTGGCTTCTGATTTTTATGCAAATGTTTCAAGTAGCCAGGAGTCAGTATTATTATCTCACAATTTCTCCAAGAAAAATAATACATACTTTGTTGGGTAATGTTTGCAGGCATTGTTTATTGTGGGACAGTCTCCCAGGCTCCAAATGTATTTATGTTTTCTGTGAGAAGTAATGAAACTACAGCTGGCTGTGCATTATCTGCTGTATCTTTTCCATTGCTGTTCTGTGTGTAGTCACCGAGACAAACTTTTAATTTTGAACTGAGCAGAAAGTTGCTCCTTATTGCTGCCTTCTGCCTGCTGCATCCACGGTGTATCTTGGTGAGTTTAAACAGCAGTTCAAGTCTCTGAAGTGCAAAAATGAGAGAAGGATTAAAACGTTCTAACCCTCCTGTCTTGTGCTTTGCCTGACGCCAAGTGCAAAGCTGCCCAGTGTGCGTTGCCAGCTCCAGCTCTATCCTCCATCTCTGAATTTCACTGCAGCCCCAGGGGAAGCTGCACCTCCGTGGCTCTCCCACAGCTGCTGGACTTTGATGAGGACATGCCTGCGCTCTTTCCACTGGCCTCCCCTGGCAACCAGCCCTTTGAAGATGACCTCTTGCTGTTTGCCTGTTGTCTCTCTTGTGTTGGATTATAGATGAGAGGTTGGCATGAGGGGAGGGGGATGGGATGCAGTGTTGTGCATTTTAAGCCTCGTTTCTTTCTGCATTCTCACCTTTTTTTCCACTCTGTGGCTTTTACCTCTCTATATAGATAAAATGTTGTCTTGCATATGGAAAATGGTTTCTAGCAGAAATGCAGAGTTTTTGCTTTGCATTTGTATATAGGACAAAGGAAGTTTGATTAGTTTTGTGGTGAGGACTTTGCATTCTTCTGTAACAATTTACTCACATTAGTTCCCTTCCCCCATCCTTCTTTTTAAGGACAATATTGTTCTTAGTTATAGGGCAGCCTTTCTCTGTGTGCATGTTCTCTGTTCCTCTTCCCTCCCTCTGGCCCCAGTGAACACATCTTCTTGGAGGCAACACAAAATAATCACCTTCTTAATGAAAGCTATGGTGTGAAATGGAAAGGGATTCACTAGAGCTCCATGGCTGGGTCACATTTTGTGCAGGCACTATTTCTAGAAATCCAAACAACAAACTTTGCTAAATTCTGAGAATATCCTTCATGAGAGTGGTACAGGGACAGTAGCTGTAGGGTAAGAAGTACAGTATTATAGGGGGTCAAGCAAAGCATAGGAATACATATCCAATTTTCACTACAGTGAAAGGTGGTGAACAGGTGAGGTGTTCTAGGACAGAGCATTGTAACTAACAGTGTTTACACACTTTTACTAATTTTATCACCTCCTGTCTCAGTTTTTCTCAGTGGTGAAATCACTTCAATCTTCATCAAAGTCTGGCGTGGATAGCAGAATTGTAGTTGATATTGCTGTTGCATATTGATGAATAAAGTCAGGAGGAATACGTGTTTGAGGGTATTTTATGGCAAACATGAAGAAAATAATTTGGATGTACCTATGGATCCAGCTGGAATGCCTCAGTGCAGCATACCACCTAAAATTAGAAGAACAGGATGTGGGAGGTATCTGTGATCTCTGTGTGTAACTAGTTCATCCTTATCTGTAATACTGCTTTTTAATTGGATCTTCTAGTAATATCTTCTCTTTCAAACCCAAAGGATGCCTCAGAAATAATTTGTGGTATTTTTAACTCCTTTTTCTCTCCTTCCCTACCCTTCTCTGTTTGTCTAGCAAAGTTCCCCACAAATCTGAATGCAGACAAACCAGCTCTGCTTGTTAGCGGCTTACTACAAAATACACAAAATATCTTCTCTTGCCAGAGGTCCTGGACGACTCTGGAAAAGCAAGTCAGCTCCTAAACTCCATGTCATATCAAGAACTTTCTGAAAAGCCAGGGTCTAGACTAGTTAATGTGGCAGAAAAATAAACTGTAGTGAGTTTGGCAGTCAGTTACAAATCAGTCTACACATTTAAAGAACAGTCACTACTGGTGTGGAGTGTTACAATACTGTGAAATTTTGGGTCAGCAGGAGAGCTGTCAATCTGCTTGCTAAACTTCCTTGCTAAAATACAGTCTGCAAATGAGTAGCTCGGTGTCTTTTCAGAGCTGTGTGCTTTCGTAAAATACAATACTACCTTCTCTGCTGCATGCACGTGTGTGTGTTGTCTTTTAATTCCCTCCTAACACCCATGGAATTTTCATCCCAGCCACATTTTTTAAGTGTGCACCGTGTGTACTTTTGGCAAGAGAATGCAAATAGAAATTTCTTTTAGGATTGCTTATGAACAGCTTCAATCAACCGGTTGTTTGGTTGTTTTAGTTATTTCTGTTTAATAGTTACACTCGTTCTTTTGGGCCCCAAACTTTCCCTGGAGTTTAACAAATAGACCCCATTATGTTGCACAATGTTTGTCAGGGTGTCTTCATACTTCCTACTCCATTTCCTGCTAGAAAATCTAGTTGCAAAATATTGGTAACTCCATATCAGGCCTTTAACTTAAACCAAGCAGATTATATGACACTGACCGGATACTTTCAGTTATAGGCACCTGCTTGAGTGCTATGGGAAAAATGTAGTTTTTATTGAGATGTAAGATAATTCTGTTTTTCCCAGTCAGTTATGATTTTGTCTAACGTTTTGGCCATTAGTGCATTTGGGGGGTTTGTCTTGTTCTTTATAGGGCCAGAACTCTGTTTTACAATATAGCTACTGGCCTTCTGCCAGAAGTAATCTATGAAGGTATCATTATACTCCTAGATTTTCTCTCTAGTTTCCTCTGTCCTTAGTGGCATTGTGCCTGCATCTTTTGCCAGCATCTTTCCACGAATTTAAAGAGGGGGAAAAAACCCCACAGTTTTAAATACAGCTTTGTTCCTCTTTGCTCTGTCACTACTGTGGTAGGACAACTCAATGTAATCAAAGCACTTAAATTCTTAAGAGAAGAAATCTTCCTTCGAGTTGTCTAGAATATGTACATCTCTGTACATGGAGGTTTGGTTTTGAGATGCTTTGAAGGAAGGAGAGGCCAGCTTTCTATTTGCATGGACCAGGAGCTTCCCTTGCAAAGTGTTTGGAATAATTAGAGTCCATCTGCTTTGTTGCAGTAGATTGCTCAGCTGCATAGCTTGGGCAGTACACTAAATCACTGCCTGTGCAGTAAATCTGGTGCAGACGTGCTGAATTTAGACTTGTACACATCTGTTACTGTGCATGTGCCGGGGGGATCTGTAGCATCTCTCTGACCTGGAGGATGCCTGGGAGGTTTGTCTTTCAGCTGGCAGTTTTCTTCCTCTCCTGAGGGATTTGCAGCTGGACTGCAGTGCAGGTGAATTGAGTTTGCTGATGAACTAGATCAGTGTCAAGATCTGGTTTCCTAGTTAACAAAATCTACTCTGGCTGCTCTTCAAAATCTACCACTCCTTTTCACAGGATCTGCTGGACTGTGTGTAGTACTGGCCTGTCTGCACCATAGAGTTTGATTGGCCTACTCTGCATGGTGGATGTGTTCAGCTGGGTATCTCTGGTTTTACATTTAATTACAGCACAGACTGGATTTCTCATCATCTGTTTTGGCATACTTCCTGGAGTAAGTGGACTGTGAAAGGATTTCAGGAATGCCTGATGCTCTTGCTACAGAGAAAGTTTAGTGGAAACCACTTGTGGGTTCAACACTAACCGCCGGCCTGGACCGCACGGTCACAACTGATAGCCAAGAAAAGCGCGCTGCTGAAATGCTCAGGTCCTGTAATGTTACATTTTGTGGCAGTTTGGTTTTTGGCAGGATGTACTTCTTTAAAACAGAACAAATATGCCTGAAAGAGAAAAGAAACTGTGTTTTAATGGAGTTTTCTACTTGTGACGAGGAACAAGTGTTCCTCTCTGCATGGCAAAGCTGCACGGTCTAGAGCAGCACAGGGTGAGGGGGAAATGCTTCTGGCTTTCACCTTCTTTAGAAAGGCTGCTATGTTCCAGCTACAGCCAGCATAAAAACCCTCATGTTTTATCAGGCTGCAGAAACAATAGCAATACCTAACTTATTTTTTAAAATTTATTTTCATTCTTGAAAGATTTTTTTTTCTCCCCTCATTTGTGCAGTTTTGGATTGCTCCTCTATTATTGGCACATTCTACTGATGCCTTATTCTCAAACAGCAGGATACAGTGCAGTTAAAGCCTGAGCCTTTTCTTTCTGGTCAGGTCTTAGTCATGCTGGGTTGGAATATTGCAGTCAAGAACCTTAAATCCCTTTTTGGCAACAGGTTGCTCTACCAGTACAGAGGAGTAAATGGAGATAGAAAATTAAGTTCTTCATTCCACTGTATTTGTAGATAGTAGGAAAAAATAGCCTTGGGATGATATAGTTGTATTAGTAGTTGCATTATGTTGAAGATCAAAATCACAGCAGTGGTGACAATCAGTGGCAAATGGTCTGTCTCATAGAATGAGTACGAAGTAATTTTTTTAATTCTTAAGTAGTTTATCTTTTAATAGGGAAGGAGGTAAAAATATAGAGGAAATGCAAAAATGAATGTTGTTAGCATCAACTTGACTGTTTTCCAGCCTTCTTGGTCTCATATTGATTATTTTAATAATCAAGGACTGAAAAGTCCTTGATTTAGAGTAAGCACTGCTGAGCAACAACTAAAGCATCAGTGTGTTATCAACATCATTCCCGTACTAAATACAAACCACAACACTGTAGCAGCTACTTAGAAAACCAGGACACTAGTCCATATCTTGGGAGTTTGTCAGCAAGGATGTTGAAGGAGACCAATGTCAAATGCTTCACTGAAGTCTTCATCCACAGCTCTCCTCTCATCCATGGAGCAAGTTGCTTCATCAGAAAAGATACTGAGATTGGTCAAGCATGATTTATACTTAGTAAATCCAAACTGGCATTTTCAGTTGCCATCTTGCTCTTCATGTACCTGTAAATAGCTTCATAAGGATCTGTTCCATAATTTTCTCAGGTACTGAAGAGAGGCTCACTGCACTGAGGTTTCCCAGATCTGTCCTCTTGGATTTTTGCAGGTATTTGCAGTGTAGTATTTGCCCTTTTCCTGTCATCAGGGGCCTTCTCCCTATGTCTATGACCTGTGAAAGATAATAGGGCCTGGCTTTGCAATTATGACAACCAGCTCTCACAGGACACCTGGAGGCATCCTCTCAGATTCCTTAGATGTCTGTATGTCTGGTTTGCTTGGATGATCCCTAACTCGACCCTCCTTTACTATCAGCTGTTTGTTGCTTGACTTTGTTACTGCTTTGTGCCAACCCCATCCAATAGCAGACATATTGTTTGCAATTCTTCTTGCTATTAATATACTTATTAGTCTTGACATCTGTTGCCAGTTTGAGCTCCAGTTGAACTTAATGCTTTTCTAATTAAGTCTCTGCATTTCCAAGAAATATTTCTGTATTCGTCTGTGAGAGTGTGCCCCTTTTTCCATCTCTCTATTCCATCCAACTTCTGTTGAGTCTAGCACCAGAAAACTGGATTGTCTCTGAATCAGACACACTGCATCCTCTAGTACTTTTTAGTGAGTGAAGAAGTTGTTGTTTTTTCAAAATCTGTTTGGTGACTTACTTTTATTGCATTTTGAAAAATAACATGTAAGCTCAGTCTTGAGTTCAGTAAGGCTGGTTTGACAGGAGAGATACTTACTACAGAAATCCCAGCAGAAGTGTAATAATGTTTTTTTTGCTTCCTGTAAAACACTTATGTTGTTTGGTTGCCTTATTTCACTTGATCCTTGATATACTCCAGACTTTGGATCCTTCCTTTAGAAGAAGCTTCCCTGGGGCATGAAGTTGGAGGAAGGAAATCTGGAGCTTGGAAGTGGTGGCAGGACACTGAGGGGCTGGGTAACTAAAAGTACCTGAAGTCTACACTGTTACCTGGCTCTGCTTCCATACACCTGGGGGAAGCCAAAAAGGGAGCTCTCTTCCCTTCAGTTACCAGAGGGTGCTTCAATATACACCTGGTTTAGGGGAAAGCTTTGAGAAGAAGCTACATTTCCCTGATGATAGACTTCACATTCAGGTTGACTTATTTTTTATGTTTTCTTTTGAGCACTGCAAAACCTCATAAATTTTATTTCAAAAGCCTGTCTGGTGAAGGAATGTGAATTCATGTGGAGGGAGATGAATCCATGCCAAGTGCATTCTGTGTGGGAAAGCTATATGGCGTGTCTGTTGTTTCAGGCTCTACAGCAATAAAGAGTTCAAGTCTTCACTGGAAGACTGAATAGTTCTGCTCCATTTTAGAGACATGTGCAGCATAGTGTTTTGAATTTGCTGAAACAACTGATAATTTTCCACCTCACAGAAAATCATTAGTTTGTCCATTGTAGTTTGTCCATGATCTCTTTTGTTTAAAGTGAAACGTGACTGTGATCTGTAAACACCCTGGATCCTCCCTGGGCTTGATAGATATTTTCATCTAGCCTCACCTTTTTGCATCCTGTGATCTTCTGTGATTCTCTGATTAATTCACTTTTGTCATGACAAGAAACCATGAGAACATGACAAGCACTTGCACAGCATGAGTCCTGTTGTAAGCACCATCAGCCCCAGTGGATGGTGTTTTGCTGTGTCTGGGCACCTAATCAGTAGAAATAACTTTTAAGTTTAAATTCACTAACTCATGTTGCACTTTTTAGTTGATATCACTGTTTCAGAAAATTACAGTATATTCTGTCTGTCATGATCTCAAGAGATGACTAGAGTGTCATCCAAGATGATGCCTGTGGTGTCCAAGAAGACTCTACCAACTACTTGTGGCTTGGAGTGGTGGAGTGCTTTTGTGGACAGAAAGTTTTCTGTCGACGAAGCCCCTGTCTGACTGGCCCCAGTGCTGACTGGGTTTTTTTCTATGTCTTAAATAAATGTTTTTTAGAATTGTGCTACTGGGTTGACACTTCCGATATGCACCTTGAATAGTTTTTAATATGACAGCGCAGTCAAAAACCTGCCATCCTCTCTTTTACTGTCTTTTATGGGACATGGGTAGGTCCCCAGAGCCCTTCTGTGTTATTTTGTGGTCTTAGGTGGTCTAGAATTTGTACTCACTTTGCCACTACAAAAGTGTTTTTTGCTCTTCTGGCTCTTGGCATAGATCTGTGAGCCTTTTTTAAATCTCTCTTTTGTTACTTTTGCCTTTTCTTTTTCTGCCTGATGAATTTTCACTTCTGTGAGTAACTCAGTTCTGTAAACTTAGAGGGATGGTGGCTACCCAGAGGATGGGATGTGGCTGCTCAGGGTTATGTGAGTCCCTCACCCAGTCCCTGCCCCTGCAATAGTGTCATTTCTGGTCACTGTTGCAAAACCATGAGATTTTGTTATACCTGGGTTATCCAAATCTATTTGTCAAATACGTAGCCAAACAAAGGGGGAAGTATTTCAGTTTCGTATTTCAAAATGTGTTGGTATGTCAGAGGCAAGAGAAAAACCTTAGAAGAATAGAGATGCTTACCAGGGTGGGATGTAACTTTAGTTTAGACAGGGAATATCAAGTCTGGTTCTGCCAGCATGTACTGCAGAATTTTATAGCACAGACTCCTTCGTGGCCATGAGGAAATCATACCTCAGTGTTTTGGAAAATGATGCCTTGGTACCCTGGCCTTTGTTTCTTGAACTAATAAAACTATAAGGTGTGAAGCTGAGTCAGGAGAGGTTTAGGCTGGATATCAGGAAAAGGGTTTTTTATCCCAGAGGATGGTTGAGCAGTAGAAAAGGCTCCCCAGGGAGGTGGTCACAGCACCAAGCGTGACACAGTTCAAGAAGTGTTTGGACAGCAGTGTCAGGCCCATAGTGGGATTCTTGGATCTGTCCTGTGTAGGGCCAGGAGTTGGACTCTGATCTTGATGGGTTCCTTCCAACTCAGCATGGTTTATGATTCTGTATGTTTGCTTCTCTGCACATTAATTCTCTGCCACAGAAAGTATGAAGGAGAGTTACTAACTGAAGTTCCAGACTGATGGAGAGAGTTACTGAGGGCCTTCTGACATACATGTAAATCTTTACCTGGCTTCACAGAGGTAGGTTTATTCGTTGCAAGCTGAATTACCAAAAGAAATCCACCCCAGATTCTGTTGGTGCACACTGCATGTGAGTAGGTGCCCTTTGTGGTGTGCTCACTGTGAAGGAGAAGCAAAAGGGGAACAGGCATCTTAGGAGACTTAGTAAGTCTGAGAGATCCTTTGTTTTTCAGAAAGAAAAAAATCATGCCAACCTCAAATATGGGGTCAGTATCCAAAATGAATGAAAAATACCTATGCCTTGTATCTCTTCCCTTATTATTTGTCAGAAGATAAAACACCTGATTAGTTACAGAGGATTAAGCACAGAGGGAGACACTGGCAGTTTGTTTTAGAGGAAGACTAGAATTTAAGAAAAGAATGGGAAGAATAAATAGGTCGTTTTAGTGAAGAGGTTCTTGTTTAATTTGTTACTGATCTCTTAATACTGTGACCAGAGTACTCATTCTAAACAGTGTGTGCCTTGCTATGTTCCCATAGTGCCATATCACAGGAAGCCTTTTCGGGGGAGCAGAAGTTGTGCCGCTAAAGCTGCACAGCTGCCAGCAAAGACATGTGTAACATGGGTAATGTTTCAGTTAAGTTTTGCTCAAATGGTGGAGAAAGAACGATGTTTTGTGGCTTGTGAGATTTAAATAATTGAATTTATAACGAAGAATTTAATCAGAGGAAAGTTTGGGAAGGTAATGTAGAGTCTCAAAGGCATGTTATTGAAGTTTTTAAACTGTCCAGGTCTCATTTGCCAGACCTACCTTGTATTAGAACTGGTATCTTGGCAGGAAAGAGAAAGAGTTGGGATCTGTTGGGTTTGGGTTATTTTGTTTCTATTGGAACTGAAGTTAGGGAATCTGTTTTACACTGTTGATATGCTCTGTTCCTCTGTAAACTACTGGAACTACCTAAGACACAGAAATACCAGCCTAGTTTTATCCAAGCTAGCACAGGCCTCAAAGCAATATAGTGGACACAACTGTCCTGCTTCCACACCCAAGCCAGTAAATTTTCTGTGGCATGATATTCAGTGTGGATTTAATGGATTGAAGGTTGAAGCTCACTTGTGATCTTAACATGGTGTGAATGTACCCTTTGTCTTTTTGGTTGGTTTGGTGGGGATGTTGTGTGTGGGTTTTGTTGTTATTTTTCTTTTTTGTTTTGTTTGGGCTGTTTGGGATCCTTAATTCTAGTGTGAACTGTAAAAAAGAAAACCAAACAAAAACACAACCTTATGAATGGACTGAAGCTGGCTATCCTGTTAGCCACTGGAGTCTCAATATGGAGTGTGAATGAAATAATGGGATGTGAAGCCAGAGAGAAATTTATGCAGAGAAAAGATTCCTGAGTGGAAATTACATGCTCAGAGTGATGCTCAGTGGTGGCCCAGGAACATGGATCTAACAGTGCTGGTCAGAAAGATTATTATAGGGCTTGGTGTGTTCATGGAGAAGGAAGTAGTAGATAAGATGGAAATTGATGTTGATGTATAAAGAAGAGATGCATATTCCCTGTGAAACAAACACACTAAAGAATTTTTGGAAGTGTTGTAAAAATGCAAAAAATTACGCAAAACCCCAATTTTTTTTTTTTTTTTAAGGTGGGGGAAGTGAATATCTTCCATTGTGATGCAACAAAATTCTGGGGAGTTTGTACCCTGCAGATATACTTAGTAAATTCTCTATATTTGCCAGCAGAGAGCCTGCAGCACCCTGTTAGTTTTACTTACTGTTTACAGTGGGGTTTGCATTTGAGTTTGAGGTTTCTCATGTGAAAAATCATTTTGCCGTTGTGTGATGGTTTAATAAATCTCAGTCTTCTCCCTGCTTGGGTCTCTTACGCACTGGTAGGAAAGGTAAAGTAGACATTCTGTGCCTGGGTTGTTGGACTACAAAATGGGATCCACTTGCTGTGGTCATGTTTGTCCTTGCACAGCAACGGTGGTGGCCAGCATGGCCATGCTGAAGGAGAATTCTTCTATGGCAGCTACTTGGTTTTGTTTGCTAGCCAGACCACAGCTTTCTTCTAGTAACTAGTTCATAGTACAACCTTGCTATGGTTTGTGAGTAAAAGTGAGTGTTCTAAGTGGGTCCAATTCATGGGTTTGGACAAGAATTTGAAAATTTCTTCCCTCAAGGTGAATACAACTGTGTGAATGGCACGAGTCTTGTACGGAGGAGATGAGTTCCTGCTTAATTTTTCCCCCTTTATTAGCAAACTTGCCAGAGATTCCTCTTTTTAGGTTCTTACATCAGGATAGAGTTCAGAACCTTCCTAGAAAATGCAGTTCTTTGGACTAGGTTCAAGAAGCAGGAGCTGTTGGTATTTGGAAAAGGAGTTTCAGAATGCCATACAGTGGTCAGTAAATGCTAAACAGAAATCATCTCTTGCCATGAAAACAATTGTTACTTCTTACATCTCACACTGTTCTTCATTTTACCTGTTCTCTCTTCTGTTTTTTGTATTCCATGTTGAAGTATTGTGCAGCTTTTCAGTTACAGCTCATTTAGTTACACATATTGGTCTTGTTTTACTGAGTTCCAAAATTAATTCTCTGAATTTCAAACTAAGTGCCTGATACCTGCTGCTTGATACACACGCCTCAGATGATACTAGTCAGTGTTGTCATCTGTATTTTGTCCAAGGCAGCTGTAAACATAATGGTCTCTGAATCCTTCTTAATGCATGCAGCTTTTCAGAGTCTTATTTCTTGGCTGATCTGGTTAAGTGAGATGAGAGGATCTTCCTCTAGTTTTTGGACAACATACACCTATACTGGAAGGGAGAATGTACTGTGTGCACTGTCTGTTCCTACTTTTTTCTAATTGGAAGGTACAAGCTCTGCAAAGTGGCCATTCTTTGTGATCTTGGGAGTTGCATATTAATGTTTTCATACAAGGGGACACAGAGTACTTGCAGTTCTATTATAGAGAACCATAGAGACGAAGAATGGGGTTAGAGGTTTGTCAGAAAGAGATGAGTGCCTGTTTAGGTGTGTCATTGTTCTTTTGGGGTTTAAGCTAGAATAAAAAATTTCAGCTTTGGCAGCTTCTGCTGGCTTATGGTCTGCTGAAGGCAGGAAGAAAATGATGTGGAAGCTTCTGTTTAAGTAAAACTCTCCTGTTGGTCTATGATATGAACCTGGAATGAGACTTGCAGGACCCATAGTCTGGTTGGTACCCTATTGTGTCCCTGATTGCTTCATTCATAGAATCACATAATCATAGCATGGTTTGGGTTGGAAGGAACCTTAAAGATTATCTAGTTCCCACCCCTTCACCCTGGGCAGGGACACCTTTCACTAGACCAGGTTGTTCCCAGCCCCATCCAACGTGGCCTTGAACGGCTTCACTGGGCAACCTGTGCCAGGGCGTCACCACCCTCGCAGGGAAGAATTTCTAATCTAAACCAACCCTCTTTCAGTTTAGGACTGTTACCTTATGTCCTGTCACTATACCTCTTGATAAAATGTCCCTCCCCATCTTTCCTATTAGGCCCCCTTTAAGCAGTGGAAGGGTCTCTGAGGTCTCCCTGGAGCCTTCTTTTCTCCAGGCTGAACCACCCCAGCTTTCTCAGCCTGTCTCCAGAGCAGAGGGGCTCCAACCCTCAGAGCATTTTTGTGTCCTCCTCTGTACCTGCTCACACAGGTCCCAGAGCTGGATGCAGTGCTGCAGGTGGGTTCTCAGCAAAGTGGAGCAGAGGGGCAGAATCCCCTCCCTCGACCTGGTTACCAAGCTTCTTTTGATGCAGCCCAGGATGTGTGTGGCTTTCTGGGCTGGGAGTGCATGTTGCTGGGTCAAGTCCAGTTTTTAATCTGCCAGTACCCCCAAGTCCTCCCCTGCACGGCTGCTCTCAATCCGCTCATCACTCAGGCTTTGTAAAAGGAAGAGAAGAGGCTCTTTGAGCTTTGAGTTTATACTGATGTCCAGAGACATAACTGCAGAATGGGCTTGGTGACTATGATCTGAAGGGCCATTCACACTTGGAAGCTGTTACGGAATAACAGTATTCTGGATGAAAGTGACAGTGGAAAGAATTTTCTGTTCCTCTTGGCCTTCTTCCAAGATTTCTTTCTGGACTAAAGTGGGTAGAGCCGTTATTTATTGTATGGGGAAAAAAAGACCAAGACTTTTTATCTCGTGAGACAGTGCATAGAAGGATCCTGAGCTGTTCATATGGTAGTTTGTAACACTGTAATGCCTTATCCTGGCAGACATAAAAAGGGCAAGAGGGTGAAAGTTTTCTTTTAATCACCAGGACTTTTTTTAGATGATTGAGTTACAGAGTAAAGTATTCCTCCTCTGTTGCTTTACTGTTTGTCTGCTCTGTAACACTAACCCACATAAAATTCACGCGGCTCTTTTTGAAGTTATTTTAGACCCTCAGCAACGTATACAGATTTTGTAACCTTGGATAAAAGCACCTAAGTCGTGGTTTCAGTTTTGCCCTTTCAGGCATGTGCAAAGTGCCCCAGCACATTTCAAGGATTTTGAACTAGAAACTTCTTAGATATGGGTTATGGTTTCAAAGCTCAATTAATACACCCTATGTCAAGGGAATTACATCAAGGAAATGGTTCTCTGTTTCTTTAGATATTTAATATCGATTAAAGCTGTGTTTTTACTTAAAGGATCCCATGGACTCCTTTTGGGGGTTAATTATGTTGGAATATATGCCCAGGCAATCTTGGAGAGAGCATTCTCTGACTGACTCCATCCCCTGATTTTATGTCTGTGCTGAATAGTTTATCCATCAGATGATGAGTTTACAGAGTGGTTCATCTTCCAGTGATAGTACCTGCCCCAAGCTTTTAGCAGTAAGTTGAGCTGCTCACCCATGTGAGGCTGCAGACAGCTCAGCAATGTGTGGCAACAGCTCATTCAGGAAAAAAAAAGAAAGAGGAAGGCTGAGTTAAGAGTTGGGCAAAGGATTTTACTCTTTCTGCCATGGTTTGGTTTTTTGCCTCAAAATAGAGTGGATTGGTGATGAATCTTGAAAAATAATGAGTGGTAGAAAACCCCCTGTATTGTGTCAGTTCACCATCATGTTTCCCATATTTCACAGTTATCACGCAAGTTATTCAGAAAGTTAGGGCCCCACAAGATAATACAGATAGCACTCCATATATTGTATTACTTGCAAAATGGAAGTCAAGGTACAAGACATGGGAGAAAAGCAGAAAAGGACGAAACAGCAAGCTGGTGATGCAGAAGTGATGGCAGGATTAGTGACCATTACATGGTGCTACTTTGCATGGATTAGTGAGGTGTGTATATATATGTAAATTATTGAGCAGTATAATCTCCTCCTATTATAATCAGATACCAGAAAGCAAAGTTATCATAGTGCTGATATTAGTTTGTGATTTTCTTCAGCTAGTTTGACAAAGCTGACATTTAAGGAAAGGCATGAAACCGGATAAAGTACAGAGTTTTTTTGCAAAGAACTCTTCATATACGTTAAACTGCAGGCAACTCTTAGGCAAGGGTCTGTGAAAAGTCTGAGATTTTAGTTGAGGGAAAAAGAGAACAAGGAGAACACAGCAAACAGTGTAAGAAGTTAAATGTATGACACCCTAGTTTATACACAAAGATATTATCCTAATGGAGGACAGCAAACTTGGAAAAGAAAGGTTAAAAAAATCGATGTGTAGGGAGGTCCTTGCCATAATAAAATTAGAGTAACTACATAGTGTTGGAAGGAGGAGGAACAGACTGAATATCTGAAATTAAATCAAAGACATATTGTTGCCTAGTGTAAGAAACACAAATATCTAAAAGTTTCTCACTTCATGATAGCCCTCTGCCCCCCATCATTTGGGTTCAAAAAAACTAGAGACTACTTCACAATAGTTAGAAAGCTTCCTGTACCTTACTTTGAAGTATATGGTAGGCTTGTTCCAAAGGATGACAAACTGTTAATATTGTGCAAATATAAAAAAAAAGTGATAATGCCTCTGAAACATGGGCTCTGGATCTTGTGTAAACATGTACATCTCTGGACATGTAAGGCTTTTATGAGTGATAGTTCGTATTATTTCTGTCTGTTTGCAAGGAAAGGTGGGTTTGCAATACAAAGTAGAACTTTGTATTTAATTATTTTATATCTGAGAAAAGGACTTATAATCACATTTGTTAGTCTTAAATGATTTTTTCATAAGCAAGATGACAGTGGCATTACATAAAATTTTGATTTTGTACTCATGCTTCAGAAGTGTACTGAATTCTTCATATATGCAACCTTATGTTTAATTTTTTCTGGTGTACCTTATAAATAAAAGTGTATTTGTTATAAGTTAAAGTATTCAAAAGCAATCTGTATGTTTTTTGAATTCTATTGATGGGCTAAAGGTTTTTTTCTGATTCTATTTCAGATGCATCCACTCGGACTGTGTAACAGCAATGATGAGGAAGACCTGTATGAATATGGTTGGGTAGGAGTGGTGAAACTGGAACAGCCAGAGTTGGAGCCTAAGCCATGCCTCACTGTCTTAGGAAAGGTAAGGGGATAGTTTGGAGCTGCATGTAACTGTTTCTTGGAAGGATTAGTTCCTTTCTGAGAAAAATCAGCAAGAAATAAACCAAGAGAAAACTCCCTTTAGTCCACAAAATATTCCTGTTTTGCCTGTTTTCACACTAGATGCTTTCAGGGAAAGATGATGTCATAACTCAGTTGATAGAGATGGTGATGGGGAGTTGAGTGCACACATTCCCTTTTTGAGCTCTGTAGGAACCTAACAAAGACAAGCAAAAATGGCTGTTTGGGTGAAGCAGTATTGGAGTAGAAATAGAGTGAACTGCAACTGTGATGCTAACTTGGTCAAAGAAGTCAAAATGAAAGCACCTTACTGGTTTTACTTTGGTTTACTTTTCTCAAAAGACATACATTAATTTCCTCTTTTTGGGGAAAGAGGGGTCTTCAAACCTAGAAGAGATTTCTTTGCTTTCATTGCAGGATAAATACATGTAATAACAAGTGACTCTTATTGTCTTGGTCAAAGAAATAAAGATTTTCATCTTCCTGGAGTCTCCCTGTGGAATGCAGCCTCTGGAATCTAAATTAATTGCAAAACTTTTCCCTTTGTTTTATGGGGTGAAGTCAAGTAAGATATCATTACTGCTGCCAGATATGTTAAAAAGGAAAGCAGAAAGCTGACATTTTTTGTTTGCAGCTTAGAATTTTTGAGTACTGAGGTTATTATATGTAGACATTTGAAGTCTAGAGCAGTTGAAAGAGCATAGGCCACAAGTTTTACCAGTAACTGAGCAGTTGAAAACACATAAAGTAACTGGCTTTCATCCTAAAATCCAGCTGACTCAAATTGGGTAGGATAGTGTTGGTGACTTCAGGTGAGCAGTGTATCAGGCAGACAGTAAAATCGCAGGTTGACATTTTTAAAGTAAAACTTGTCTCTGTAAATTTATAAACAAAACTTCTAAAAAGTTTACCTTTCAAAGGAAATGGGAAACCATCGTCTCGTCTAAAATTTGCTGTATGTTCCACTTGTAGTTCACAGTGAGAAACATCTCTTTAAGAAGTGATTACCCTTTCTATTGAATTTCAGCATAATACAACTTTTTTTTTAAACTTGGAATACTGTTTTTATTTCAGAGAAATTCCAGCTGTTGCTTCTTTGATCTTAGAAGGATAAAATCTGAGGATAAGGTCTTGTGAGGATGGGAATTAGAGAAGATTGGGTACTGAAAGATGCATAGTAACCCATAAGTAAACTCCAGGAGTAAGTTGAGTCTTGGGGAAAGCCACTTCAGGAAGGAATCTGCTCAGTGAAAATTATGTGAGGAAATAGATTTGGGAAATGGATGACCCACTGCTGTATACTCAAATCCCACCATGTCCTCTGTATTCCCCATGTCCCCAAAGCCACACTGATCTCTAGAATGAGTTTACCTGGTTATCTGCTAATGTTGGCTTCCTGAAGCTTGGCCTGCTGAACAGCAGACCCTGGCTTTGCTTCAGGAGCTCTGCAACATCTACTTTGATGTGTAATGACAGTGATGTGACATAGGGTGTGTCCAGAGAGATCAGGCACAGTGTTTCATGTGTGTCAGTTCATGTGCAGTAATTTCAACAGGTGAAAAAAGAGCGGCCAAGGTTTTAGGCAATACTTGCTTCTCAGTAACTGTACTACAGCTCCTTGTTCTGTATTTTCATGTCTCTTATTTATCCTTCTCTTTCTGAAATATTTGTTCCCTGTTTCATCCTCACTGCTGTAGTTTCTCCTCTCCATCTTTTGCCTGCAACCTCTCTGCTCAGTCCTCCCTATGCTCAAGTTATGATCTGATTTAGAAGGACTTAGCAGCAGGAGCATCAGCCATTAGCTTCTTGCAGGTCTGTCAAGTCAGCTTGGTTATCTTAGCAGTGGGAACAAGTTGTATTGCGATTGTCTGGGCCTCTGAAAAGTTCACTTCCCATGCAATTTGGAACATTTGGATTCAATGTGGCCTCTAAACTATTTTGCTTGGGTAAATATCAAACCTGCTGCATGTGTAGATGTGTCTTCTTCTGGTTATTTTTAGGATTTGGCAACTGATTTAAACATAAAAGGGAAAGGAATGAAAAAGGGAGAGGGAGGGGAGAGGAGAGGAGGGAGGGAGAGGTGGAAAAATAGAAGAAAAAGGAAAAAGAAATGACAAGGAGTAGGGAAAGGAAAGGAAAGGAAAATGGGGGAGGGGTGGTCTTGAACAGAGAAAGGAAATGGAACTTGTTTCATGTAGAAAAGGAGGAAGAAATAAGGAGTGCAAACCTACTGTTCTTCATTATAGAGGTGATATTGTTGAAAATTTGGAATATGGTGAAGCAGAATGTAAACTGCTTTAAAGCTGTTTGTAGAGCTAAATTGCATGACACACAAATCTGGTACAAACTTGTAGGGTTTTATTCTTATTGTTGGTTTTGGTTGTTGAGGTCTTTTTGATTTAGGGGTGTTTTGTTTTGTTTATTAAAACTCTGGTCTGTGTTTTCAGAAGTTTTACTCCACTTGTTTATCCATGGGTAGCTGAACAGAATTAAATGTTTTCATTTTCATATCCATTTTGTAATTGCTTATCCTTTATAGTCAGGTTTATATCGTGTAATGGAAATCAAAGTGTTTAAAAAAAATATGTATCTCCTGTTTAAAGTGCCTGTGAAAACTGGACCCTGGTTGAAGCAAGGGGTGTGTGTGGCAGCTGTGATTTACTATTACCTTTGATCACAGTGCAGCCCTGTTTGAGGCAATGCTGCATGCAGGCAAAGCAAAGGCCTGGGTTTTACTGATCTCATGAGCTCCTGAATAGGGCTAGAAGGGGAATGACAGAGGAAGAAGAAAGCTTTTGGAAATGAAAAGGAAACCCCGTGAACCCGACCAGCATTATTGGCTGGATTTGCCTACCGGGGAGCCGCTCAGTTTCTGCCAGGCTAATTCTGCTTCAGCTTCTCTCCCCCACACCCCCGACCCCACCTCCCCCTCTCTCTTTCCTTCTTTCAGACTTTTTTTGTTTTTGAGGCATGGCTGTAGTAACTTGGTTCTCAGGCTGGGAACCCACTGAGCTGTTGCCATGGTCACTGGGAAGCTCTTCGTGCCATGTGCTTCAAAGGGAACCTTTCCCCTCCTGGAATTCCTCCCTTCTCTGCATACAGCACAATGAAACTCCTTCACTGCTGTAACCGTGCTGAAGGAAGGCAAAAGCAGGGTTGCCTACAATACCTGTTGCATGCCTGCATCCTGGAGGGCACTGGGGGGTTAAAACTGGGTGATCTTTAAGGTCCCTTCCAACCCAAACCATGCTGGTATTTTGTGATTCGCTGTTCTGTGGTGGCACTATACCTGTGTGTCCTGTACATTCCAACATGCAGACCCCCTGTTCTTCGCCCACCCCAGTCATTTTTAAAGCAAATTACATCTGTCAAGACCGTGAAGTGCAACCCAGCAATACCACTGCTTTTATTTCAGTACAGGATAGATACTGAGAAAATGCTGAAGATTTGCTTAAAAGTAGAACTTCTTCCCTTTCTGCAGGCTCGAAAATCCACAAGGAAGGATTTTGTTCTTGTTTCTCTTCCAGGGACTGCTAAAAGGTCTCTTCTGTATTAATAGGATGTATGTATTTGAGGATGTGCATCTGAACATAACCTAACAAAGAGAGGATGTCCCTGCTACTACAGCTTCCTGTTTTCTTCAGATCAAAGAAACCTGGAATATGAGGAAATTCCCAACAGTTCTTCTAGTATCCATTCACTTTTTCTCTGTCTTTTGAGAGTTTATTTTCAAAAATTTACACTAATACTGTCTAGGAGAATCTCTTGTTTTGCTATGTCATCATTATGATTATACTAGTTAGGCTTCGGCCAAAATCATCATGACTTGAATCACAGTCGAACTGTGATTCCTAACCTTTTGTCTAACAATTTACTTTAGGTTATTATAAGGTAGTTAAACGAGAAATCATGGGGCTATGTTGGTAGTTTAGTTCCTGAATAAAGAGAGATGTGTTCTAAGACCTGAGGAACAAGAGGTCCTGTGGAGAGACCATTTTAATCTTTTTCTTTCAGAGTTACTTAAAGTAATAAAAAAAGAAAGGCAGATTAAACAAAATCAACTTACACCTTTATATGAATAGCCTAAATTAAGCATATAATTATATGTTCAAATTAGAATTGCACTGGCCATATAAGTATACCATTTGTTTCTGCATAACTTTAATAGTTTTACATACAGTTTGGATAATGTTCTGTAGAAATGGATTCAGTTCAGTAGTAGAAATGCATACTGAATTCAGGCAAATGTTCTTCCATTCTAAACTTACTCAGAAACTACGACTGAACTGTGCTTTAGATTAAGATCTAAAATTAATGAGAGACATCTCTAAAATCATTGTTCAGTGTTTCCAAAACTGCTTATTCAGATACTTTCAACTGGTAGTGACACCTGCAGTAAGGTACCCTGTGATGAGTCTTGTGCCACATGCAGTAGGAAATATTGTCACTTTAGGAAAACTTCTTACATCCATTGAAGTACTTGACATTCCACTTATAGTATTTATTCCACAGTTTGGGGACCTTTTCTGCCTTCTGTTTGTCAGCCCATGTTTCTTCTTTGCAAACAGCATCCAAAAAGCATTTGTAATATGTTTCAAGGCAGTAGTCTCAAAAATCAATGGCAAAATTTAATTGGTCTGGCTCAAAAGTAATAGTATGAGTGATTTTTAAGCTGGTTGGTTAGTGTTTGGTTAGTTAGTTAGCTGAGAAAAGTGTTGCAGCAGTATAAACTTTGTATGGGTTGTTTTGAGCTCCCAAACATTCTGTTTTAAGAAGGAAGTTGTTATGAAGTAGAAAAAAATTTCTTGAATGAGACTAGACTCCTTTGGCTGTGGACTACTTGATAGGTCTGTATTGCACATGCCAAACATGCCAGAACTCTGATCAAAACACGAACTACGTTTTTTATCAACCTCATTGTTTTCATTGTAATGAAAAAAAGAGTATGTGTTTTGATTGGGGAAAAATAGCATCCTGTCTAGTGTTAAAGACTCAGCCCTTCTGAATCAGTCATGTTCTTTAAGAGTCTCCCATTAACTTTGCATTGCATTTTTTTATTTCCAAGGTCTGTTGTCTTAGCACTACCTAAAATTAGGGTTAACTGTGAAAAAGCGTAGTATATATAATTGTAATCCCTGCCATCCATGTGTTTGTCTTTACTGTATTTGTTCTAAAAACAGGAAATGAACATTTTCCTGGAGCACCAAAGAACATCATAACTGGTGTAATATCATGATTGTTTCTTGTTATTTCCCACTTCATCATCACTCATAATGTCCAGGACACCTGAAATGTGTGAGTGGTGTGATCAGACCCCTACACCATCTAAACACAATGATTTCTGGAGTTCTAACAAAATTGCATAGGTGAGGTCAGAAGAGGGGTTAATACATGGTTTTTCAGGAAGAAGGTGGCTTCTCATAATAGCAGACAGAAACAGTCAAGAAGGGACATGTGTATATTTTTTAACAAAAAAAAAAAAATCACATAAGCAGTTGAAATCTGGAGAGAGGAAAGGTTTGTGTTGTGTATGGATCGTGTGGTGAAAGATACAAAAGGAAAGAAAAGAATTGAATCAAAGCCAAAGAGGGAAAAGCTCAAAGGAATGGACAGACAAGGCCTGAATCAGGTTATGCAGTTCAGCAGAAGTAGGTCTATCAGGATTTCATTCATGGGTAGTGATGGGCCCTTTCCATTGGGAACTTGTGCCAGCTGTCTGCTACTGTATTATTTTACTAACTTTCTTTCCATTTTCACTGCTAAGTTAGGAAAAGCATCAGGTATTCATGCAGAAAGGCTCTCTTATGTTTGTTTCTCCCTCTGGGCGCTCTTTAGATTTGCCATTGTTGGCTTGATTACTTTAAATAAGTGCCCACTTTTAGAGCTGAGTCCTTAGCAGTCCCTGCCACCATGTTCACTCCTTTCTAACCAACTGTGGAGCACAGCTGCTTCTCCCTTAAGCTAGAGAAGCAGCTGTTGTTGCACAACATGTGTTACTTGAGTTCAGCTCAGTCAGATCTCCCAGTGAAATTAATGGAAGTCAAGGCTGAGTAAAGACTAAGGAACAACTACTTAAGACATGCCAATAATAATAATAATAATATATAAAGGTTTTATGTTTTAATTTTTTTGACCATCATTATTCTGTGTGCCTTGTGAACCTCTCAGACATTGAGATATTTTTATTTTACATGCAGAATCTGCCTATTTCTCTAACAGGAGAAATGCACAATGGCAAACATATTACAAAAGCTATAGAAGTGGAGTTTGAAACAGAAAAGTGAATGGGCAAGTAAGTGCAGCTATGTTGGAGTATAAAAATGAGCACAAAAGAAGTCCAGCAAGCAGAATCAGATAAATGGGCCAGAAAGTGAAGAAAATCAGGAGCAGATATGGAGGCAGGGAATGGAATTATTTAGGACTTCACAGATGAGTGACATGCCTAATTTTGGTGCACAAGGGGACAGAAGGCTTTGAAAGAAATTGGAGAACTGTGGAATGTAACCAGAGCTGCATCAGAGGGACTCCGATATTCAGAATAAAAGATGGGCAGATACAGTCGACAGTGGTAGAAAACTGGATCCTAAGAAATTGCAGACATAAAGTGGGAATGTTTTGCAATGATTTTCACAAGGTTGAAAGGAAAGAGAAAAACTTAATATAACAAAGGGTGCTTCATATCTTACTGCTTTGAGATAATTTGCCAGAACACATTTTTCTGTTCTAAACATTTAATCTTTATGATGACCAGGTGATATTATCTAGAGGTGCATTTTTGGATAACATGATGATTTAGTATTTGTTCTAAGTTCAAGGAATCAACTCCAAATGAATCAAGTGATGATACTGTTAACCTAAAATGAGAACGAAGCAAGATTTTTAGTCAGTGTAGGGAGCACTGACCAAGCTACTTGTGATTCTTGCAGGTTAGTTCTTGAACATTAGAGCTGGACATATTTGTGGCATGAATTAGGTAATACAGATTAATTATGTATTATTAACATTCACACAGCTATTGCCTTAGAATTGCTAGGTAGGGATATGGAACTCTCACAGAAACTGTTAAAAATATCGAAAGCATGTATATATTCTAGTGCATTAATGTCTCAGTTGTTGGCCCATTGGTGTTTTGTTCAGTTGGTAAGCCAAGAGAATACATCACAGACATTTAATTTTTCAAAATGCTCAAAGAACTTAGTTAGCTTTGGATAGGAAAAAAGATGGTCCTTAGCCCTGAGGATGCAAATAATAAGCTTTTAAGTGGGCAGGGGGGAGGACACATTTGCAAAGAGCACAGAATCCAGAGACTCCGAGTCCATGAACGGTGTTGAAACTCCCAGAGGGTCCCATCAGCTGACTCTATGGGACTAATGAGCCAGTCTGACTGTTTATGGGTTGTGGTTAACCTCTTGCAAGTTAGGATTTCCTGTCGCCAGCAATGAGCTGTGACCGCCAGCACCACAGTGTTAATGATGAGGTAGGGGCTGATGAATGGCTGGACTCCAGACAGCAGCCTTCACTGGCAAAGAATCAAGTGGCTAGAGGGGGAAAAACATTGAAGTCTACAAGGGAAATAATGCAAACTCCAGAACCTATAATTCCCATGTTTAAAAAAAGAAAGGGATAAAGAAACTGGGGACAAATTCAACAAGTGAAGCTTTTATCTCTGCATTCTGAATAGAAGATTGTTCTTCAGCAAAACTGGCTGTAAAAGCCAGGCCAGTTAAAACAATATGCAGGCTGCTTGCCTCCAAGTAACCAGAAATTGTTGGCTCAGAGTAGCCTGCTCTGAGGAGCCAACCTGCTGGGAGACGTTATCCAAGCAACGGCTTGAATGTAATTCCTCCCGCTGTGGAATGGCTCTTTGGCAAATGAAGACCCTAATTAGAGATGGAAGGGTTTCTATTTTGTTTTTCTTTAATCCTTACCCCGAGGCCTCTGCAATACAGCCATGTCTCTGCTTGTGTGGAGAGAAGTTTCCAGTTTCCCTTTGTAACAAAAATCCTCCACCTTTTTCATTCTTGTTTTCCCCTTCTTTTTATCTTTTTCCCTTTTTTTTCCCTTTTTTTTTTTTTTTTTAGCAGAATCAACAAACTAACAACAAGGGCCCACCACAGTTTGAGAGCTTGAAACTAAACTAATCCAAACCCAAGGATCACTGTTTGGAAGAAAAGCCATATCATCCTATATCAGCCAGCCATGGAAAGTTGCTAGCTAAACTGGAATACTGGCCCACCATGCATATTTTTACTACTGAACTTAGTACCCAAGCTGATTCTTCTCGTGGAGAGGGAGGATCTCACTGAATCAGCAGTATTCTACTGGATACTAAGGGAATTTTACATGCCTTTGTTCAGTCAGAAAGATATAAGTCCCTCACTGGGGGTTACATGCATTTCTGTAGTCTTGGATGCAGATGCTCATCCCTGACAAAGGGGACAGAACCTCCAGAGCAATGTGCTAGAGCACTTTAATATATATAGAAGTGAAAATACATTTGCTGCTTGACAACTCACCTTGGTATACGTGATGTCTGTCTGAACATAGTCATGGTTTGCACGCAGGCACTTAATAACCCTGCAAAGAGCACTGCCTTTGCTGTCACTGTCGAGATTTGGATCTATTATTTCATCATCTCAGATGATGATTGTGTTATCTCTAAAATGTTATTGTTCACAGTAGATACCAACCTACTGATGAAGGCCAGCTACCTGAGGATGAGGCTAAGCAAGACAGATGATACTAAGCAGAAGTCACTCTGAATTCCTATCAGTTTCTTGCATTTGAAAATAGGTATATACCCCAAGTTGGCCTGAATCACTCCTGATTTTTTTTCATATTAGCTATGCTTGCTTTCATTTCTTCTTAGCATTTTTTGGTGGACTGTGGTCATATTCATATTGTCTTTTCAAGGATAGCAGAATGCTTTTAATGAGCACAAAGCTCTTCAGCCTTCAAGTAATTCTTGGTTAATTTAGATGTGTCAGTATATCTTGGATAGACTACTGTAAGTGCTTCAGACCTATTCTGTAACCTTTACATAATTTCACACAAGCTGAATCTATTTAAAATTTCTCCTATTTACTAAAATATTTAAATAAAAGATGCCATGAGTTGGGAACCATGGCCCAAAACCGTTGTTTTGTTGAAAAGAACTTTCTTCAATAAGGTGAGACTTGTTTCTCGGAAGGATTAAACTTTCCCATTAAATTGACTGAGGTTAGATGGATTCCTTACTTAAAATTTTTGAAAGTTTTGCCATCTCCCCCTCTAAATGTGAGACATAATTCTTATAATTCTTTGTTTTCCCTTTTGATGTAGATAAATACCAAATTATAATTTTAAGGTAGTATTCTATTAGAGTACATGCCTTATGTATCTGAGCTAGGAGGGACTTGGTACATTCTATTTACACAGCTTGGGTATGGTAGGGATGGCTTTTTATAGTGGTCTACATTAATAGTTCCTTTAATTTACAACTCCTCCAATGCTTTCCCGTATCTTCATTTTTTATTAACTTCTCTCAGCACCACAGCATGCTTGTATGTATGTTTGTGTATTTATCTTAGGTCTGCTTTGTTTCTAGTTCATCTACTTCAATGCAGAGATAAAGTTAAAAATTATCTGGGTTGTGTGTAGAGGTATTTTATAGCATATGATATAGTACATGTTCAGTACATAATTTCCAAAATATACTCATCTTGCGACCATTGTATTTTGGAGGTAACTGTGTATAGAAATTCTGTTCCCTGGAAAAAGTGTGAAAGGTTATAAGATGTAGCAGTATTTCTGTTAAACACCAGCAGTTGTCCTGAACGCTGCCACCCACCTCTTGCTGAGTGTGCTGGGTCCTCTGTGAATATGTAATCTAGTTCAAGACCCCAGTTCCCTCCTTTGATCTCTTCCAGTGCTCACCCTTCTCTTTGTGACTGCTGGCCCACAGAATGGTCTGTGATAGCAGAGGGCAGGGCTTTGGGAATGGAGTCCCATGACTCTGAAATGTGTCTCAAAAGATTTGCAATTGGCAGGCTTTGCTGTGTTCAGGATTAAATAAGTGTCTTCTTCTTATTTTTACTTGGTGTAGACTTGGAACTGATCAGTGTTTCTCCCTAACCCCCAAAAGAGAGAGAGTTTTGTTTTCTTCTTCCTCATTTTAACTGAGAGCCTCTTAGTACTGAGCAGTATGAATCACATTGGTATACATATATATTGTTGATGTGATTATGTATTACACAAGGTGATATTTTTCTTAAAACTACAAGTACATAGTTTTTAAACTTCCGGGTTATTTTACCAGAGAGGTACTTTGGGTTTAAATTGTGACTATGTTTTTAAATTTAAAAATACTGCTTCACACTCTCTATACTTCTTAATTAATAAGCAACTGTTGTAATGCCACGTAATGCAGTATCTCTAGGGCATGGGTATAAAACATATCCCAAAGTGCCAGAGAATTTAAGTATTCCAGTCAGGAAGAGGTTTTATGGTGGTGTGATACTTGGGGATTTAACTATCTTGTTGTGATATTCTGCCTTTGTTTTCAGACAGACATCCGAAAGTTCCTTTCTCATTATCTCAGAAAAGGTTTAAAATGGCATCCTGCTTATGCTTGGCTTAACTTAGTTTCTGCAATTACCAGGGAGTTGTCCATTAACAGGGCTGAAGCATCAATTGGTTAATTTGTAACTTCTGCTGTTTGCAAAGTAGAGGATGCCCTTTTCTCCTTCCTCCTCTGCCCTGCAGAATTGCCCTGTGGCTTTACTTGCTAGTCCAGGGGTGGTTCAGGGGGCAAGATATTTTTGCTGATTGACTGAGCCTGATAGCAGTGTAGAGGGGAGAAAGAGAGGGGCTGCCTGTATTGTTCAGATGTTGTTGGTGGTATTCTGTGTAGCTCTGAGAGAAAGAGAGGTTTTTGCAGTTCTGGAATTGTAAGGGAAAGGTGTATTTGACACAATGCTGTGGGATTTATGCAAGGTTCTCAATGACAAGCAGAGTGCAGGGGACTGTCTAACTGAAGTGTCTTGGCCTGTGGCTGATGTGCCAAGCCTTTGCAAGTACAGTTGTGGGCCTGCTCTAGAAATGGGTGCTATGCATTTAATGAAATAACATTATATTTTCTTTTTCCTCACAGTAGCTGCTGCTAAAAACCCAAATATATTATGGATAGTCAAATGTCAATAGGAAACACACAATCTTGCTTACTTTGGGAGATATTTTCTAGATTTGACTAGTAATACCCATTGTAGTTGATGTTTTAGCAGCCAATACTGGTGGTGGCAACATCTGCTTGTGCTGACCTGCAGATTCATCGTGCATTTTATGTAGGAATCAGTGGTCTCTTTCTTATGATTAGAAGTTCCTGGGTTTTGTCCACACTTAACTAAGGACTTCTTTAAACTCAAGAGTCTTTGCAGAAGTTAAACCCTGGTAATGTTGGCTCCTAATGCTTATTTCAGCACCGAAGTTGTCCTCTCATATAAAAAATCAAATGAAGACAAGTCTGCAGAAGTGTCATAGACTAACCATGCAACTACAGCAACCAGAAAAGCCAATATTCTAGAACCTGGTGCTGCATTTTCTATATCATACCTCTGGTAATATTGTCTACATCTTTGTGGTCTCACTTGATCTTGATATGGAGAAAACAGGTGCAAATCAGTTAGTTTGTGAGTGCTAAAAATTATTGGAACAGATTTTGTTACTTTTGAGTCTGCTCAAGAGGAGAGCATGACCACTGCTACATTCATCATTTATTTTGGTGAAATATTGCAGATGGAAACCTCATCCCTTCAGCTGTATTCCCTGGCAGCAATTTCCCTGTTGAAATTCTTATACTGCTTTTCCAGAGCAATAAAGCAAGACACTGCACCTTTTCATTGAAAATCTTGTTCTTTGGAGTCACAGAGTGTGCAAGTTGCAAGCTACTGAGTGTTGCTTATATGTTACCAGTACACTATGTGAGAGGCTGACTCTTATTTCAAAGGACCAAAAGACAGCTATAAGAAAGGTTCCACTTCACACCACTTGCATAATCCCACTCTTTTGGCAGATTAATGACCACTGACTCCACAATGTGGAGGGATCCAACATAGAATATTGGATCTGATGGGATTAAACAGGAAACATGCTTCAATTTCAATGTTTTTTTAGTTCATAAAGAAATTGGGGGGAGGGAAACCTCAAAAGCGGACAGAGGAAATTCAGGCTGGCTCAGTTCTCAGCTAAAGAAGGATGTACAAACTAATTGTATTGACTTCTCTGTTCTGAGTTGGAGTAACCATATTTTCTGCCTCCCCCCCCCCCAACATTAGATGTATTGAAAAAAGGAAAGAGAAGAGGAAAAAGCCATGGTTATGCCTCTTGGAGCTGGGCTGTTTCCCTCAGTTCTGACTGAAAGTAGTGTTTTGCTTTCAGGATCCATAGGACTGTCTTCTGTATACTGTATCCTTACTTTTTGGCTTCCCTTTATGGAAGACCAGCTAATAATGCTGGCACCTGATGGAAGAGTTTGCTAAAAGCAGGTTACTGGCATTTGTACTGTTTACCCCTTAAACCAATGCCTGATGTCCCTTTCCCCATCTTTATGATTTTCTTAACCCAGGGAATAAACTCCCTCATGTACCACATACTGTAATTATAATTGATATTTGTTACCTAGAGTGTGCTAAATTCCAAGAAGATAATTCCTTCAGTTGGATGAATGATTCAACAAGTCCAGGAAGACAGACAGGTAGTTTTTAATGTAAGGACATTCATGAGAACACTGTTAGAATAGCAGGATATATCTGTGGTTTACACAGGCAGCCAATACTTTTAAAGCATCTTTTTCTCCCTTTAGTCTGTCAGTATTATCTACGATGTTAACTTATTTAAAAAAAAAGTTTATTTATAAGTAGTAATCTGGCTCTACCAATAACCATTTTCAACGAAAGGTATTCTCATAATAGATGTGTAATGCATTACTATATTGATGTAAATGGCAGAGCTAAAAGTGCTTAATGAACTTTGATCTCCCTGCCTATGGTTCAAGCCTCAGTCCTGCTCTCATCTGTAATTTATTCACTCTCTGCAACCCATTTGATTAGAGTGCCATGTCCTCATGTGTAAATACTACTGGATATTGTGAGGGAATTCTAACTCTGGCAAAGAAGTAAATGTAATGAATAAAGGCTAATGTTGTTGGTATGATTTTTCTTTTAAACGAGGACCTTGTTAAGCAGCTTTTCTTCTTATGATGGTTTCTCCACTATTGCATACTAACTGGCATAATAATTGGAATAAAGCCATACTAAAAAGCAGAGGAGGAGATGCTTGCCATGTTCATATCTGCAAGCATGAATGGTCCTTCAAGATGTCAGGAAGCAGCTGAACTTCTTATGGTTTGATTGTTGCTGTCCTACCTGCTTTGAATGAATGAGAGGAAGCAGTGCACCTGTTTAATAGTTATCTGGTCCCTCGGGTTGAAAGTTTGCCTCATCAAGGAAGTTGTTACTTCCTTATTGTGTTTGCCTGGCACAGGAAGGGAGTGCAGAGCTCTTAAAATCTTTCTGATGTTCTTTGAGGCAACGACTTAAATTTCCTCAAACCTGGAGATATGCAAAGTGCAACTTTCCTTGCCCTTCTGTCACATGCGTTTCCTCTTATCCTTTCTAGATTACAAGGCCTGGTAAATTCTGCCAGATTTTAAACTGCGACAGTATTTAATGGGCATTGTAGTGGTAATGGTTATCAACAGTAAGTTCATAACAAGTAGGTCTCTAAAATACACTCTAAAATAACTTTTCATTAGCCTTCTCCATGAGCTATGACAATCTCTGGGTAAATTAAAATGCCACAGAAACACAGATGAGGCCATTATTATGTATTTTCAATTAGAGTCCTTTTAAAATGTGTAATAAACACATCATATCCTTCTGTTTATGTTTTTCTTTTGAGTATAAAGTAGCCAAATGTATTCTTCAATAGGGAGCTTTTGATAAAGTCCTAGGCTGGTGATGTTAAAGGAATTGAGGAAGGGCAAATTCAAGGGTGGGTTTTGTTTCTCTTTGCTTTAGAGGCACCTACATCCAGCATTCAATTAGAGAAGAGGGTCAAAACTTGGTATTTGACTGAAGTCTAGCAAATGGTGGATCACTTTTTAATGCTCATTTACAAAGAAAAACTCTACAACTCCCTGACAAGAGGGTGGGCCAAGGGGTGTGCTCAGCTCTCCTGGGAACAAGGGACAGGACAAGGAGAAATGGCCTCAAGTTGTGCCAGGGAAGGTTTAGATGGGATATTAGGGAAAATTTTTTCATGGAAGGGATGGTCAGGTATTGGAACAGACTCGCCAGGGAAGTGGTGGAGTCACCATCCCTGGAGGGATTTAAAAGATGTGTAGATGTGGCACTCAGGACATGGTGATGGGTTCAGCAGTGTTGGGTTGATGGTTGGACTTGTTGACCTTAAAGGTCTTGTCCAGCCTAAACATTGGAGTGATTCTGTAAAAAAGATACCAGGTGACTTTATCCTACAAAGACCTACTTATATCTATCCTATATTTTGTGTTTTATTATGTTTGTATTCAAGAATAAAAGTATTTTTGAATTGCCAATACAGGGCTTGCTGAAGATTGTTTAAATTTCTAGGACCAAAGCATGCCCAGTACTCTCTATGTCAGTGTTTTTGCACAACTGAGCCCAGTATCTACATGATGGGCAGTTAGCTGCTGATCTGCACAGAATGTGTATGAAATCTCTGGAGCTCCAGTTGGGATGTAGGAGCACTTTTTGGGAAAAATGAAGGTTGCATGAAGTGGCAGCCATGCACAGCAAACAGGTCCGTCCATTGCTTTGTAGTTACATAAGCTGTAGATTCTGAATGCAAAGACAGACTGTGAGGTTGTCACTATGAACAAAAAGTGATCACTCGAATTATGAAAAGTGTAGTTACCAGGTTTTTTTGTTGTTTTCTATTACTCTTTACAAAAAAAGAAAAATACTAATATGTAGTGATACTAATTTATTTTAAGCTACAGAAGACAATCACAAAAAGGGATATGCCTGATGTCTTTCCTGCTGTCAATTGCATGGGAATTCAATTGTGGAAATGGCTGTTTGCTTGCCCACAGGTATTGTAAAGGTAAAGGAGTTAGCAGTGTACTTTTTCTTGCCCCTCATCCAACATGTGTATTTATTTTTCATCCAGGTTTGGTCAGTTTGATTAGAGGAATGATTTGGGATCTTTAAATGCTGGATAGCCCAAAATGAAAAAGCCAAGTGCCTGTTACAGACCGGCATTATTTTAAGTGGGACTTAACATTGCTGTGTTATCTTGAGCTGTCCTGATTACTGAGTAGTGGACAGGGTATCTTCGAAGACGTTTTGGCTTTAATTGACCTCCAGTATTCTGGAGAGGGGTGCGGAAGGAGGGGGGCAGTGGCAGCCGGGCTCTCCAAGGTGTCCCTGCGGGGCAGTGCCAGGCGCGCTGCGCCCCCTCGGCCGCCCCCTCGGGCCGGAGGGCGGGAGGCGAGCGCCAGGCGCGCACCGGTGCCCGCGCACTCGTTCAGTTGTGTCCAGCCTGCCCCGGCTGTGGGGCCGAGCTGGAGGCAGGGCGGCCGCTCTCTGATCTGTGGCCAGCGAACCCCGGCCGGGCGGAGCCGCGGCAGCGGCGGGCGCACACCTCCCCCGCCTCGGGACCCGCGTGCGAACAAGGCTCTTTAGGCTGGCACAGGGCCGGGTTCCCCAGTGCCAGCGGCAGAGCCCGGGGTGTTTCCCAGCAGCGAATGCACCGTCTGTTCTTTGGGAACGGCATCTAAACCCCGGCAGGGAAAAAACCCTCCCCGTGTCCCCCTCCTCCCCATGGCCGCCCAGAGCCTCCGCCCGCGCGGGACGGGCGGCACTTCCGGGGCAGGGCGGGTGCCCGCGGGAGGGACCTGCGGCCACCAGGGGGCGCCGTGCGCGGGGCGGGGCCGGGTGCTCCGGGCGCCCCGCAGTGAGGAGCGGGAGCCGTGAGGGGGGAGAGCGGCCGGAGCCTCCCGGGGCAGAGTGAAACCAGCTCACCCCTTGTTCTCCAGCACGGTTTTTGAGCTCGGCCCTTACTTCTCATCCCTTAACGCCCCATGGCGGACACTTGCTGCGCTCTCTACTTGCTCATTCAGCGCCTTCACAAATATAAGGAGTTTTTATCGGCGCCGATCCGTAAAATCCCTCTTTAAAAATGATTTTCAGAAATCAAGGGGCCTTGCTTGTTGACTGACCATCCTGAAAAAAACAGTCAAGTGGCCTGAGCAGTTCTACAGGCACTGCGTGTCTGTTGGAGGGTGCCTTCTAGGGAAACCTGGATGAGCCCTCACCTCGGGGCCGCTGCAACAGAGAATGCGGGGTAAATTCCTTTTAACTCTTCCTCCCCAGCAGCTCTGAGTGATTAACCAGGTGTGCTGACTTCAAAGGGGACAAGTACCTGGTGGGCTGAGAAAATACTCCCATTTGGGTGCTGGTTTCTCTCCTGTGGTAATGGCCTTTGTTCATTTCAAATGAAAACAAAATATGAGAATAGAGCAAAGAAAGAGACCTGTAGGTGTTCAGACTAACATTTCTGTACTGGCCAACGTTCTTCCTGGAAAATGCTGGGTGATATTTCATGATTTATCACTTACATATGTTTCTTTTATATCTCGGTGTTAAGTTCAGGTTCTGCTGGTCTCCACAAAGGGCCAGTGCTGCCTGCTTTAGTACTGTGATAGTTGTCATTGCTTGGAGAAATAGTTTCTCTCATTCTGCATCCATAAAGGCAGTAAAAGCTTGAAAAGTTACTGGGAATGTTTGCTCTGTGGAGCCATTGAGCAACACTGAAACAGGACTTAGAGAGGCACAGTGGCAGAAACTGGTTAAAACCCCCTGTCTTAGCCTTGGTGGCTAAAATACCGTTTTCTCTGTTCCAGAAGATTTTAATGTGTTCTGATACCTCTCCTGTGCTGTTGTTAACTCCAGTTTTGGGCTGTGTATTTGATGAAAAGCCATGCACTTACATAGGTCTGATCTTATCAGTGTAAGAAGTGTGTGCAACAGTTCTGACCTCTGATGGTCAGAAAAAGCATATTCTCTGAGGCACTTTTTGCAAGGATTGTGATATGCCAGTTTATCATAACTATGAGAATGACACTGAAAAAATGTAAAGAACCTGACCAACCTTTATTTTCTACACCAGTGAGCTTGTCTCCATTCAAGTCACAGGGAAGATTGTTTTTGATGGCACTTCCAAGTAACATGGAGAAAAAAGAAAGTAATTTAATTTTATAAAATTCTTATGTTTGAAGTCTTTAGAGGGTCTAAATCACATTTGAATTTCTTTAAAAAGTTGTTGAAAGAGGAGTTTGAAAAGGAAGGAGCAGAGAGATTGTAGAAGCTTTAGCGAAGTTTAGGTACATTCTATGCTGATTCAGGAGCTCCTGTGTTTGTAATTATTTTGTCATTTGTTTTAACTACACAGAAACACAAAATGTTGTTTGCTATCTGGACATGAGGAGAGAGAGTCATTTTTGAGGTAAGAAGTCATCTTTTGGGGTGGGACTGAGGATGCTGTCTTTCTTATTGCAGGCAAAACGAGCAGTACAGCGAGGAGCCACAGCGGTCATCTTTGATGTTTCTGAAAACCCAGATGCCATTGATCAGGTATGAAGAAGGGAGCCTAGTTATTTTGCAGCCTCTGTTGGGTTCTTTTAGGGTTACTGAGGCAAGACTTGAGAGTGTATGAGTCTCAGAGCACACCTGCCTAGAGACATGCAGCTACTGACCCTGGGTAACATGATGCTGTGGTTTTCCTGCTATTCTTCTGTCAGGCAGAAAGCAACATAGGTGGTGTAAATCTGGTAGAAAGGGAAAAGTTTGGGGAGTTAGATTTTTCTTCTAACTTTTGCTAGAATGCGGAATCCAGGTCTATGATTAAGGTTTTGAAGGAGGATGGAGGCAAATTTTTTGTGGCCCATTATCTAATCAAGGAGGTTTTCTTTGCCCAGCTCCGTGTACAAAACACAGGATGTTTGGCCCCATCCAGCCTGTGATCGTATTGTTGAATAGCTGCTATTTTTGAGATTGCAAAATGACTTTCAAACCTGCTTTTAAACAAGTTTCTTTCAAAACTTATAATCATTTTCTTCTCGTTCACAGCTGATGAGTTCTGCCTATGTATTTTGTGGACAAGCAGGGTTTTTCTTCTTTTTCTGAGTCTTGGTATAACTTCCATCTTTTCATTTGAAGTGGGTGAGGTAATAGCTCTGTGAAATGTTTCAAGATCCAGCCAATGCTGAGTTATTTGAGTGAAGAAACGTAAGCACAAAAATAGTTGCATTTGGTTTAGTTTTGTTTTGTCTTGAAACAAAACCGCTGTTTCTGCTACAGCAGAAACAAGTGAAGCTGAAGGTTTTTAAATGCAGCCTGAATTTCATGGGGGAAAAAGAGACCATCAGTGTTTACATTTAAAAAACTGTCTTTAATTCTGAAATGAGCATCTGTTGGACAGAAGAATGCAGAAGACTCTGTTCAAGGAATGCTTTGAGAACTGTGCTCTGCATGTGCATCAAGACTGCAGCCTTGATCTTGAAGACGTTCTTAGGGATATTTTTCCCCCTTTTCTACACAGAAAAATATCTTCATAAAGATGTGGTCTGTCTCTTTCAATTTTTTTCCTCCAATTACAGCTTCTGGATACTTTCAGTCACACTGCTCTGAACTTGAGTTCTGAGTTGTGAATGTCTTACTCTTTCCCTCTGCCAACAACTGTCCTTCCTTGATCCTCAATAATAAACTGGGTGCAACTGGTCCCAATAGCTGGGTCTAGGAGTTTGTTGGATGTTTGAATATTTTGGGTACCAATAAAGTGGAAGGGGGTTAGTGGCTTAGAGCAGTAGCTGACAAAGTAGGCTCTGTTAGACAGCAGAGCAGTAGCCTGTGCAAACACTCACAGACAGGAGAGGAACGTCTAGACTCAGCTTTCATACTCTAAGAGTTACTTGGGTGACTGTTCTCGTGCTGCTCTGGACACTTTTTTTTCATGAATTTTGATTCTCATCCAAAGTCTTCAGAACCCTTGACACCAGGGGTACTAATTAATTTGTCTTTAAAATAAGTACCATTTTGGCACTCACAATTTAGTTGTGGAAAACAATGATAGATGGAGGAATGGAGGAAAAACTGACAGGAGTTAATCAGGAGTATCTTTGGTTCAAATGGAAGTATCCTAAGACACTGAGGAGAGCTTTTTAGGAAGTTTTTCCAGGTATGCTTGTTACCAAGCACTACAACAAATGAGGGAGAGTGCTTTGAAAGGGAGGAGTGGAGTATTATGGAAGACAGTCCTTCCTGCCAGTCCATGAACAGAAGTAGGAGGCCATCCTGACCAGAAGAATTGTTCTCAGATAATTTAGTAGCAGAATTACTACCAAATGAAAGGACTTTGCCTACAGATTTTGTAGAGTTTATTCCCATTGATCTGAGTATCTTCTGCTGTAGATTAATAATTAAACTTTTATTTTGAGAAGTCTGTGAAGTCTGATTTGTTTCTTAGTTTTACTTTTGAATATTTGAAGAGGAGGAACAACATCCAGAGCATCATGTTTAGCAAGAGTCTAGCAGTGTGCAAAAATGACTGAGGAATCAGGTGACTTCTTTCTTAGACAAGAAATCTTGAGAGAGAATATGAGTCTAGGAACATAAGGACAGTGACTGGATTTGGCCTTAGGCCAGCAAGCCTTGTAAACACATGGGATTCCTGGATACTAAAAAGTCTCAGTGAAATCTGTCACAATCATCTGGTCAACTTAAGGAGAGTCATCACCCTGTAATCAGGATGATGGACCAGTCATTTGATAATTTCTACACAGTTTAGCCAGAAGTAAGAGGTAGAGAACAGCAATGTAGATGTGTTAGCTCATCCATAAGCTGCTCGTGATCTATTTGCTCACATTCCTGTCATCTCATTCCTTTCCCCTGTACCATTTCCATCTGCTTGACAGTGCAGTGCTAGTTTTGTATCAACCAGCCTCTCTACAAGGATTTTTCGTGAGAATCACAATAAGCTGTATGAATTTATCATGTTGGTGCCATTTGCAACAGAACTAATTCTTTTGTCTAGTTATTACCCTCTCTGGTGTATACTCTAGCAGATTGCGTTCTGGATTTGTTGGCCAGAAAAGTTATGTGTTCTCCACACATGAAGGGTTTCAGCACCTGACTGGATAAAGCCCTGAGCAGCCTGGTTTGATGTCATAGTTGACCCTGCCTTCACCAGGAGGTTGGGCTCATGACGTGCCTTCCCCCTTTTCTGATTCTATGATTTGGCCTTTCTAACAAGACTTAGCTGGACCTGGAGAGAAGTTTCAGGGTGAATTAAGTATGCTCATGTGCTTTAGTCTTTGAGGTCACCCAGCTGGCAATCAATAGCTCTAGTGGTTGCTAGAAGCCAAGTAACTTTGAATGAGTTTGTTGAGTTAAACAGCAGAAATTATTGACTTAAATTAATGGGCTAGGCACAAAGAGCCTGAAAGACAGCACTCTGATACTGAGCTTGTTCAAAAAGCTGAAGAAATTTGTATGTGAATAATGTAACTACAAAGTTGAAATAAAAAGATTGATGAAATGTAGCAAGGACAATTTTCTTGGAATGTGCAGATTTTTATACTTCTTCCTTGTGAGGTGTAACTGATTACAGTAACGATATATGCAGTGGTACATAATGCAATTCAATTAAAGCTGCTGTTCAGAAAAGAGCATTTGCTTATCCTTAATCTTAGTTTTGGTCAGTAAAAAAAAAAAAAAAAGGCATCATAAATCAAAAGTTTAATTCAGGTTTAACTCTGTGGAACACTTAACCCAAAGTCTATGCTAGAAGAGAACGACTGATGCTTGACTCAATTCCACATTCATATTCCTTTATTCTTCTCTCCATTGCCCAGAAGAAAGGTGGTTTTCCTGAAACATGCCTTTTGAGCAGATTTTCTTTTTTTTTTTTTTGTTCTAGCTCAACCAGGGCTCTGAGGACCCTCTGAAGAGACCAGTGGTGTATGTGAAGGGTGCTGATGCTGTCAAGCTGATGAACATCGTTAACAAGCAGAAAGTGGCACGAGCCAGGATTCAGCATCGCCCCCCACGGGTGAGACTTTCAGAGCCTTTCTCTGGGTGTTACAGTGCTGTTGTTGCTGCAGGCAGTGCTTGCTCACTGCCCAGAGGGTGAGCATGTTTTCATGCTCCCCATGTGCATTGCTATATGTGAAATTCTGTTGACCTACATAAACTTAGCAACTGCACTGTGGACAAACAGCTACACTTGATGTAAGTATAGAATCCACAGTGTGGCTTCTGCTCTGTCTCATAAGGATTCTTTTGAGTATATAAATGGCTAAAAAATTTACATATAAGTTTTCTTTTTCTTGATGAAGTAACTTTATTATTGCACACTCCTTGTGGCTCAGTTTTGTAAGGTGGTCTGCCCTGTGTTAACTAACAATTCTGTGTGGTATTTTAAACATGGAATTTTAAGCATGGAATTATTATTTGGTATCTGATATTTGTGATATAAAACCGTTTTTCTAGAGGTTTTTTTTCTTAACACTCTCTACTTGTAGTTTACAAAAGAACAAAGCTAGAGGTCATCCATGTCCCAGTTACTACTTTGGTTGTGTGGGTTTTTTGTGGAAATCCTTCTGTTAAGGAATGTATTTGAGAAGTGGGCCGTTTGCTGAAAATTCGAATGTTGATTTTCAGTCACTTAATGTGCACAGGCAACCCAGTAAATCATAAAAATTTGTGTTGGTATGATTCACTCAGTGAAAAAAACTGGGTTTTGCTGTTCAGAGACTGTAAATCTGACATCTCATGATTGGAATTCTGTGTATTCCATTCCCTTGTGGTGGCATAGGAAACCCAGGTTTTGTCTCATAGAATCCCAGCTGATGAACAGAACAGTGTGTACTTTGACTTCTACCATTGTGACTGAATATACTTGACAATGACCACTAAGAAGTTAAAAGAAGAGAGAGAAACAATAGATTTGAACATGATCTAAAGGAAGGAAAAATAATATTTTTGTTTTAATTTTTAAGCAACCCACTGAGTACTTTGATATGGGAATTTTCCTGGCCTTCTTTGTGGTTGTGTCTCTTGTTTGCCTCATTCTCCTTGTCAAGATCAAACTGAAACAGCGACGCAGTCAGGTAAGAGCAGTGATGGGATATTCACTGAATGCTGAAAGTTAACTTCTCTTACTTGGTCCTAGAACTTCCTTGCAACTTCTGGAAATGCCAGGCACTGACCTGCAATAGCCATCTTTGTGGAAGGGGTTTTAGCCATGCGTGTGGGCCTTTGGAAGAACTTGGGAATGTCTTTAAAGGAGATTTACATGGATCCATGATGTTGATTCAGTTAAATCCTGAAATCAAAATAGTACAGAAGCAGTCCATTTAGCTGATGGAAAAGAAGAACATTTCTGGTTGTTCAAAGATTATCAGTAGCACTGGTGTACTTCTAAAGAAGTTCCAACTCTTGTTGCTGTATTTTGGAGAGGATATCAGGACTGAAAATAAATTGCAACTCTTTTGAATAGGATCTATTGATTCTTGATGGGAGAGGTTTTCAAGGTAAAAAGTTTGGTTAGGAGAAGTTCCAGGTGATGTACTTGGAGTTTGTCCTGTCAAATATGAAAGGGAAAGCAAATAGAAGCTAATGGACTTTGAAGTCTCTAGTTGTAAACTGACCAGTAGATACACATGTAAAAGGAATGCAAAGCATTCTGGATTCTCAGGACTCTTCTTTGGGCATGTTGAATATGATGGACCATCACCAGTGTTAAAAAACAGTGTTAAAAAGGGGCATGATAAATTCTACAGTAAAATGAAAACAACACACTGCCTTCCTAAACTTGTACTATTGATTAAATTTGGGGGGAAGAGGAAATGATACAGCTAACATTTCATTTTAATCCCTTTCTCAAGTATTGCTCCTGGTAATATGACAGTAACAGCATACTGGGGCATTGCAGTCAATACTGACAATTCAAAACAAGTTCCTGACCAAGTGTTATATGTTGGCTGGAGTAGTTGCTGCTATCAATTGAGCAGTTCCAGTGCATCCCATTTCTCAGCTCCTTCACACTGTTTTAATTCTAAGTAGCTGATCATTCTCACTTTTGCATGTGGCATACATTCTTTTAATGAAGCTTCTGATATAAATTCTAATTAACCTTCCCTCTGTTTGATTTGTGAAATTATACATCATTGGGTCTGATACATTATGGTGGTGTTTCTCTGCTTCTACACTCTAGTCCCATACACAGCAGCATTGCCTTTTTTCGTTTTCTTTCTTTTGATGTAGAATTCCATGAACAGGCTTGCAGTGCAAGCACTGGAGAAAATGGAGACCAGGAAGTTTAAGTCCAAAAGTAAGGGACACCGAGAAAGTAACTGTGGAGCACTGGACACACTCAGTAGCAGCTCCACCTCTGACTGTGCCATCTGCTTGGAGAAGTACATTGATGGGGAGGTAAAGGATAAATGGTTTCTTCAACATGGGCTGAGGATGTAGCTGGTTTTAGCACTGTGGTACGTGGCTGGCTGTTGGGTACATTGTGTGCTGAAGTGGTGCCACTTGCCAGTCTGATCACACTGAGCAGCCAAGTCAGCCTCAGCTGCATTCTGCAGCTCCAGAGTACCCATGTTACAAAGTGAGAGGTGAGGGATCTCATTCTGCAAGTCACTACCTCCATCAGGTTGCATTTCTGAAGAACAAATCATAAAGAAGTCAGGCTCAGGAAATCCTGTGAAAAGATAATAGCTGAAGGGTAAGAGTGCTGGGCAAGGGGAAAAGTATCATATACGCTGTGTTGGTTTTGCTTTTCCTTGAGTGTTTTCCATTGCTAATAGCAAGGTACATCATTACTCTTGATTTATTTTTTTTTAAAGTTCATTTAATATATTAAGGAAAATTTAAACAATGGGCTCCTTCAAGGTGTTGGGTCATACGGACACACAGCAAAAGGTGTTTAAAGAAATGTACTATATCTGCATGGAGTTCTAGTGTGCCTGCAGACTTGTTTTAGAGACAGCTGATCACTTGATGTTATGCTCTTGGCTCTGTTGATGGCATTTGTTCCCTCTTAGCGCTTTGAGAGTAGGAATTGATCCATTCTGCAGCTAGGTTGAAAAATCTAGAAACAAGCTGTGAAAAATTCACTTGTTAGGAAGAAGTACTTTCTCATGGTCCTTCGTCTGTTCCTGTAGGAACTGCGTGTCATTCCTTGCACTCACCGGTTTCACAAGAAATGTGTGGATCCTTGGCTGCTGCAGCATCACACCTGCCCTCACTGCCGCCATAACATCATAGGTAAGTGCTGCAGTGGGGCTCTCTCGTGTCCTTCATTTCAGACATAGCAGCTCACCAGATGAAACAGAAATTGTGCCTGCTTGTTAATCTGTGTCGGGCTCTCAGCCTTTATTGTAATGCAGCTCTGGAAATACAGTTAGTCCTAAACCCTTTGGGAGGGGCTGCAGGCCCTGCAGAGCAGCCCCAGCCCTGGCCTTCCATGGGCTGGGGGCGATGCCCAGCCGAGGGCAGCGTTGCACAGCCCCTGAGCAGATGAATATGTTTTCTCTTGGGAATTGTAAAGAAGACAAATGTATGGGGGTTTATTTTTCTGTAACTTGGAATGTGGTTTCCCTTACTTGCCCTCTCCCCCTTTCATTTCCTCTGTCTTAAGAAAGTTTTCTGTTAATACACATTTATATAAAATAATATGTAAAGTGAAAACTTGAGTGATGACTTCTAGCCTCTCTCAGCCTCTGCCAGTTCAGGAATACTGTGTAAGTAGGTTTTGTGTATATGAGAACAGTATCTGAAATAAGTTCACTCATTTTCCTTTTTAAGCAAATACATTTGAGTGTTTCAAAGGCTTCCAGGCAGATGCTCTTGACTTACTTTTTTTGTTTTGTTATTTTTCCTTCTGTGTGAAAAATCGGTGCGTACAGAACAAAATATCCCGCTTTCTTGCATGAAGCGTATTCCTTTTTACTCCCTGCTAGTTCTACTTCTGCATTCTTATTTCTCTCATTCAGAACAGAAAAAAGGAAATGGAGGTCCAATCTGCCTAGAATCCATCAACCCAGCACGCAGCCGGCAGCAGAGGGTGATTCTGCCTGTCCATTACCCAGGCCGGGTGCACAGAGCAAACCAGATAACAGCGTATCCCACTCGGACGAGCATGGACCCTCACGGAAACCCCATCACAGTACTCACAGTCGAGCGACACGGTGAACAGAGCCTCTACCAAGCCCCGTCCCCAGCCTACATTCAAAGTTACCAGCCTATTCATTTGGATCATGCTTTGAACACACATCACTGTAGCCTGGAACACAGGGCTTACTCTCCAGCTCACAACTTCCGAAGACCCAAGTTTGGCGGACGCAACTTTTCCAAAGCAGCGTGCTTTTCCCGGTATGAGACCATGTATCAGCACTACTACTTCCAAGGCCTTAGTTACCCTGAGCAAGATGGACAGCTTCCAGCTGGCATTTCCTCAAAGGGTCCTTCCCGTGCCTTTCAGCCTGGTAGCAGCATGCTTTTCCCTCCCGTGGTACATGTAATGCCCTCATCTCGCTTGGAGAGTGGCAGTACCTCCAGCTTTAGCTGCTATCATGGTCATCGCTCCGTGTGCAGTGGATATTTGGCTGACTGCCCTGGGAGCGACAGCAGCAGCAGCAGTTCTGGTCAGTGCCACTGCTCCTCTAGTGATTCCATGGTTGACTGCACTGAGGTCAGCAACCAGGGGGTTTACGGGAGCTGCTCCACCTTCCGCAGCTCTTTGAGCAGTGACTATGACCCATATGTTTACCGCAGTAAGAGCCCTTGCCGAGTGGGTGAGGTCGGTGGTGCAAACAGGGGTGCAATTGTTCTCTTGGAGGGCCCCCACCAGGATGAGCTTCCAGCTCATGGTCACAGTCTGGTGGGTGCTGACTGCCGGCTCGTGCCAGCTTCTTCCTCAGGGGACCAACTGTCTAATTGCAGCATGGATATGAACTATAGCAGTAATTCCTCACTAGAGCACAGGGATCCAAATGGCACTACCTCAGAGGGAGGACCTGAGGCCACTCCTGGTGCTGCCTTGGATGTTAAAAGGAACTGGAAGAATCCAGAGATAGCAGGGTCGATTTCGGAGCAAGCATGCACGTGCTGCTTTGAATTCCAGCACTCTGCCCTGGAGCCTAACAATGGGACAGCTGACTGTAGTGCACTCTTCCTTAGCTCTCCGCTGTGGGGGACATGTGGCCAAGGAATTGAACCACAGTCAGGGAACACCCCAGGCTTGTACAGTATTAACTCAGACCACTTACATAGGACAGATGGGGTAAAATATGAGGGGTTGCCCTGCTGCTTCTATGAAGAGAAGCAGGTAGCCTGTAGTAGCAACAGTGGCAGTGGAGGTGGTGGCTGCTATACAGAAGACTATGCAGTGAATGTGCAGTACACGCTTCCTGAGGACACCTTGCCAAACTGCTGTAAGGGTGTATGTGATCTGGGTCAACGCATTCCCATAATTCCTGAAGACAGAGACTGTGAGCTGATTCTACCGACAGAGCACCAAGGGACCCACACAGGAAGCTGTAGTTCCTGGGATGGAACACCTGAGCTGGATACTTACCTGCACTGTCAAGGTACTGGAGAGGTACAGGTCGAGAGGGAGGTGTGCTATGAGGCAACGTCATTCCTGCGGCAGAACTACTCTCAGGAGGAGGAAGCCGGAATGCTCTTTCCCAGTCCCACTCTGAACTCCCAGAAGCTGATGACAACCACAAAGGTCACAGGTAATATGTGTGCTTTTTTTGATTACTTGCTACCTTTCTGTCTTAGAGTATGAAATGCTGTCAGCTACTTAGGTACCTGCAGCCATAAAGGTGACTCCATCCTTTGCATAAGACCAGGTTCTCGACTAACCCTTTGCCCTAAAGTGTTATTCTCTTGTTGCATGTACTCATTTGGTCATAGCTAGAGGAATAGAGGAGTAGTTTACTATCTAACCCTATAAAAGCTTTCATACTCATCCTTTGTGGGGAGGAGAAAAAGTGACTGCCAGTACCAGGCCCCCTTAGAGTTCCCACAGCCAGGGACACTGTGCCAGTCACAGCAGCTGTGGTGAGTTGCTTAGGTAGGCAAGGCCACAGTGCTGGGAGAGGACAGACAAGCTGAAGGTTTAAAAAAAAGAAAGTGAAAATCTTGGAATTGCTGTAGAAGAATATGTGGGAAAGTCTCTGCTGTGGACATAAAACAAGGGGAAAAAATAATCACTCACAGAAGGAAGGGGATATTCCTTACCCGCTTTGCCAGGGCTGTTTTAAGGGTTTTCCTAGAATCACAGGGTACCCTAGGCTGGAAGGGACCTCAGGCCATCATCTAGTCCGACCTGCTCAAAGCAGAGCCAGCTCTGAAATCAGATCAAGTTACTCAGTTTGTTAGATTAGACCTAGTTTATCTAGTCAAGTTTTGACAACCCCCAGGGACACAGAGTGCACTCCTTTTCTGGGTTCTTGTTCCTCTGCTTGACTGCCAGCATGGTGAAAAGATTTTCCTTATATCCAGTCTGAACCTCTCATGCTTGAACTTAAGCTCCTCACCTCTTGTCCAGAATGCATGTCTGTGAAGGCTGTGGTTCCATTGTTGTGACAACCTCCATGCAGGTATTGCAGAGTTTCTAGGGGTGCCCCTGAAACCTCCTTCTCTGCAGGCTGAACAGCCCAAATCCCTCAGCCTCTTCACACAGGGAGAGCCCTCTGAGCATCCTGGCTCTCTGCTGAACTCACTCCAGTCAGTCAGTCTCTTGTTCTGGGGGTCCCAAAACTGTATGTAATATTCTAGATGCAATGTTCCTTAGTTTTCTTTATCCTTCAGGTGCTGGATCTCATCCCTTGGAGAGAAGCCAAATCAGTGACTAGACCTGTCCAGATGATCCCAGATGGAGAAGCGGAGCTTATCAGAAACTCCAATATCTCATGGACTTAATTTTTTTTTAAGCTTTGACAAACACACAAAAGTGGTAATGTGGAGAAGTCCCTCCCCTACTTCCTCTGTGTTCACATCAGCTTGATTGTCTCCTTTGTCCCTCCTGCCTGAAGCCTTCAGGCCTCGATTTGTGTGCAAAGCCCGTGTGGGACATGGTGTGGAGCATTTCTGAGCTCTAGTGCCATTTCTATATTAATGACAAAGTGTTATTTATATTTTCTTTTTAGAAGTGACCTCTTGCTGAGAGGTAACACAGTGTGTTAAATAAGCCAGGCTATGTGTAGATGCTGTTATCTCCTACTTAAAGGAGTCCAGCCTTTGATAAGCTCAGGGCTACACCTGCCTTAGAAACCAGATAGCACCTTGAAATATAGTAGTCCAGAGGGATACAGCTGCTGAATGGATGTTCAGATACTGACTAATCCCAGTAGCAAATCCTAGCAGCCAGCAAGTTATGTGAGTGATTTTGAGGGAGTTGAAGCATTGGACTGTCTCCTTTCTCCTCTCCCCTCCTCCCCCTTTCATGCTGCTCTGATGGTTTGGCTAAGAAGGGTCTCCTGCCATGATGATTAGTTTGAACAGTGGGGGTAGGGAACTGGTAGCTCAGAATGTTCTCATCCTCACTTCCTGTATTTAAACCATGGACCTCATTGTATCTTCTGACTGGTGAAGAATTACTGGGGACCTCTCCCTCAAGCAGATGCTAGAACAAAGGGCTTAAGAAAGGGTATTACCTTTGTAGGTAATGAACCTTTCCTTCCATAGGAAGTTTTTCAGGCACTTGTAGCCCCTGTTATGGCTGTGAGGAATGCTGGCAAGTGCAGTGAAAACAGAGCTTGCAGTGTGCTTGCAGCTTTGCTGGCTCACTTTGGAAACAGGTCAGAGGGTTTCTTGTTTCCTTACAGGCTGCAAGCATGCCTAAGGGAAGCAGTGCTTGTCACTGTGCATATGGGAAAGTGAGGAACTTGGTTTAATCATTGTTTTCTTCTTTGCTGTGGTTGATGTAGCTTCCATAGACAGATCTGCTGGAAAGGTTTCTCGGACCCAGCCAGCTGTGCTTCATTTTTGTCTTCTGTACAGAATGCTCTCTGTACCCCATTAGCCTGGGCACATACTTTTGTTCTTGTTCTTGTACTGGTGGGGATGTTTGTTATCATGAGATAATTTATGTCGTCACTTCTGATAGCAATTGTTTCCTGTGGAAACAGCAGCTTCTGAGTAAGAGGCTACCATAGCATGGGTTAAATTGCCTGTCATGCTGCATGTGCCTGAGGACACAGTGTCATCCTGTGGTGTATTCACAGTAGGAAATCTTCTAAAGGGAAACTAAATATTTAATGCCCACAGTGCCAGTCTTCTGAAAAGATTTGTCCTAAGTTCAGTACACTTTGGAGGTACTTAAAAGACATGAAATAGAGATGTACCTTCATGTTACATATTCTGCCAAAGCAACGTCCCTGACAGCACTGGGCTAGTTGTGAGACCCAGCAAAGTTAACTTGTATTCTCTATAGTCCCAAATGAAATATTTTAAAAGAAGCAAACATCTGAGAAATAATACAATCATCTGTTTACTTTTGCTTTCTGTACCCAATAAGTTAGGAAAAAAGTTATATTTAAAGGAATTCACATTACATCTCTTTAATCAACAAGCACCAAAATCCAGCTGTTCAGAGAATTAATACAAGGCAATATCTGGGTATAAGATTAAAAGAAAAATTTCAATAAACACATTTTCTGTGTATAAAGCTTATTAAAAACTTATTCTCTGAATGATGGAAGTAAGTGGTATGTGTTGGGAGAATAAACTCTAAAGGTTTGTGGTTTTTTTGCTTTTTTTTTATTTTTAAGTCTTACCCTCTCCTTGCTCCACTAAAAAAGAAATGCATTGTAGAAGCTATGGTATACTGGCTTGGTTATTCTGCTTGGTGTTTTGTGAGGCACTGTAGAAGGCCACCTAAGATGGATTGTACTGTGTAACTACATGGCACGTTGAGGTAAAATGTGGTTCTAAAAAAGATTTGAATATTCTGGTTCGTGGTGTTCCTGGGTGTACTGGTCTCACTCACATGCTGTGGAAATCTCTGCCAGTACACCAGTCTCTGCAGGCCATACCACAGACACCCTTCACCTGGTTTCTGTGTTGGGTTTTACATTCAACATGTACTTACATCCCTGCTGCCTGTATGTCCATGCAGACTTACAGGCTACCTGGCCATGAATAGATGGTTTTTATAACAAAATGCCTTTCTACTACTTACATGAACAGTTGTCATTGTGTTTGGCTCATGAGGCACTATTTAAAATGTTTTTAATTAAAATTATAGCACTTAAAATTGTTTTGTATAAAATTTGCTGTAAAGATTTGTAATATGGTCAAAGGGCTCTTTCTCCTTCATTACCATTTTTAAAAATGTTTTAAAAGCTAGAAAGCATCTTGTATATATTCTGTATATGTATAGCAGCACATTTCATTTATGGAAATATGTTCTCAGAATATTTATTTACTAATATATTTATCTTAAGCCATGTCTTATGTTGAGAGTGTGTGACATTATTGTAATAATCATTGAAAATCACTAACACGAGGCCCTGTAAATACATGATAATTGCACACAAAGATTTTACAGTACCTGCCGACCAAAAATGATTTAAGAGAAGTTGTAGTTACCTGCAGTTTTGTAAGAAAGTGTACAAATGTCTGTATTAAAAGAGAAAAAAAGGCAAAACCACACAAAAATACAGTTTTATTGCATATACATGTGGGAGTTGTTCTTCTTGTTTTGGGGGAAAGGACACAGATAGTTGTTCTCCTCAAAGTACAGTCCTAGATATGCTGAGATGAACTCTAATAGACAACATTTTTTCTTTTTTTTTTTTTTTTTTTAATAATAGATAGGTGGATATGTATATCCATACACACACACAGAGATCATAAGTGGTTGTGGTTTCCTTTGGAGGCAAGCCATAATGTTCTTAGGACCATTCAGTTTTCCCCAAGTGCCACAGTTGAATTTACCAGGTGTTGTGCACAGTGTGAGTCCAGTACTGGACAGTTTTAACTGTCCCCAGGTGTGAGTGAACAGGGTGAGTGTTCATGAGGGTGCCTGGTGCCCCAGTGTCCCTGCTCACACCTGCTGTGGTTGCTGTTGAGGTGGGGAAGCTCCATTCCTTGTGGGGGAACAAAGGTTACAGAGGGAGGCAGGCACAGAAGGGAAAGCAAAGGCTTAGGAAAGCCTTTATGTTTGGAACCCGCCTGTTCCTTGTGGCCAGGGCAACTTAATTCCGGTATAATTTGAGGTAAAAATAATTTACTGTCCTGAAAGAAAATGGTTTTGAGACCTGAACCAGCATGATGGAGGTGGACACAACTGGATGAATCACAGCTTGAATAGTCAAGCTAGATCCAAATCCTTGCCTTGGATCATGAAATTACTGGTCCCACTGAAGTGATAATCAGTGCTGTGCTACTTGTTTTGTCAGCAGAGAGCACAGTTTGACCAAAGATGTCTATGCAGACACTGAAAGAGGGGGGCCTGGGGATATGTGGCTCTGTGTGTGTGTGTGTGTGTGTGTGTATGCATTTATGTGATACATGTTTGTATGTTGTTGTGTAAACAGTTTGCCTTCATGCATATTTCCCATCCAGAGATACACACACACACAAACGCACACAAAAATCTTTTCCAGACTCCTCCTCCAGTTTCTTCCTTCTCCCAGAGATTTTTACCAAGTAATCCCCTGGACTCTCCCCTCCTCTTATCCATGTTCAAGTGCACTGTAATTCAGTCACCTCGGGATTCAGCCAAGAAATGAGCCTTACTTCTCTCCAACCCCCTTTATATGTGAAAACTCCATGTTTGGGATGACAGCCTGTTGAACTGGAGTGTCATTTTGCATGGGACCCTTTGTAGCAGGAGGATCAGTTATCATCCTCATCTCAGGTACAATGGGAAAGCCTGTCTGTATGCAAAGACAGGCACAATAATGGAAGAGCAACAGGCAGGCAGGAATTAAGAAGCATCAGCAAGCACTTCTCAGTTAAAGTACCTGCCCCTTTTTCCACTTGGAAAACGGGAAATTGGCATTTTATCTGCAAATCAGGTCATTAAACAACTGTTTTTCCAAACAGCATAAAACTTGCCATCTGTGTTTGGCTGATGTGCCTGTGTTGACAGGTCACATCTGAGTCTCCTTCCTCTTCCCTTCCTCCACCCCCCACTTGCTATTGTTGACTTGTGTTTTGTTTTCTTGCTTCTTGTTCTGAAGAAAACTGTGAGGTGATTGTGCCTTTAAGAGCAGGGCATACCTTCACTCTTGCTGTCCCACAAAATAATCAGTGAGCCCATCCTCTCTTTCTGTGAGAAAGACAGTTGTGGGCTGCTGGCTGAACTTTTTATGTGATGCTTAGTTGTGTGTGTGATATTCTGTTTCTTCTTTGTTGTGGCTTTTTTAAACTGACTAAATGTAAATATTTTCTGTCAAAAATGAAAATTTTGATACTTGGCAGGGGACGGTTCTTTTTTCTATTGAGGTTCAATGTTTAAGGAACAAATTAGTGGCAAAATGAGTCCTGTGGGCACCACAAACCTCCACAGAATCTTGATACGGTAAAAAAAGACAAGCAGGAGCAGACTATTCTTAATGGATTGTACATTATAGTAACACTTGGTGTTTCTGTAACATTATCTGCAATATCATGTGCATCTGTCAAATCCTGTGACAGCTGTTAGGTAACGTTTGTTGTTACTTGGGTAGTGTGAAGAGAAAAATGCCCTTAAAAGGATGGCTGTGTTCATACCCCGTGGAGCCAGCCTGGCCTAATTCTTTGGCCAGGGAGACAACAGCATACCTGAAACTGGATATTTTATCTTGCAATGAAAGGGCCGTGCCCCTGTGACTTAAATGCTTCATAGAAAAGCGTCTCTTTCAGAATCAAGAACACATTTCTCTCATGGGGAATGAAACTGTTGCTTAGGAAACAGCAACAGAAAAAAAGGCAACAGTTCCCAGAATAAACCAAAGTGCAAGAGGAGTCTCATAACTGGAATGGCAAGAAAGGAGAGCAGAGTAACCTACCCTGTCTAAGGGGAGGCCAGTCCCCTGTGACAGTTGCGTTTCTAAGAGAAAAAGAGAGTTTGAGTCTTCACATGAAAAGCTGGAGACAGTTTGGGTATCTGACACTGGTATTCTGGTGTTTACATAAAAGGTCACTGAAGATTTCCTAAACTGTAGCATTATTTTGGTCAGGAGGAATTAATTAAAGAAAAGATGAATCTCACAAGTAAGTGGAAACAGCATTACATGTTACTGGAATTCGTAAAGAAAACACTGAAAGAATTGTTACAGTTCTTTGTAACAGTCTGAAAACACGTAAACTGAAAACTTTCAATTTGCTGTTACCTCAGAAATTGTGTGTCAGAGCAATATTATACTTTATATATGTAATCATTCTCAGCATTTTCAGCTCAGATATTCTCTTCTAACCTCCACAGTGGACAGCCCCATTGTAATCTGCTGGTGAACTGCAGCAGTTTCTGCTTCCTTTATTCCATGCTTGTATACAAGTTAGCAGTCCTAACAACTCCTTCTGCACAAATGTATTTATTTTTTCATAATTATTATTTACAGCCATTTGTTGAATGCAGGGTGACCAGCTATAAACACAGCACATATTTCAGTGGTGAGTCATCTCAAGTTTGATTTATTCTGGTTTCTTGACAGCCTTATGTGGTTCATGCCTTTGCATTTGTAGTAAGTTGTCTTGAGACTGAAATTCAGAATGCTGAGTTTCACCCCAAAGCACAGGTGCTCAGTAAATTTGAGAAAGTATGAGCTGCATGAAATGTATGTGTATCAGGAATGTGTTGTTATAGGAAAAATAGTGTGGTCTGAAGAGAATTCTATTTTTCACTCTCAAGGTAGCAGAATTCAGAAATGAGTAGCAGAGTTCATAAATTCCTAGAACAATGTTCAGGTGAAACTATCACTGAACTATATTTCATTGGAAGATTGTGAAATATTGATGCAAGGTATTAAGAACTAGTTGGACAAGTATTTGTCAGTTGTTTTTGTAGTTCACCCTTCCTTTAGGCAAAGTGGTGCACTAGAAAAATCTGTTAGTAGTCCTTCCCACTGCCTGAGAAGGCTCATTAAGCAGAAGATGAAAGTGGAATAGCTGGTCATGCTCTTTCAGTGGCAGCCATGTGTCTGCTGATGGGTTTGGTCTGTAGTCATACAGGCTGCACATTCAGTACAGCTTCCAGGGCTATCTGTAAAAATCTCCCATTTATACTCCTGCCAGGGGGGCTTGGAATACAAACACCATAATTCTGCAATCCCACTAAGTTGTCTGCATGAGCAATGTGATAAACTTCCTCAGCATTGTACTGGCTGTAGAAAGTCTGGCCAGAAACAAGTTCTAAAAAGGACGACGTTAATGCTTTGAAAAAGCAGATCAGCTGTTTGAAGGAAAAAGTGGTTCAGAGAGTATATGCATATGAATTTGTAGAATCTGATGAACAGCCTAATACAAATACAAGCTAGAAATGAGATTCAAAGGAGGTAAGTGCTTCTTAAAGCAATTGTTTCATCAGCATCTATTTGGCCATAGAACTGAGTCTGAGTTACCCTGTTCTCAATGACCTTCTGTTACAGATACCAAAAAAGTATCTTTGATTTTTTTCCTACAGTTACAGTGTATAGAAAATTTATTTTTCCCAGAGTGTAAACTAACATCTTTTCTTCCTATAAAATGTTAGCAAGATACAAGCATAATATGCTGTATTAAATAATGCATTTCCTATACATATATAAATATATATATTACTATGATAACATATCACACATTTTTACATAACACAGTCTCTATTTCCCCACAACATAACAATATTAAGACAAAAATACATATAAAATCATTTAGTCAACAAACTAAACTAGTTTTAAACATAGATTTTGTATTAGGGAAGGCACTTGTCCAGCTGGCCCCTTTCCACCTGAGGTCCACACACAGTGTAGGCTCTGGCACGCAGCGTCGAGGCTCGCAGATTGCTGCAGTGGCAGTGCCAGCAGAAGCACTTGCTGCCCCAGCTTCTGGGGCAGACAACTTGTCTTTTTCCTATGGCTTATTGTCCACTTAGCTGTGTTAGCTCATCTCTCTCTGCAACCACCCAATAAACAATATCAGAGAACTCATCTCTGTGAAAAGTAACTCAGAGAAGAAAAGGCGATGGCAGTTTTTGACCTGTCAGTTTATTGCAGCACCACACACCGGTCAGACCGACACCAGAGTGAGAAGGGGGCCGGAGCTGGAGCTGGAATGCATGTATGTATATGAGGAGGCATCTCCTCAGGATTACTTTGTTGTCAAAACAGTTGCTTTTGACATTGTAGCCAATGTCAGACTTGCAGCCTGTCCAGCCTGTTGAGGGAACTGATAGGCAGGACATCAGAAGGCCATTCAGATACAATTCCAAACAAATTCTTCTTCTGCAGTTATTTTCACTTTGCTGAAGAAAGTGGTGTAAACAGTCACCTCCTGAGGTGTCCGTGCTCCCCAGCTGTCAGCACTCAGCTGCTTGTGTAGTAGGGGCATGCTGAATCATGTGGGATTACAACAGTTGTGCATGTCACACGTTTTGTTTCTCTCTCCCCCCAGACCCTTACAGCAAATATCAAAAAGTGCTATGTTAATGGATACCATATACCTTGGCCATATACCACCACACCCTGAAGTGCTTGTACGAGGAGTGTGAGTGACAGAACCACATTTGGAAAAAATTCACAGCAGAGATCTACCTGCTCTTTAAGGTCTCAGGCCTGTACAGTAACAAGTGCTATTTAAGGGTCCCTGTTCATGCATTTCCATCTATTGCTCTGTTTGCAAGCATTAGAGGTATCTAGAATCAGATAATCTGGAAGATTTGCGGGAGTGGGGGGGAAATGGGGACCTCACAATTTCCACTGAGCTTTTATTAGTATGTTACCCATGTACTGTCCAATACCTTCTGCATAGTCATGTTTTTTGTTGCCATGACCAGTTAATCTGCTGTAACTGCTGGTTTTATGGGTCTTTTGTACAGAAATTCGATAAGCATTCCCTAAGAAAGGCCCATGAAATGCGATTTTATTATATAAAAAACAGTTGAGAAGCTAAGGGACTGATGCAAAAATCTCTTTCTAAATTCTCTAGATTTTCCATTAGTGGCTTCAGTCTTAGTTGTTGTTTTTAATGCTCGTCTCCAACTTTATAGTGAACTTAAATTCTTTACTAAGGAAGAGAAGCCTAGCAGTTCTGTAGTTTCCTGCAGTAGGTAAAAATCAGTCATGGGGCATTCCCGATGGTTTTTTTCCGTTTTTCAGCAGTAGCTAACTGCTTTGTGAATGTCTCTTTTACTCTATATGTTTAACTGCTCACGAACATTTGATGAGGCAAGCAAACAAAGCTTCACCAGTTTGTGATAAGCACTATGTGCTCATAACAACTCTTAAGGGTCTGGGCACCACACTGCAATTCTCTCCTCCTGGTTTTCTATTAGTGCACCACATTAAGCACGCTTAGGAACCAACTTACTTTGTTCTGCTATGAATCTGTGAGTTGGACTCTTTCTCTATGCAGCATGATCAAAGCCTGACTGTTAAAAAGGCAGTTTCAGAATTTTTGTTGGTTTGAAGCAGATCATGTGTTTTGGTCTAACATGAAGGCACGGTAGAGAGAACCAGCAGCTTATTTTTTACAACTCGTCCTATCTTGATTTTAGGTAATACAGTAATTATAGTTTCCTGTATTCTTTCCAGCAGCTCATGCAAGAAAGTACTAGATGTTCCCATGATATTCCATTTTTGATATAAACAATTTCATAATTGCTGGCTTAGTAAAGGTCTTGTTTCTTTTAGGCACATATGGTGGCATTGTTCAGCTGTTGCTGGCACTCATCTGTGCTACATAAATAGAGCTGGATTGAATTCAGTTCAGGTAAAAGACTAGATCTACAATGGCAAGTAAGGCACAATATTTCATTGTTTAATTCTTAGATGCCCTATTTTTTCAAGGAAATCTGTAGCCCATGTGAAGGGGAGGGAATTATATGTTAAAAAACATAAGGGCAGATACTATAATGAATTTGAACTTGGTGACAATTTTCTTACTTTTTTTAGTTACCTCTTGTAGATGCTCTTAATAGATGTTCTCTGACTGCATGTATGGTATGTCTCGTATATGCAGACCACTGTATATGTTTAAACTTAACCAGTTTAATGGTTCTCAGTGAATTTCCTCAAACATAGTTTGAGGAGCTGCTCACTCAGTAAACTTTGCCAGTCAGTTTATCTGTCTTCTGCATTGACAGTTTTTCCTAAATATCTTGATGCTCTGAACTTGCTGATCCCACTTTAGGCTGCTGAGATTAATATCTGTAACTTCAGAGTAAAAATTTGTTAGCTTCACTGTTTAAAAAATTCAGTGGATTTACAGTATCTCTGGGCAATCCTTTAAGAAGGAACCCAGAATGGATGCTGGACTTCAGGCTGGAGTACAATGGTTTTTTAAAGGATCGCTGTGAATATGAACAAAATTATCATAAACATCAGTGAATGATGGGTCAGACACAGTCATTTAAAAGGCTTCATTGCTCGTGCAGGCCTTGCCCTGGTGAGCAGGACTCCATCAAAACGTGTGTTTGCAGCTGAAACTTGATAGAGCAGCTCCTGAATTTGATTTTCATTTGTGCATCTCTGCTTGTAGAAACAGAAAATGTAGAAACAGCAGAGCACTGGGCAACCAGGCTGGTATGTTTTCCAAGTCTTTGGTTCCCATTTTACTGTACAGTACCATTTAGACGTGTTTACATTAAGGCCAATAAGCTCTGGTTGCTGTGGCAGCCGAACAGGTTATCTGTACCTACCTCTGTCTTCAGCCTTGAGAATAAAAGGACTAAAGTAGCCTGATAAAATACAGTGATACAGGAAAGCAGGACACAATAATTCCTCAACCTGCAGATATTCACTCAGTTACCTCTGGCAGGGGTACAGGACATTTTGAATTTTACAAGTTTTTACATATATTTTAAGTGCAGTAGTTTAAAGGCAGTAATTAAGAGCACTACAGATTTGATGAGCACCAGATACTTCAAAACTATTGCTGCAGTTAAATCTGTTGTCACTAATATACCCAAGAGAACAGCAGATAGGCAAAGTCACTCAAAGGTCTTTGGAAACGGACTTTTTGGAAAACAAGTATGAGACTGGGAGAAAAAAAGGAAGGACTAATCTCAAGTCACCTGGATCTTAAGAAGATCAATTCTTGTAAAACAGAAGGCACTTTAGTTTCCCACGAGTGGGTTGCAATCATCCTGCTGATTTCGGAGCTTTTTCTTGAAGATGGATATGGATGTGGATGGCTGGTAAAATATACTCCAGATCTCACCGGCAGTGGTGACATCACTGCAATCTTCAGTTTCACTTGTGGATGGAATCTGATGGGATCTAGGAGACAAGGGTGAATTCACTCCTCTATTTTAAGGTGCTTGGGAAGCTGTAGTGGTCTGTCTGCAGTGCTGCTGCACTGGGAATGCTCGCAGCTTCTCCCTCTGCACAATACAGAGGTTTTTGGAGCATTTCTTGGTTGTCATGGCCAAATGAAAAGTTAGGTATTCTACTGCCAGAATAGTTGCTACCCTAACAACAGCAGTGACATTAAGTTAAGAAATCTGTACAGATTCTGTTACGAGTTGCTATTAATACAAATTCATTTCCTTTTATATTTAAGCTTGTTTTTAGTATGTAAACACAACATTCAGAATTTTGATTTGCTGCTAACTCATCTATCATTTCATTCAATGAGTGTCCATCTAGAGGACACAAAACTTACTTGGTGTCAGCATAGAAAAATAAAGCAATAAATTATATTGGTTTTATTAATAGGCAAAAAACCATCTGGTTATGTGTCACATTATAATACAGATTTTAATTTTTGTGATTATTTTTTGAACCATTTTCAGTATTTCAGAAAAAGAAATTAAGTATTAACTAGCCTATATCTAACTTTTTTCCCCAGCTCCCCAATCTGGGATGAGGTTTTAATTTTTTTCTTGCAAAGCACTATCATACTTTGACCTCTTCTCACCAAATCTAGATGTCTGATTACATTTTCCTCTTTCCCTCTTCTTCCTTAAAATACAAATCTTGTCAAGACAAGACCAGAAGAGAAATTCTAGCAGCAAATGCTATCCTAACAGACTGGGAAGTTAAAAAAAATGTGCTTATTTAGTATCTTTTATGAGGATACAAATATGTAATAAATAACTGGGGTTTGAATATGACCAGTCTGACTATCAGAAGGCCAAGAAGATACCAGGTTTGGTACAGAGCTGAGATCTGAGTTCTCTGGGGACAGCTTTGCTCCACACTCACCTCATGGTAACGTGGAGAATTATCTTTGCTATTATGGCTGTAACACTTAGGATGAGCAGTGCTGTGAGACTGTATATTGTCCACTCTGTAAAAGAGAAGAAGAAAAGGAGAGGGGGGAAGTTTTGTTAGTACATTCATTTACTTACAGTTTTTAAAGTAAGAATATTGAAAAAAGAAACACGCAGCCTTCTGACGCTTTATTCAAAATGTAATTTGAAGATGCCTCAAACCTACAAGACTGGCAGAAACTACAACTTTCAGCCAGAACTGGCTTTTTCCTTGCAGGACTGCTCCCAATAAAATTGAAAGTTGGCAAAAGTCAAAGCATATACCAGTAAAATTATCTAGCAAAGGCACCAAAACTTAGAAGAAAATTTAAAAGCAGACTAGAATGTATGCTACAGTAGCAACTCTTATGATTGCAAGGAGGTGGTCCAGGTTTTTATCAGTAATTAGGTAGTTATGTAAGAAATCACAAAGTATGGAATGGGAGGAGTGTCTTCTAGAGTCCTGGTTAGCATTTGTGGTCTGCTCTTGGCCATTGCACTTTATATTTCAATTTAGTTCTGGTTGTAGGAGCAAGTCAAGCAGGACCCATTGTGTCATTGTAACATTAAGTTCTTGACACATGGCAGTTCTCAGTGGCACCTCCCCTGCACCCATGAACTTGTATTCTTTGTATTATTGATGAAGCTTTTGTTAATTGGGGTAACTGGGATGCATCCAGCATTCAAGCTTTTCTAGACTCTACAAAAGCTTGCTCTTTTTTTTTCAGCAATTTGTGCCACTCTCTAGTATGCACTGGTCACTGAAGCTGATTCTAGTGAGGAGGCTGCTCTGACTCACATTTTATTTTGATGTGTTTTCCTTCTCAAGACAGAAGTCACCATCTTCACACTATTTCTCATTTATGCTGAGAAGTAAGTTTTGAAATGTAAGGAGAGAATCACAGTTAGTGCTAATTAGACTGCATGAAAATTCATCTATTAGTAAGATGCGCAGTGAATCAGATAATGTGGAGGAGGAGCAAAGGAAATAGTGACTCCAGATTGTGCATTGGCAAAATGTTTTCCCTGTTTCCACATTTTATTGTAATATTACCAGGCATGGAGCTGGTAGGATGACTTGGGCTGGTTGTGATGACATAAAGTATCTTTGATGACCGAGCTGCATTGATGCTGAGATTTGCTTGTTCATTTATCCTCTCTGAAAGGGTGTGATTCACTGGAGTCTTGTTTTGATGCACATTGTCCTTCACAGCTGAAAACACAAGAGTATGATTAAAATAACAACTTCTTAACAGGTGGAATTGGACTTCATTTTGTGCTTGTAAACAGAAGTGCTGCTCTCTGGTTTACTTAAGAGAACTCAATCAAATTATGTCTGATTCCAGAAGAAGCCTGTATTTCACTAGGTTGGGGTTCTCATCATAGCAGTAGGTACAACTCAAGGACCAAAATGTTTTCATGATCTTCGATCAGAGAGGAATAAACTGTTGGAAGGAGACAAGAGGAGCTAAGATGCAGATGGAGTACTATTTATTTGTTTCACCTTTTGTCATTTTCTAATCTGTTTTGATAGACAGGTATAGGATTGAATTTTTGAAAACCTGAACTTTGCTATTTCTGACATAGCTGACTGGAGTGTTCCAAATTGAGAGAATTTTTGGCAAAGCTTTTACCCACTGTGCAGTGGCAACAAGAGAGATAAAACACCTGCTAAATGAGAGTTAAAATATTTGCTCTTTCATTCCCACTTCAGAAATCTCTTATGTGAATTAAATGCTTCACTGAAAGGTAGAAACAGGAAAGTTAGCCTCTCACCTCTATATCTGATAGCAAATCCCTGGGCTTGATTGATGTCATCTGAGAAAAAGTACAAAATGACAAAATCCAAAGAGATGTTAAAGGTGTGGGGAGGCCGGTTCTTGCCATTAAAACGAGCTAGAACATGGTAGGTATAGCCATCCAGCAATTCCACCATATCTGTAGCATCTTTGATTTCAAAAAGGGCAAAGCTGAAGTGGATTCGAGATGCTCCTGGAACTTGTATGGTCCAGTAACAGACTTTGCCTGTGCCATATGTGTCAGGAAAATCTGGGGAGTAGATCACAGCTGTAGCAGAAGTGTAATTCCCTCCACAGGCACCAATAAGGGCTGTGAAAACAAGAGAAGAGGGAGAAAATGGAAGAAAAAGAAAAAGAGGTTAAACATTAATTTTGCAAAACTGTAGCACCCTGTAGATTCTAATACTTGAATACTTGCAGGTGCAGACTTGCTATGCCAGCAGGATGCACTGTCCCTGGGACGGGTATTCTTTACCTTCCACGGCACTGGGAGCACGGCCAGTACATTGCATTTCCTTGGAATAGGCTCATCATGTCTCATTACTCAGACCTGTGCATCAATCTTGAATACTGCAACTGTCCTTTGTCCTTGCAGGTAACCACATACCCTTTCCCACATCCCCGCAGGAACAGGATAAAAGATAAATCACTGATTTATCTTCTACTCCATCCCTATGAGGCAGGGAGGCAAGTGGATTAGTGGTTATTAACTCTCACTGTTGAAGTACTGAAACTCCTTCACAGCTGTATCAAATTGAAAAAGCAAATATTCACAGAACAAATGAGTTTGGAAGGGACCCTGAAGACTGTCCACTCAAATCCCCCTGCTCAAAGCAGGAAACAGTGTCTAGTTGTATTTTGAGTCTCCAAGGATGGAAACTCTACAGCCTGTCTGGGCAATTTGTTCCAGTGTCACCCTCACCATAAAAAAAGTTTTTCCTTTTGTTTGAATGGATTTTCCTGTATTTCAGTTTGTGCCTTTTCACTCTTATCTATTCACTAGATAACACTGAGGAGAGGCTGGCTTCATCTTTACACCCTCCCATCAGTTAGTTACACAAATTGAAAAGGTTCCCCCCGTGCTTTCTTTTATCACAGCTGAACAATCCAAGTTCTCTCAGCCTCTCCTTGTATGAATGATGCTGTAATCCCTTAATCACCTCTGTCGCCATATATATGAGCTTTTCAAGCCTCCTGTCTTTTGATCTTGTCCAACTAATATTTGACCTTACCTTCACTAAGTAAATTGAAAAAGATCCTGTTACAAAGTCTAAAGAAAAGATTTGTTGCTACCTTTTATATTAGAAACAAGTACATGCCCAATACATTGTTATATTCCCTGACAACTATCCAGATTCCCAGTGCAAAGTTAATTACCAGTGAATCCAGAGAGCAACTCAAATGGCAGCCAACTGAGGATGCATATCTATATATACACGTATAATTTTTAAAAGATATTAGAGAGGTATATATATATATATATGTATAATATATATATATGTTATATATATGGAATATATATATTATATATATTATATAATGCATTTTATGTCAAAGCTGTTTGAATCAAAGTTATCAAAGTTATCATTCCCCAAAGACTGAAGAATCAAAGTAGAATTGTTGTCTCTGAAAGCTTGATTAAAGCCCTGTAAGACAGGCCTGTGAGAATGGAAGTAAAGGAACTGTTTTAAAGTGTCTCAGTTTTCACAGGCCCTGAGAAAAAGCTTTAATAAATACAAATTAAAAGGAAAGTCTGGGAACAAGAACAAGAAGTAGCATATGTCTGCCAGAAGAACACGTGAAAATATTTCTTTTTCTGGAGCAGGACCTGATCACAGCCTTAACAAACCTTGTACTTGGGCATGCACTATGAAAGACCTAATAGAGGAACTGAAAGAATATGAAAGAATAAGAACAGAAAGAATGTGAAAGACCCCACAGAGGTACTAAGGGACATAGAGGAATTTGTGTTTGGCACTTACTCCACGTTAACAAAGCTGGTGATTGAATCCAATAGATAGAATTGTTCAAACAGATAGAACAGATACCATTGATAGAACTGAAATTTGTCACCGAGATACAGAATTTGAAAATGGCTTACAGGTATTGTTACATTTGACTGTGCTGTTTGTAATTCCTGAATCACAAGATGTTTTTCAAGCTAGCAATATTAACTAAGAGTGCCAATGACTAGTGCTCCACAGATGCCTAGCAAAGCACAGCATTGCCCCATATGGAATGGAAATGCTTTCCCTGTCTCATTTCCTTCTAGAGCTGGCAGAGTTCTGTGTTGTGGGTCTAAATGTTACCGCATTAGGCTGTGATAGTAACACATAAACAGAAGGATAATGGGGAGAGGGGGAAGTGTGTGTGTGTACAAGGATTGTGGTGGAGGTTCTGGGGATATGACATAATGTGAAACAGAGACATGAGGTGAGCAGGTGTTGCTCACCAGGAAAAGCAAACAGGTAGCTGCTACTAGGATGACCTCTCTTACCTGGCCACAGCTCTCAGGTAAACGTTGCTGTTTACCAGAAAAGACACTGCAGGTCCTCAGGGTAACATTTTGCTGAGCACTCGGTCACTCTAGAAAAGGAAAGCTACAAAGGAAGACTTCAGCCACTGAGGATTTGATGGGCCAAGAGCAGAAGGAAACAGAGGATGCCGCAATGTGATGCTACCAGTGCTGTCTCAGCACTGGAAGTAACATGCAACTCTGGTGCATCTTTTCATATCTTGGGGAGAATCTGGAAGTGAGCAGAGTGACTAATTTCTGTCCCACTGAAATGTCTTTCTGTCTTGCTAACTGGGAACCTGAGTTGTAAAGTATGGAGATGGGAAGTTTGTTTGTGTGATCAGAAGGTAGAATATGATGCCACTTTTAGTTCCAGAAAGTCTATAACTCAAAAGGTAGCTTCTACATCAAAGGCAGTTGAGATTGAGAAGCGACGATATGTTGGTGCATAGGGTGAAGTTTTCCAGTGCTCCCAGCTATATTGGGAGCTTGTACTGCAGCTGGACAACCAGAGACTCACGCCATCTACCTCTGAACTTACACAGCTGGCACTGGTACATAAACTGAAGAGTAGAAAGGATTTCTATAAGACATTATGAAATCAGCAATGGTCATAACAGCAACCTAACTTGATTGTACTTTCACAGTATATTTCTCTATCTCAGTCTTACCTACATTGCTTTGTGTTGTGTTAACTGTGTCATAGCAAATATGTTTAATTAAAAAAAAGTTGGTGTATATTCAAATTTTATTTGAATATACATATATATTTACTCATATATTTACTCTCTAGTAAGATCAATTTTTAAGGTGTCTTTCTGTTGTGACATGCTGTTTCTGATAGCTGAGTTAGTACCACTTGTGAGGAAGTAAGAGACAATCTCCAGAGCATGAGCAGGCATAGTTTTTTGGGAGAGCTATTTCATGTTATTAATGGTTGAGAATCTTATACAGAAATGCAAAGCAGCTTTATCTTATATTGAATTTAGGTGTTTTGCTGTTTTGTGTGCAACAGTTCTCATTGTACTTAGAGCCTTTTCCCTAATTTGCTGAACATTTGAGGCCTCTCCTTTGGGAAAAACTGAGCCTGCTTCAGTACTTACTGTCAAAAAGAATGACTCTGCCATCCCCACCGCAAGGCTGAGTATGGTCTCCAAAGCAAACACTGTTGCATTCCGTGCTGGCTGCCTCCCCGTATCTCCAGTAGTCAGGGTTATTTCCGCAGAAACAAGCATAACCTGATTCCATGCCTGCAAACTTTGACAACAAAGATGCATAAGAAGGGAGGAATAACATTTGAAGGAGTGACAGCGGGAGGCTGTATGAGCAAGAAAGCTGGCAGCAGAATATGTGTGTTTTGGAGGAGTATGATTAGTCAGAGGAACCACCACAAACTGTTTTTGTTTGAGCTGTCAGGATGCTACTTAAGGCTAGTGAGAAACATGGAATGGAGGACCGTTAGGGTGCCCTGTCACTCATAACTGCAGTAAGCAAGCATACTTTCTCCTGGCATCCTGGCATTTGTCCAGATTGCTCTGGATGCAGAGAGAGGGATATAGATCTCTTGGAGTGGAAGTGAGACCTTAGACCTCCTAAAGGTTTAAAAAAAAAAAAAGGGGGTAACAGGAGAAATACGAGAGAGAGCTCTAGGCATACTGCTGTCTTTGAAAACATTTTGTAAATGTACGTCAAAGAAATCACCTTAAATTGTTGACTTCGGCAGGAACTGATGCATGTTTGGATAGTAAGTTTATTGGAAGTCTCACTGGTGCCAGTCAAAGGTGGTGGTTCTCCATGGTCCTTGTAACACCCCAGATTCCCTGGCACTGGCAAGAGCAACAGACAACAGTCATTCTAAAGGTGTGCCTGTAAACATCCAAAACACAGACCACCTTATGCACTACCTGATTACTAAGCAGTATGTTCTGCAGTATGGGAAGTGTTACTCTATGCTAGATCCTTGTCATATTTTCCAAACATGCACAGGGATAAATGAAGGGGCAAGAGTATCATGTCTTCTTGGCAATATACCTGTAATACTCTCTGGTTGGTTCCAGTAATCTGCAGTAAAATAGACAAGATAAATACCTGGTTCATTTCTCCTGACAGAGACAGTTAAAAAAAAAAGAAAGGCATTAAGTAGTTTCAGAGGGTTTGTGGGGGTTTTTTTACTATGAGCATGCATATTCTAACAGTATAAATTAAACTATGTGATTTCTGTCTGATCTTCAAAACAATAACATTCTGGAAGTTTTCAAAACAGGATATTTGAGGAAGGGAACCTAAATTGTTTTAGAATGGAGTTTGGCAAATTTTATGGGAGGGACTATGTACTTATATAGGGGAATTTCCCTAATATTTAAAACTTGAATTCTGAGATGAATTTGAAGTATCATACAAAGAGATAAAAAATGAGCAATATCACTTTAAAAAAACCCTATTTTTATATCTATTTACATTAATACAATGTTTCAAGGTCCTTGGTCACCATGGGAGCTCAGTTTTCCCCCTTCAGTGCACAATTTGTCCTCTGTTTTTGTTTTGGTTTGGTTTTGCACTTTTCATCAAAGCACTGGAATTTAGCCATGACCACCCCACGGAGAGGATGTGGAGTACAATATAATACTGGGCTAATGGCATAAAATTACCCCTTGCCTACTTGTCATATCTGCTCAGATACTTGAAATTAAATCTATTCCCAGTTCTATGGTAAGGTAAGTGTTTTATTCCTATGCCAGATTGACAAGGATTCACCTAACTGCCACAGCTCTGTATTAGAGTTTTATTTATTCAGTCATTTTTTATTTCAGTACCCAGTAAACATAATGTGGCTTCAAATATTGTTCATAATTTCCTAAGAATGACACAATTTCAATTATAAATACTTGCATGGAGTTATGGCTTTGATATGCCCTGCAGCAAAATGCATATAAGTACTGAGACTTCAAGTTACAGCCTGATTTAACATACCTTTGGAAATCCCCATTTACAGCCCCACCCCAGCTGAGTACAGCTGGGCAGATAACTCTCAGAGAGCTCATTTTTTTGGCACTGTGCATGCTTTCACTGCTCTGAAAAAGCTTCCTAGTTAACCAACCTAGCTCATTTCCCTAAGAGACCTGGGATTTCGTAATTTTTTAAAAATTTTTGAAGTAGCTTTATTGGTGAGACCCTTCAACCTTATCTCCAGAGAATTAGTACTTTAATATGTAAGAAATCTGACAGAGTAATTTGAAAACCTCTTAAATTTTGTAACTAAATCAAGTGTACATCCTAAAGCTAATTAGTCTCTTTGGTGTCCCAACAGTATTTTAATTTTCCTTGCTCTTAATATTTAGCCTACTAAAGAAACTTGGCAAAAAATGAGGTAGTCAGTGTTCTGCGATTACTGTTCATGCTGACCAGTGATCTTTTACTATTAAATTGTCTTCACCTCTTTGTATTTATGTGTTCTCTTGTGCTTAAGAGGTCACCTCTTTTGTGCAAACATACTATTTTTCTTTTAAGCAGTATCTGACATAATGAGGTCCTGGCAAAAACCACAGCTTCTGCGTTTTACATGCCAAGGCACATGTATTAAAACATGGAATTAATCATTTTGAGATCAAAGTCATGTTCCAGCTATGCCCATCTAGTTGTCTTTCAAGAGCCTCCTAGCCTTTTGCAATGGTAGTATGCACCAGTACACTGTCTCAAATGGTTTGAGCTCTCTGCTCTTGTGTTAAAATGCAGACAGGTCAATCTTACAGGGTGATCCTGGCTCTGCCATTTAACACTTCATCGATATCTCAGTCAAATTTATTACATTACATACATGCACACTGGAAAAATGATTCCAGTAATGAAATCTGTTTATGGGAAGAGAGTCACACAGGTCATAAACACAGAGATGCAATTAAGTGGGATAGCAAGCCTTTCTTTTACATTTTGGGAGCATAAGTTGTTATTTCCTTTGAGTTTAAACCTAACCTCATTAACAAGGAGACCAAGAAAGTCAGGAGTAGCTGCGACATGGCAAACAAACCATCTAAAGCGTTCAGTTCTGAATTCTCCATGTGAGATGCACATGTTCTCTCAGGACTCAGAGCTGCCGTCTTGACTTTTATTTTGGTTTTGTTCATTCCACTCTGCTTAGCAGACAAGACATTAAGAAGAAGAGAGGAAGAAAAGGAAAGACTAAGCTCCTACTGGGGTAACTACTGCTGTCTTCTGTGATTATGCTCATCCATCTTCCTCCAACACTGCTAATTTCTGTACAGCGTGTCTGCACACGCAGAGTGCCAGAACTCACTTCTGACTGAAACATTTAGTGTTACGTATAAATATTAGTGAATGAGACACATGATATAATCATGTGAAATCATCATCATAATGCAAAAGTCTTAACTGTAGATTCTTAATTATTGTTACAGTGAATCATTGCATGCAAATCTCTCTGGGCAATCAAGACGCTTCATGTTGTTGGCATTGTCATGGTGTTATGTGGGTATAGTTAATAGGGAACTTATGCTCCAGATACTTGTCTTTTCTAGCAGTAAATATGATTATGGAAAAGAAGCTTATACTCTTCTAAAAATTTTCAAACAGGATTTCTTTACATGATTGCTTTCTTGCTCCATCACAAAACTCAGTTTTGTATTGTGTACTTCACAAGACAGTTTTGATGGTTCTCTGATTTAGCAACGTGCTTACTGAAAACAGAAAATCTGGTGAAGAATAAAAGATTTTTTTACTTACACAGTAAACCATGAGGTTTGTATTAAGATTTGGATGGGCTTGCAATGTACAGTTTGCTCTAAATTGCTGCAATTCCTTTTACTAGTATTGAGTTTCAGTGCAATTCTTGAAGCAGCTGCTACTGGTCAAAAGGACATTTTGTAAATATAAGTCTGGATTATCTGTGCAAGTAAGTGTCCAAGTTTAAATCCTCTGCTCCCCACCACAGAGAAAATGAGTGAGGCTGGTTTTAAAAGGATCCTTTGTGTAGAACAAATGGAGTGGAGAGAATTTGCCTTTCAGCTTTTTTCCTGGTGCTGTATCCAGATAATTTGTTAACATCTGTGGTCTTTAAAGAAAATGCAAATTCTTTCATTTTAGACTAAGATAAATTTCTTAATTAGGAGGGTCAGGTTTCCTAAATCAAACGTGGTATATTAGAAAAAGAAGAGCAAGATGTCCTCTAAACAATGAGTATTGGAGTGTTGAATGATTTTGCGTTATTTAAAATTAGACCACTTAATTTGTATTTAAGTCTAGGTAAAAGTCATCTGACTTAAGGTCACACTTAAGTATTTGTTTGCCTAGCTTGAGGATGTGACTCATTCACTCGTGCATAAAACAAACAAACAAACAAACGAAAAATCTATGAACAAAGTAAACAAATCTATAGATCCATTTTTCTTTGCTTGGTTCTCTTTTCTTAACTTCAACTAAGAAACATACTTCTTCCAATCAAACGTATTCCTACATAAGGACAACTGCTCTGATGCTTAAGAGTGTACACCTGAGTTATCCCTTAGAAACAAAGACTCCTTCCACAGAAGAAGTAAGGAAAGCAAGTGAAGGCACTAATGATTAGACTTAATAAAATGTGTAGCTATGGTTGCTTGTTAACATGTAAAACTGAAATCTCTTTTTAATATCCAGGCATATTTTAAGAATGTTATTCTTAGGAGCTTATCTTGGAGCACTGGGAAAGAAAATTTTGGAACATACTGACACAAATCATGACATTTTAGACAAGGTAAAAAATATAATATATTAAAAATATTAAACACTGGAAGGAAGCTTCAGGTGAATAGCTTGTGAATTATCTGATTGAAAAAAAAAAATCAAGCAAAGCCCAGGTTGTGGTTTCACAGCAATTCTAAGTACATGCACCTGCCAGAGATAGAATTCTAGCCTGGAGTTCCCACATACCAAATAGCCACCTTTTCCCTGTATGATGCACTATCACATTAAACTAATACAATTCATTTTACAAGCTTAATTGCAAATGGTGGACACCTACATACCTTGTAAAATTTTTCCTATTCATATCCATATTTCTATGGATTCAAAGAACTGGCAGTACTTTTGTGTGATTCTCTGTCATGCAAAATTATTTGTAAATAATATAATCCCGTAACTCTGAGATAAGATGAAAAGCATAGCAGTGGAGGAACAATTCAGTGAGCTAGTCATTAACTCTAAAAACCCATTTAAAATATAGCTTAGTCTGTAAACGAAAATAAGATGATTTGCCTTATCCTGGTTTCTCTTTGAAAATCACCACCCACTGCTGTATAACTGCCAGTCTCTGTGAGACAAAGGCCTAAAAAATATTGCCTGGTGCTCTTACTTCGGCAGGATGGAATCTCACAGTATTTCCAATATATTCCATCCTCATGTTCTGCAATGTAGCACCATGGGCTGACATCTCCATCAGGATTTCTGAAATACAAAAATCGAGTGAGTGAGTGAGTGAAAGTCATCAATTTTTTTTTTTTCAAAAACCACATATAAGTCAATCTTCTTAAGCTTCAATGACAACACTATTTTTGCCCTAATACCTCCTGTTGGACTTATATACCAAAAAAAAGCAAAAGTGGTCAGGAAGTTTAGACAGCTTTGCTTATTACAGTACACATCACACATAAGAAGCCCAAAATGTCTAAAATGTAATATCTTTTTACTTTAAGTTTAAAAGGTGCAGAGTTATTTCTCATAAGTACTGATAGAGAGAAAGATTTTCAGTCCCACATCCTGTGTACAGGTTCCATAGGCTCCTAAACTTGATTTTTTGCTTTGGTACAAAATAGTTCAGACTCCAACTTTCTGTATGTCTGGTGATAAAAACATTTAGCTGATAAAGTCTTCTTTAGGGAAAGACTGAGTTATTTTCTTTCCCTTCAGTAAAAGTGAGTAAACCTGTTCCAGTGACCTCTCAGTATGGATGGGTAATTCCTTATGTGTCCATGATGATGATTATCATTATCATTACCATTATAATTATTTGCTGTTGTGTAGCTCACTTACAAATGCATACCTAATTAGTCATTATATTATTTAAAGTCTTTTCTATGTACACTTTGAAAAGCTATTCACATTGAAAAGATCTGTTAAAGAGAATAAATTGTTGTTTTGCACAGTCAGGTTGAAATGTGACCTTTTCTTTTAAGTATGACCAGTTACAATCTCTTTATTATGAATTTTGGCATGAATTCTATTAATTACACCCCTCTACTGAAGTGTCAGTTCAGCTGCATGTTGTCATTTACGAGTATTAACAACTCTTTTGTGGGAGATCCCATTTTAGAAATGCTGGGGATATTTTTTGGTCAAGTAACAGACTGCTGAAGACAACTGGTGAGTTGAGTTCAATTTGGATGACTAAAATGTTGCTAGTGAGGCTTTCAAAAAGATTAGTAAAGGTGGTGGACAAGGAGAGCCTAAGACTGGAATGCTAGGAATTTAGATGTAATGGCAGAGCTTCCAGTAGCTGAAGAAAGTAGAAGACTAAAACCAAGAAGAAGCTTGTACTCAAATTAACACATTTTCCCTTGTTTTCACAGTTACAGGAATTTTTGCATTTACATCTTCATGACAGAAACCATATGTCTGGAATTGAATCGTGATAATGACACTCTGCATATAAATGCCTTAAAATGTGAGGAAATTGTAGAGAGACATGATTAATGTCTTTGGAAATCTTTGTCTTGAACCTCAAAAGTGCATACAGTTAGAAAACAAGTGTCTGTCTTTCAGCCTTCATAATTTTGTTATGGTTGAAATGAGGTTTAGTGGAACATGATGAGGCATTTCCATCTTAACAGGGTGTTTTGCAGTAAACAAAGTATTCCAAGTAAGGACCTCCCATGGAGAGGTAACATGCTTCTGATTAATGCTTTAAGTGTAAAACTAGATTATTCAAACACTGTCCCTAAAATCAAATCTCAAAGCAATATATTATGCCTTAAAAAAGCCTTCTGAGATATGTGCTGCCTCAGAGAAGGGAAGATCAACTCGTCCATTGTCACCAAGTAAATGAATGTCAGAGAAAGAGCTGAAACAGCTCTATCACAGGCCTCAACATTTGCATGCTGAAGATATGCTCTGGCCATCTTAGTGACTTTCCAAGCTTTCTTTCAAGACAATTCAAAGTTAAAAGTCATCCATTAGTTAGGATTGTTATTCCAGAATATTCCCAGGCCAAGTGATACAGCTTAAGGAAGGAAAGAGCTAACCTTCCAGTCAAACTCCGTCTCAAAGAGGATAATCTAACACCTAGCAGATTGAGGTCAGAAAGCTGTATTTGGTAATTAAGTTATTTCTCAGGTTTATATATCAGATTATAGGCTTCTTGCTTCTTGTAACACTTACCAAATTCTCATTTGCTAAGTAAAGCAGTACTCTAGCAAGAGTTTCTTGAATATCTGAGAAAACATTCAGATTGTTACGCACGTTTTTGCATAGCTCATACAACCTGTTTCTCTTTGTACTAACTGAAGCATTAGCCCAAGTTGGCTGCCAAAAGTGAGATCCTGTCTGTCTAGAATATTGCCACACAGCAACAATCAAAATTACCTTCTTCATTCTACTATTTGTATCACAGGCAACCCAGTGGCCACTAGACTTTTCATAGCTCCATATTAGTGTCCTTGCTGAGACACACAGCTCTCTACCTGTCATGAAAATCCTCACACATTTGGTGCTGCTGGGCTGAGGGAGCCTGTGAAGTTGGTATGAAATGTTTTTAATGGGAAGACAGCCCTTCCAGTGCTCACATGCCAATCTGGTACTAGAAAGTTTGATATCTATCTGGTTTTCAGTAAAGACAATGCCCAACTTCTACAGAACTTCTCTTGTAGGTAGTGTATTTTGCTTTGCTCCTGTAAGGTGCTGAACTGATTCAAAAAAGAGTCAGTTCTGAAGCTGGCAATAATGCTTTCTCATTTATGGCTGAAAACAGAGTACACTGGTGCAACACACTGAAGTGTTATTTTGAAGCAGTGCTGCAGCCATTGGAAAAGATCCCAAGTATGTCTTTTTCTTCCCTGTCCTACACCAATATTTTTCAATGAGAAACAGCCTCCTGAATCATCACATACTCTGGAAATGTCACTGACTCCTTTCATCAGTGTGCTCTTCTGTCCACTGCATGTCACAAGATCTCTTTTGTATGATTTCTTACTTACTCTCCATTAACTGTCTGGCTCTGGCTCTGGCCATATTTTCTTGAATCCAGTTTCTGATTAAATAAGGAAAAGTTCTTGGATCAAGATCCAGGACCTTACATTCATGATATAGCAATTCTGCTGAACTCCTGCATGTTAATTTTGTCCCATTTATGTAGCTTTATATTACTTACAGAGAAATGATTTCAACATGAATGTAGGAAGTGTATAGTCTCTACACTAAAAAGCCCATAACCTGCTAAGTAAAAGCATCTTTCAGGAGAACAGAGGTGTGGTTTGAACCTTCTCACAAAGGAGACATTACAGGTTTTCTTGCTATGCCTCAGATAACTCAGTTCTTAAGCTCCTGGTTTAAACATCTCTGTCCCCAATTCCCAGTGAGAAAGAGACACCACTCAACTTTATATGCATCCTAAATGAGCTGATTATTATTGCTGTTTAAGGACTGTATCAGGTTGTTCTCTACCTATACCCACAGCAAGTAGAGATTCACACAGAAACTCAGCTGATCAGTCCTGCAGAGGCAGAAGGGCAGGTAAATGTTACAGGCTGAAAAGGGCCTGCAGAGCCAAAACATCTCGGAACTTCAGTTCAGATTTGGCTCCTAAATTCTGAAGTTCTTATTTAAGTTTTGTTCTAACTTCTATCCATAGTTATGGAGTTCTTCTCTAGAAGGCAAGGAAAGAGAAGTGGATCTGCCATGGTTTAAGCTGGTATTGTAACCCCTGACAGTTGAGCTTCTGAACTCAAATAACAATTCCAACTCACTGAACAGCTCATGCTCACTTTGAACTTTTAGTGACTACATAACTTTCATAAGCACAAAACTTGGAAACAGAGTGTATAACAGAACCAGGCTTGTGTGTGAGGATAAAAACCATAACATCCCAGAGACTCCTTCAGACATTCACTGTGCTGCTGTACTTCTGATTTGGATCAATTTTTTTATTATCTTCACCTTTTCATTTAAGTAATCTATAGTCTTTCTCTGTCATGCCAAATTATAGATTGGACACCTGATAAGGACTGTGCTGAAAAAGTGTGCAAGCTGGGTTGAAAAAGTAATTCTACTAATGGTGCTTGTAGATCCAGGGTACTGATTACAGAATAAACCAAAGCCTGATAGATATCCATGGTTATGACATTCTTCACTGCATGACAGGAAGTTTATTAATTTTGTGTCAACCACTCAAAGTAACACTGGGTATACAGGCAAAGTTAGTAGCAATGTGATATTTCTTACCTGCAGTAGTTATGCTCTCCAAGCCCTCCCTCCCCATTGGGATATTTCACAGTATTATAAGGATGCTCAAAGGTCTCATTCCAAAAAAGACAAGGTTTCCCTGCATACTGGGAAGTCTGGTTCTGAGTGCCACGATAGTCAGCCCCATTTGCTGTGTAACATTCTGGGAAGAAAGAGAAATGGAAAAAGAGAAAGAATGTATACAGGTTTAGTGTTTGGTTGTTCTTCCCTCACTCTCCACCCCATCTCCAACAGACCATGTTTGCTTTTACTAATATGTTTCCTGCATTGTTTAGGCAACTAAACATGCTGGCTGGGATTTTAACTTTCTCTCAGAGTCAAGCCTCTATTGGAGAGATTATGATGTCATTACTTTAATAAACCATGTATAAGACCGGTGGTTTACACAATGAACATGCATTTTCTCAATAAGCAGACTACATTTTTCACTGTTGTCCCTCTGTTTTACTCATTAGAATGACTCTGTAACTTGTTAATTTTCCAAAAATGAAATTATAGGACATTATCAATCTGCCACTTATTAGCATATTACCCAAAATCTCATGTCACTTCAGCTGAAGTTTTAAATATCTGTACTTTATAAAGTGAAAGACTTTGTAGGCATGGACCTTACAAACATTTATATTCTGATTTAGAAAAATTCTTGGGCATTATTTTCCTCTGGCCTGAATTGCCTTAGGAAGGTACCTCCTTTAGTAGAGTATAATCATGATACTGTGATTTGCCACTAGAGCATTTATGCTTCCAGATAAAAAATTATGGGTCAGTATTCTTCTGCCTTGCTCATATTTTCTCCCACTTATGTTTGTTTTCCTGGCTTCCTGGTACTCAACAAGTTAGAAACCATAGCAGAGAATGATTTCTTTAGCCACTAAATACACTACCCATTTCTCAGCTGAACTACAAATCTCATGCTGCCTGGCTTTGCTGTGTCTTGCTAATCACAGAATCACAGAATAGTTTGGGTTGAAAGGGACCTTAAAGGTCATCTAGTTCCAACCCACCCTGCCATGGACACCTTCCACTAGACATCTTCTATATTCATATGCATGAACAATTTTACCTTTTGCCAAAAGTAAAAATCATAATTTTTGATTACATTATGCACTGTGAGGGTGATGAGCATGGGAACAAGTTGCCCAGAGAGGCTGTAGAATCTCCATCCTTGGAAATACTCAAAAGCCACCTGTACATGGTCCTGGGCAACTTGCTTTAGGTGACTGTGCTTGAGCAGAGCAGCTGGATGAGATGACCTCCAGAGGTCACTTCCAACCTCAACCATTCTGTGACTCTGTGATCATCTTCCAGAAATAATTGTTATAATTAATGTACCATAAGTAAGTCCATCCTGTCTATAACTAATACTTGCTAACATTTGTCATCCTTGCATTTATTTCAGAACAGGATTAAAATATAACAGTCCATGACAGAATTAAAACTGCTGTGTTACACTGCTCTAAACATTTCTTTGTACAGAATAGCTTTAGTGGGGAAAGTCACAAATACTTCCTACCAACTGCAGGCTGTGAAACCTCCTGTTTGATCTGATAGTATTCTCTGTAGAAACCATATTACAGCTGCAGAGACGTTCTACTGCCCTGAGGGAACGGGAGAATGCTCTGAAGTGAAGTATGTGCTGATCTCAGATGTCCTTCATGAGACAGAACTTAAAAAACAAGGCTAGAAAGACCTGTGTGGCTGCAGTTGGAAGAGGGAAAAAACCAACCCACAGCTTAATACTGATATTAACAGTTCACCTTTTTTTTTATTTAGAAATACTGTGGGAGATGGAAAAATGTATTATTAAAACCATGCCTTTGAAATTAGTTTAGTCTGGGCCCACAGATATCAGAATGGTGTAATTATAATAATTATTTCACAGTTTTATTACACAGCAGATGAAAGACTATGTTTTTGTGCCTTCACTGTGCATTTTCATGCCTAGGCAAGTTAGGATTTCAATTAAATGAAATTTTGTTGCTGAAGGCACACAGAAGAGGTGTCTGCACAGCCATTAATGCATCTGCTATCATCTTTGGACAGAAAGCTATATAATTTAACAAAAACAAGCTTCAGGTCAATACTCCTCCTTGCTGTAATTTACCTGACTGCCTCAGTCATGCAGGTGGGCTGCATACATTTACTTGAAAATGCAAATCTGAGTTTCCAGTATTCAAGCCACCACAGGTATTTGTGTAAACATACGAAAAAAGCCACTGTAAAGTCACCAAGTGTTGCAACTTCGTCTTCAATACCTCTCTTGCTTGGCAGTTAATATAAAAGCTTTTGTATGTTATAGCTGAAAAATATAAGCTGAAGAATTTAGCAGAAAAGAGAGGAAAACATAATCAAACTAGATCAACAAAATAACGTACAGAATAAAGAAGCAGTTGAGAGAAGTGATAAACACATCCAGAAAAGATGTCTACGTCAGCTTTGTACTATTACTTTTCTTTTTTTGCTTCTCACTTCTAAATGAGAAGCAATATATACTAACATCTATTCAGAAATGCAAGGAATGTTACAATACCTGAATGAGATCTGGCGCACAAACTAAACTGAAGTTAACATCAGTCCATTTTAGGATCTGCTAGGACTGGCCCATGCTTTAACTCGCAGTAGCGACTGACTTAACATTTTCATGTCAGCTTTTTCTAACTGATTTTCTTCAAACTTCATTGCACCAGGAACAAAAGGAAGAGTCAGATCTCTCTTCATTCCTCTTAGCTGTAGCTTTTTGTTCCCAGGACAACAGGTAGCTGTATCAATGCCTCCTGTGTTCTTTTGCAGTATCAAGAGATTTGGGGAAAATGTGCCAGCTGAGCTGTAGTAAAGCTCCCCTGGCTCAGTTACCATCTAGATGTGGAATGGGGAGGCAGTGACATACCATGCAAAATCATTGATTATCCCCAAAACACTGAAATGAAAACTTTTAGTTATGGAATTTAGTAGCTGCTACCAAATGAAATACATAAACTTTTGTGTAACAGGGAATTTGCTAGGAAATGTTCATTTTGTTAAGGATTAATAATAATTTTGCCAGAGCACTGGAGTTCAATCTTTTCAAATAAATACCGGCATTTAAAAAATCAGGTCAGTTGTCCTTTCTATGCTCCCTCCTGGCTTTTTGTGCACCTGCTCACTGACTGAGCATGGGAAACTAAAAAGTCCTTGACTCAGAGTAAGCACTACTTGGCAACAACTAAAACATTGTTATCAACATTATTTTTGTATTCAAGACAAAACACAGGACTGTATCAGCTACTAAGAAGGAATTAACTCTATACCAGCTGAAACCAGGACACAATCCTACCTTCTTTTCCCTTGAACAGGCAGCTTTGAGATCATCTGAGATACATTTTGTACAGTTTCCTATAAAATTCCTAGTAGCATAGTTACAGATCTCAGCATATTCAGTATCTTGGCAGTAAACAGCTGAATTCTTCTATTTGTCACATGCAGTGATTTCATCTTATTTTGCTGCATAACAGCCAAGACACCACCTTAGCAATCTCACCATGAAATTAATATTCCCAGTGTGTTGAAGGTGCAAAGTAAATGTTTCATCTTCGGACAGATCACTGTCCTCTCTACTTCAAATCCATGGGCACCACTTTAAAAAGTGCTAAGAAATTCTGGAGAACAGGAGGTTAGAACCTCCACCCTACTTTTCATCTTGCACCACTGGTGCAATAGTTCTGTTAAAAGATGAGCTTAAAAAAGGTCAGCCAGATTTGTCTGCACAAAACTAAGTCAGACGAGGTCGTCTGAATTAAACAGTCAGAAAAGACTGGACTGAGCACTATTGGTAAAACTCTTGGGCTTCCTCAAATGACCTGGTTTCTCTTTGGTAGATTATGAAGAAGGGAGAGGGAAAAGAGTAAACCAACCAGCAACAACCACCTCTCTACTGTTGTGGCACCCACTGGATCCAGCTGCCTTATGTTGACTGATACGTCCACGATACTTTAGGCTATGAAGCCCTTTGCTTGGAACCCAACGTCAGAACTGTGACTCAAGTTCCATAAATTTCAGCAAGCCTTACTCCTTAAAGTTTTCCAAGACTATGATAAACTATGACAGAACTTGCACTGTATCCAAGTCCTCTCCCAGTGGAAGAACAGACACTAAAGCTCACAGCTTCCTAGAAGGCATCAGTGCCACTGTTCTTGATAGATTTGCCACATGGTTTCTGTTCATACACCCAAGGCTCAAACTATCCTGTCAGCCATAAACCTATATTAAACCCCAGTGTTTCAGACAAGACACAGAGAAAGCTGTGACCACTCAAATCCTGAAGTGCCTGACCTCCTCATATTTCTAAGATCTTACTCAGCTGGGTTTCAGACACAGTCTGAAGTGGAGGCTTATGTCAAATCTGTGATTAGAATCAGTGCCTGTGATGATTCCACTCTATTAACTGCCTAATGACCCTGCTGTTTCTACTATTTCGTGAGAATGTCTGTAAACAGAATTAATCAGAGATTAATCAGAGAACCTTTGCAGTGGTTCTAGTCATGAAAAACTGGAAGGTTCAAACAGGTGCTGTTCAGGATAATGAGCCTTGGTAAGAAAACATGGACAGAAGTTTGTTGTCAGGGCTGTATTGTTTTCAACATATCAGGTGCCATGGTTGACAGAAAAGTGATTTTTTAAACGAATGCCGAGACTAGGTAAGTATGTATTAAGTAGCAACTGCTAGAAAGAAAAAGCAGAAATCAAGACTAGGGATATTGTCCACTATGAGTGAATGCTCAGTGTGGGATACAGGTTCACAATTAGTTTTATCAGAGCCAGATCAACATTTGGAAGATCAAACAGCAGCTGTCCTAGAAATTTTTTCCATCTGTGTCGGTTTCTTCTTCAATGTAAGGACCTTACAATGATCATTTGCCTTTGTTACTTTGGGACTGTATGGCTGCCTGCACTCCACATGGGCGCCACTTTAGAATCATTTGAAAAATTAAGGTAGTGCAGACTTTTCTACTGAATGAGGCACTGATGATAAATCACTGACATTTCAGAGTCTGCACTGGCTTCCAGTGATTTTCTACGATGGACTTCCAAATATTGGCTTTAATCTCTGAAGTCCTTAATGGCAAGAGGCCCAGTTACCTGGGAAATTCTCATTTTGTGCCACATTATCACAGACAGAAATAATACAAACATTTTATCTGTGCAAATGAGATGAAACGCAAAGCAAACAGCTATCTACTTCTCAAACACTCCTCCTTTTGTGGCTGACAAGTGGGAAAACTTACAAATCTTCTAAGCATTCTTCAAAGTCTGCATTCTCAAAGACATATATTTAGTGACATTACAAATTGCAGACTGAAGAGATGGAGATTCCAGGATGGTTTAAATGATTTCTTAGAGTACTTTGCAAGTTTGAGGCCTGAACGTAGCTTTTGAGACTGAACACTCAGAATGACAAACTTATTCCTATTCCACTGGAGAGAAAAAAAAAAACAACACCTTAATTTGCTTTGTTTGCTTTACATTCTGGAAGCTACATGGAGTGCTGACTAGTAGCCAGACAGATTGACAATTATCAAACAGAAACTAGCCTGCCCAAGCCAGAAATTATCCTACCAGCTACTGCCCAAAAGCAAGGTTTTCTTTTAAAAATCTGCAGAGTAATGAAAGATAAATGAAAGTGGCTGCTATTTAAATCTTGGGTTTTATTAGTGGTGTGATAGCCAGAACATTAAATGCTCTGCAAGGTTGGACCAAAAAGTAAAGGTTCATTGAATTTACATGCTGTAACTAACTGCCTGCTCGGTTCTCTCTCATTTTTCTTACAGCCTTTTGGAACAGTCAGAAAAATGCTTAAGCACAATATAAGGATATGAAACCAAATGTGCCAAGTCCAATAATGACTTGGTGTCAGCTGCTTGATGCATGTGGTTGCACAGTGTTGTAAGAGTAGTTTTAAGTCATTCCCATTCAGCCTAAACTGTTCTTCTAGTTCTTGCTGGAGAGTGCAATTTGAGCACTCCTCCTTAAATGAAAGCACTGTATCTAGGTGCAGATGGCAACAGTTACAGGCACTAACCAGATGCTGCAGTCTCTAATTTGATTGAAAGGGTATAATTAGACAGCAGAAACACTTCAATGAGAAAGTAACGCACAGAGGAAAGGACAGAAACCACTTAACTGATGCCAAGATACCCCGGCAGTAACAGAGACAGGGGCCCACGGATGGAAGGGGCAGGACACCACACTACCTTCTTCAGATGAGAACATTTTTGTTTCCCTGGAGATGCAAATAGGGATTCTATTATCATAGGTTGCCACAGTTCTTCATGTGGGAACACTGATTAAAACCAGAAGAAGCTTCAGGAGATGAAAGACGCAAATATGGCTTCTGTGGTCATTATTAAAAATATTTTTAGCATTGCAATGGTTTTCTTTGAAGATGCAGTTTTATCGATTGAACCAAAAGTTCATTTGCATACTATCATGTGATTGGTCAGGGGAAAAAATATTCCATATTATGCTATGATGCAAAATAAATGCTTTTGGGAAGTATAAGGCAGGTTTAGACCTACCCACGTGAAAAAATAGCGTAGTATTTTTACATTTCAATACTTTTCTATTCCAATTTATACTGATATAACACAAGCCCTCATTGAAACTATCAGACTTGTGTATCTCTACTGTAACACTAAAAAAACCCCAAAACACAACAGTTGGTATAATCTAAAGAAAAAACCTCAGGAAAGAATTGTCTTTGTTTAAAATTGTTATTTTCAAAATTGCTAGAAAACAATTTGGACAACTCCCCATTTGGTAAATCAGACAGTTAAATTCCAATGTGATGCTATGAGGGCACTTGGTTAGCTGATCATTTCTCCTTTACACTCTACATGTATTTTAAAAAGCGTATCTTGCTCATTCTACATATTCACACACGCAGACATATAATTGTTGAAAGTCCTCAAATGCAATAATTTTTGCTGGTCAGAATAAGAGACTTATTTAGTGTTGGTCCAAGACAGAGAGTAGCCACAGTGAATATTTGAATTATGCCACCTGACATTTGACCAAACCTTAAGTCTGTCTTGTAAGAATGTACATTCCTGGAAATGTACAGACATGTGAAGCTCCATACTTGTGTTCCCTGGCAGTGTGTGAGCTGTTATATACATGAATTTGCTATCCTTGTGAAACTTTTGATTACTAATCTTCAATCTAATCACTTTTTCATCACTTTTCTTTTTCTTTTTTTTTTTTTTTTTAAATAATATTAAACACTACCTGACTGGCCAGACCCTTTCTGGAATATGTTGGAAGCAGGTAAGTTTGGATATGTGCACGAGAGGCAGTTACCATTATTTCTAAATGCTTCAAAGTATGCATTTTGTACATCTTTCTATTTGCACAACACAAACGTGCTATATTAGCTAGAGCTTTGCAGCTGCTGGCTGGTCCTCAGCCACAAGATGCAAACACACTTGCTTGTCTTGTAATTCTTTATCATTGGAAGTAAGAATGCATGATGTGGCCCCATAAGAATTTCTGTTCCTTAATACACCCGTTTGTTTTCTTTCTTCTTTTGAAGATTTAAAACTGTTGTTCCGTTGTTAAGTGTGGCAGATTGAATCCCCTTGGTAATTTTATCAGGATGGGCCACAGCCACTGTGTGGATGGAGAGAGTGGTCAGTTGTACAACCTTCATGGTGTGATATGACAAAGAATGAAAATTTTGCAGCTGGCAGCATGTAATCCCTGCCTCCCTCCCACTTCTTTGGCTCCATCCTGCTTAAATCCATTCACATAGCTCTGGATTTTGAGTTATGCTCTATGCATGTACAAGCATGATATGCTGAAGTGTCTGACTATTTAATCTTCTATCTGCCTGGTTAGAAACAAGAAGAAACAAAAGAATTGCTTTTTCGAGTATTTCCATGACACTTGCTCATGGCATATCAACTAGAACTGCTTCTCTGAATCAGCAAGACATAGGCAGAATAAGGTGACAAGAGACAAGGTTTGTTAGAGAAGTCTAAAATAACAGCTCAAAGGAAAGACTCAGCTGGGAGGAAAACCAAAGACATGGTAACCCAGTGTTGCTAAATGGACAGAAAACAGAGAAAAGAAAAAGAGATTGATAATCATATACATTTCTGATGGGAAAATTAAATGCATGCTATAAATACAGAAACTAGAAATTATAACTTATTGCACTGACGATATAACATTTGTTCACCAAATCTAACAATTGCCAAAGGCATTTCCATCTCTTTGTCCTTGTAATAGAAAACTCACCAAATTCAGTCCTTTAATGTTAGGCAATCTATTAACTCACCTCTCATTTCTGATTCACTCAAAAGATGTGGTATGGCTGAAGTTTGAATGAACAAATGTCAGTGTCTGAATGCAGAAATGTCAGGTGTTTGAGTTAAGAGAAACTTAGACATCACACAGCAAAGCAAAAACATTCTGTGAAAAGTAGTGCAGTACTATGTGCAAAAACAATTGTTAACTGACTTAATTTCTGACAGTTGGAGTCATTTTACATAAAGCAATTCCAAAAGTTTCTTTCCTCTAAGCAAATGATGGTGGCACAGTCAGTATTTCGACTGCACTTTACAATAAACTTATTAAAACATGCATTTTAAAAAAAAGGAATACGTATTAAAAACATACCATATGACAAACTGCCTTACAAAAGCAATAGTAATTCTGCTAGCTTCAAGTGCAACCTGACACAGCTGATCCCATTTCAGTTCTGTGGGATTAAGGGTCAAGAAGAGGATCCTGATGTAGTTTGCGCAGATTAAGAACTCTGCAGATTTTGTACGTGCCATACAAATTACAGGTTGTTACTGAAATGCAGATTTGCATTGTTTCCAGGTTCTTTAGCAGAAGACACATAGATGGCAGTGCTTTCTAGATCCACTCTCCCTTGCTACACCTTCATTCAGAAGCATTATATATTCTTCCCTCCTCCCCCTGCCCCAGCTGCTTCTGCTCAGGCATCTCTGTCCCCCTTCATGACCAAACATTCACACTGGGATATATCCTCCACTTGCTGTCATGCACCCTGCTGTGAGGGACATGGTCACACATGGAGTGTTCTGTCCACAGTTCTGCACAGAAACCTTACAAGCAAACATTCTTCAACTTAAGCAGTGGAAGGGAGTATGTACTATGTGCATCAAACATATCCTGATGGTACTGGGAACAGACTCTTCAACAGGGTCTAGATATGTCCCAGTCTAGGCAGCTCTCTAAATGGTTATCTAAAAGTAGTTTCATGTTTTACTCACTTCAGGTAACTTCTGAGTTTACCAGAAGGTAAACTCAGAAGAGTTCTCTTCCTGGTAGAAGGCTTTTTATTCCCCAAAAAAAGTCTATGTAAGTATTTTCCAAATCTGATAAAGTGCAGCTACAAAAACTTGATGAGCAAGTATGTGTTCATGGCAAGAAGAACTGGAGCGAGTTCTACATAATAAGAAGGATCAGTAATTAGAATACACAAAATGTATCCAGAGCGGACACGCATCTGATGGCTGTGACACCGTGATCATCTGCCACTTCAGATCTTGCAAAGAATGGCCACTGTTTACCAGAGGAGAACCGTGGTACTTGAAGTCACTAGAAGAAATGAAATGAGGACAAAAGCGCGTAGAGAAATTTTAAGTGAAAAATCACACTAACGGGTAGTGAAGTTTCAGGCTTCCCAGACTCCCTGGCTGAACGAGAACCTAAATGGTCAGAGAAGTCCATGCTTGACGGGGAGCTGGGACAGGACACCGCAGGCAGGCGAGACGGCCACCCTCCAAGCTCTGGCTCTGCAGCCCCGATTATGCCCTGCTGCCACCGGCTTTTTCATTTCCCACTGACACACACTGAGTCACACTCCCTGAAAATGCCTCCATTCCACAGATCTACCTATCAGACCACTTTCATAGAGAGATGTGCTGCTCCTCTTTCTCTCACCTCATGCTTCCATACAGTTTCCGAGCTCCCAGCTCAGCAAGCACAGAGAGCGCCTCAAACACCCGCAAAGCCCACACAAAAACACTCCCTGGCGTAGTTTGCACGAGCCGCCTCGAGCCCGGGACCCACCAAGGGGGGGGAAGGAAAGGACGTCGTCGCGACCTCGAAGAGGCGCTGCCGGGCGGCAGAGCCCTTCCGCGGGAGGCTGCCCGCCAGCCGCGAGCGTGCGGAGCTCGGGGCGAGGCTGCCCCGCTCCCCCTCCGCCCGGCCCTGCGAGGGGACCGGGGGGCACCCCCAGCGCGCCCCCCCTCCCGGCTCCCCGCGAAGCGTCACTCACCGGACTGCACGGGCTCGCGGCAGCAGCTCAGCGCCAGCCCCGAGAAGGCCAGGACGGCGGCGAGGGCGGGAGGCTCCATGGGCAGCGGCCGCCGGGCCGCACGGCGCCCGCAGGACGCAGCCCCAGCGCTCCGGGGGTGGCAGGCGGCCGGGAAGAGCGCAAAGTGCGGGAAGCGGAGGCCCTACAGCATGTGTCCTGTAAGTGCGCCCCGGCGAGGTGCCGAGTGGCAGATGAGGGATCCTATTACCAGCCATGTGACAGGAAAGGATAGAGACCGACATCCCAACCTGCTGCAGCGCGGGACCGCAGAGCTGCCGCTCCCACTCCTGACACCGACAGGTCCGGGCTGTTGGCGGTCGCCCCGGGGCAGCGAAGGGGCTCCGCGGGGTCCCTCCCGCAGGCCGGGCTGCCCCGCTGTTAGCGAGGCAGGGCCCCGGCGACCCCCCGCCACACACGCACAGTCCTCCAGCCCAGCAGCGACCCACGCCTCGCTCTCGTCACTCCCCTCTGCCCTCTCGCACCCCGTGTCCCGCTGCGGCCGCCGAGGAGCCCGGGCAGCCGCGGCCTAGCGCCCTCAGCCGCCGCCCCGGCCCCCCCGCCCGCCCTCCGGCCGGCGGGGGTCCCTCAGGGGCTGCCGGAGCAGAGCGCTCCGCCGCTGCCCCGCTCTCATCTCCGGGGGCCGCGGGGCACGGACGGTCACGACACAGGAAGAGGACGCTGCAAACTTCGTGCCATTCCCCTGCGGCTCCCGCCCGCTCACAGCAGCCTTTCTCAGGGACACGGGCGGCTCCGCTCAGGTGCCCGCGCCCGCCGCTGTCCAGGGCGTCGCTCTAAACCTGAACAGGCACCTCCGGCCCCACAGAAATGACCGGGCGGCGGAGCCGTGCCCGCAGCGCGCTGGGCGGACGCGGCCCGGCTGCAAACCCCCCTCGGCTCCGGGGGGACAGAGCTGCCGCCCGGGCGGGCTCGGGGAGAGGCCGCTCACGGACTGGCACACGGGCACAGAGAGGCGAGACATCCGCGGGCCGACAGGGGCACACAGGGGCACAACGCGTGAACACATCCAAACCTTCGGACACGCGAACCCCAAGGAGATACCCACGCCTACAGTGGAACATCCAGAGCGACAAACACAGAAGCTAAGAGACCCCTGAACCGAAAGAAGAGGAGCAGCGTTGCTTTGTGACAACGGTGAAGGCACATACAGAAAGATCGGGTTTAGGTTAGCAGAGTTTTGTCTCATCTACGTGCAGACAACAAAGGACAAAATGTCAAGGTGGTAATGTCAAGCTATTGTCTGAACTTATCCAAAGTCTTATTACCTGACCTGTGAGACATTTTAGCAATGGCAGTTCAGCTTTGATAAAAAGCAACCAACAGAAGAAAACCCACACTAACAGCAAAGTTGCTTTGTCAGGAAGGAAGGCAAACGTTGTTATCCTTGTAGCACCTGTACATCATTGCTGTGTAACGAAGTGGCACCTTCAATTATCCACAAAGGGAGAGAGCAATTTTCTACTCTGAGAGGGGAAGCAACAATACAGTTTGTAGGCCTTAACTGTTGTATCAATACATAGTATGGATATATTTCACTTTTAGCATGCAGAAACCTCCCATCACATAAAGCTGTCAGGTTGATTTTGAGAAGAAAAACATGCTTACATTTCTTTTGGCCTTTGTGACATATAAAAAGCAGAAGAAGGATTCCATATAATAGCATGGCTTTACACAAAAATTTAAATATAAATATTAGTTAAAATTTTAATATTTAATAATTTTGAGCTGAATTCCTATTGAATGTAATTTTTTTAAGCTGATGAAATATTGAAAAACAATAGCAGTGTTCTGTTAGCTTGGTGCTATGTTTTGGTTTTTTTCCTTTTTAATGAAAAATGCAGAAATGTTTAGTTCCTCCTCACACATACAGTCTTCTCTCCAAGGACTGGGATCCCATTGTGTTCCCATTCACTCAATTTCGATTCCATTTTATTTGGCATTCTGTTCCTTAAGGACACTGGAACAGAGAAGGCTTACAAATTTATAACAGTGTATTGCTAACAAAGCTCACAAAATCAACCATATCTCCAAAAGGCCATTTCAGTCTTCCAGCATTCCTAAGCAAAACCACTTTCATTCATTATGCTGCCCCCTTTCTCCACCAATCAGTTGCACACACAATCGATATGTGTGTATACAACAGTTGCACTGTTTTTTGTAACTGTAGCACACTGGCCATGGACAACTAGTTCATTGCCAGTGATAATCCCCCAGATTTCTTTCAAAGTTTTTTTTTTCTTATTTTACAAGATTTTTTCTTTCTATTTGTATTTCCACTTACTGTATTCAAGGTCACTCATTCTCATTTTGTAATTTTCTTTTTATGGTTTATGGTCTCTGTATACAAACAACAACAATGGCAACAGCGATGGCAGCTAATAAGTAATGAATAAATAATTTTATATTTCATAACACATAGTCTGAGGCATTTCTTTCAATTTGTCTTGTGCCCATTATAATGTAAAATCTATACTATTAATTCATTTAGTTTTCCTGTACATTTGGCACAGGTATAGTTTGTCCTTGCTTTTTGAAACCACCATGATTTTCCAGTAGTCAATGAGTTAAAGACTGTAAAAAACCAGACAAAACAATCTGCAAAAGTTAGCAATTCTTACATTGAAAAGAGCTGAACAATACAGAAATTACTTCAGAAACCCTTTGGGATGTAGGTAAAAGCAAAGAGGTTTTTTCCTGAATGGATTCTGTACAAGGCGTAATTCAGAAATCACTTTTTAATGAAGATAATGAAACACAGGAAAATACATCTAGATACAAACAGTACTCATGTTGTGGTTGTTCAAGGAAAGCACTGCAAGTTTTGCAAAACTAAAAGTCTGTTAGTGCAGCTAGCAGACTTTTTGTTTTGAAGATGGACTCTAATTTGAGAGTTGAATAAAGATGGATTTTTAAAAAGTCATTCTACATTAATGTGGAAGAAAACATAATTTTCTGAGTACTTCCCTTCTCTCCCTTCCAATTGTATCCTTTTAAAATTAGATAAGAACTGAAACAAAAAGGTCACTTTGAGTCTGTGTTCAGAGACTTGCCAAAATATAAGAATGCTATGTTTAAATACTGTCAGTATCTCTCCCTTTCTGCTAAAAAGAACCCCAAAAATCTGTAAATTCAACCTGACCTGCCAGTAGTCCATCTGTCTGTGAATCCACTTTCACAGCTCTCTAAGCCTTACATGACCCCAGAGAAGGCAAATGTTTCCCTGATAATTGCTAAGATAGCAGGCTCTTATTCTTTCCATTTTACCAGCTCTCCAGTAAAAGATGAAAAGTGCAGAGAAATCATGAACTCTTTCAGTTTTGTCAGAACTCTGGTTCTGCTGGCAAAGATGTGACTGTTAGAAGAAAGTAGTGCCTGTAACTTTGAGACTAATGCTGTCAGAAACATTGCCTTTTGCTCAGCCTGCCATGATGTAATGTCAGGAATTTGATTAGCATTTCCCATACAATTCAATACTCATTATATTGATAGCAGAAATCAAATTATATCATACAAAATAATACCATTGTTTGTGTTTGGAAAGTCGATGTTTGTTGGTGTGGATGATTTAAGCCTCTGCTATGCTTTTCCTGTATTTCATTAAAAACTCCGCTGGAATTTCATTGTCTCTTATTCTACTGGAACTTCTGAAACAAGTTTCTGGTTTCCTTTGTGTCTTGGAAGAAAAACCAAAGTTAAAAAAACCCAAACAAACCAAAGGCTTAAGATGAGTAAAAGTAGTTACCATAGAGCAAGGTTACCTTAGAACAAAGTGAGAAGAATATTGGGGTTTCTTGAATAGTAATATTGCAACAATTCTGTGTAATTCCAGTGCATACTACCCCAAAGAACAGTATCCCTCCCCTGTTGTACAGTACTGAAGATTCAAAATATTTAAATCACCATAGAATCATAGATTGGATTGGAAGAGACCTTAAAGATCATGTAGTTCCAACCCCCTGCCATGGGCAGGGACACCTTCCGCTATCCCAGGTTGCTCCAAGTCCCATCCAACCTGGCCTTGAACATTTCCAGGGATGGGGCAGCCACAGCTTTTCTGGGAAACCTGTGCCAGGGCCTCACCACCCTCACAGGGAAGGATTTCTTCCTAATATCCAATCTAAATCTACCCTCTTTCAGTTTGAAGGCATTATCCTGGTAAGGACAGTGATGTGTTTTTCCAAAAAGATAGTAGCAGAAAAATACTATGTTTGATTTCTTTGTTGATGAGAAAAATTAATGAAGAAGTCATAACAGTTGCTATTTCTTTAGGAGGTTCATTTGTGTTTTCAGTTTAATTGAGGCTTACCTCTCCTTTCTACATAAAAAAGTCAGACGTGCCAGAACTGCAACACCAACTATTCCAAATACACAGCCAAGAAGAATTAGTTGTTCAATAGCTGAAAAACAGACCAAGCACAAAAAAAACCAGGAAGAATTTGATACATTTATTCATATCTGTTTGAATGCAGTCACAAAACGATTTTTGAAATTGTACATACAATTTTTCTGTTCTTTTTATTTGTGGAACAAACTGCCTGCCTTGGCATGGGGGTTGGACTTCCAACCCTAACTATTCTGTGATTCTCTGAAACTGGTACAAATCAGGAACTCACAGAACTTCTGCATTTGACTGTTGGGGCAGGTGGCTGTAAAAGCTGTTGTAAGTCAAAGAAAGGGTGGCTAGTGGTTAATATGTAAGCATCATCGTGAATGTACAATATTTATGCAGAACTGCCAATCCCCCAAACTGGATTTTTTTCAATCCTTTTCCATATATTGCTAGGATTTTATGATTTTTAGCTGGATGTTACTTGTGATTTTACTAGAATCTCCTTTTTGGTTGTGCTTGGATGGCTTCTTTGTTCTTCCTCTGTGATACAGTGTGAAGAGAGGTTGCTGTGGTACTGGCAAGACTTGCAGTGGGATTGTAATTAGAAGCATAGCAAAATAATTATTAGCAGAGGATTTCCATGGAAATTTTAATTCAAGGAAGCAATATGCAGGCCCAACAGCATAATTTGTATTTGAAGTTTCAAATACTGAAATGGATTTTGCAAAATAACTGGCATTAAATTTTCCTGTTTCTGTCTCTCTTCCTATCCAGTTTTCATAATATCAAATAGTAAGGAAGGTCTTTGTTGCAATCAGATCAATAAAATTCTTTCATACCTTGTGGTTCTTTGTCATCTTTCAGGAAACCATTGGACAGCACTGTGGGGTTTGTTTCCTTGCCCATAAAGGTGCATCACGTCTCCATCATTCTGAATGCAATTAATCACTGCATGTTTCCCAGCTCCTTCCCTCTGATCATTCTGGGCTGGCTTTCTGCTCCCTTTTTCTAATGTAAATGTCAGCATCCGTTTTGCTTATTGAGACTGATTGGCTCTTAGCCAGCATGTATGTGGTTGATGGCAGCAGTGGAAAAATGTTCTTAGCTTTCAGCTTGGCAGAGTGTTTTGCCACTGGCTTTTTAAGATCTGGCCTTTGCACATTTGTCTGCTGCCCAAACTCACTGCAGTTCATCTTACAAATATCACTAAACGTGCAGAGCTGCATTCAAAACATACAAGCAATTGGTACAGGCCAGCAGAGGCTGATGAAATGTGTCAGCATGACAGGAATTCATTGCTGAAGTGAGGTGCACATTCCACATTTCTTTGGAAGGTGCTCAGAGTGGAGAATCTGTTGGTATTAACTATTTGATGGAGAATCTCTTGGTATGAATTATTTGATGAGTGCTTTTGGGAACTATTAACTCAGCATTAAAAGTTCTTCAAACATCATCTGGCCTTGCATCACCTTGGTGCTTTGAAATATTGCCATCTTGAGGACATTTGGAGTGTACGTGGTGAATGATTAAAAGGAAAATTTGGGGTTGTTTTCTGTAAATCAAAGAGACAGCCTAACTGCTACTAAATCCAAAAGTCCAGGCTAATTGTTAATCTAATGGGACTAACACAAGAAAGATAATAAAATTTTGTTAGTTATCCTAAATACTATTACATCATTTTATTATATTACACCATTACAATAGTTTTGCTGCCATAGAATGATGCATTATGTTTTGAGATAACATAACCCTTCAGAAAAAAAGGGTGAAAGCGTTCAACAAGTGTGGGCTGTATCTGCTCTTGACTCACAGAATCATGGAACAGCCGAGGTGGGAAGGGACCTCTGGTGGTCATCATGTCCAACTCCCCCATTCAAACAGGACCACCCAGGGCCAGTTGCCCAGGACCGCTCAGGGCCAGTTGCCCCCAGGTCCTTTTCTGTAAAGTTTCTCTTCAAGTGCTCATTTTATAATGTGTAGCTTCATAACTCACCCCTCAGGTGGCTCAGACTGGATATATGTTTGCCCCAATTAGTTGCAAAGGAACTTAAAACTGTATTAGTGATGACAGAATGAAAGATGACACTAAGTGGTTGGGGGTTGTGCCATCATTTATACTTGAAAAGTAGCTCAAATTATGTGGATACTAAAGGTTTCCAATAATCCATAGTTTCTCTTTTTAGCTAAGTACTATGCTTTCCTGTTTTTCTAAGAGTGATTTTGAAATTTGTGTTAGGTCATCCACTCAAAAAGCATCCCTGCCAGTTCCTAGCCAACCCTACAGAAAGGGAAGCTTGTAGCCCTAAACCCTTAGAAAGAGTAGATAGATTAAATAATTTTTAAAAGTATAAAAAATTTTACAGCCCCAACAAAATCCATAAACCCACCATAAACCACCTGTTATTTAGATTTGAATATTACTCTCTCTGGAAATCCAGAGATCTTATGTCCAACGTTTTCCTGAGTAAAAGAAGTTTTTGTTGTCAAGGGCCATCATGGTGTACTGAGATTGCCTCATGTGTGATAATGATTTTATGACAATATGTAACATTTAAAAGGCAACAGACCTATTTTCTGGATGCAACTGGGTGTGTCTCCAGACCAGGCCCCCGATGCTTGGCAAGTTCTTTCCTTTGACCCGGTGAGTTCATAGCCCTGACTGCAGAGGAAAATGATGCTTGAGCCCAGCAGGTAGTTAGTTCCATTCTTTGTTCCATTGATTGGATGGTCCAGCCAGCCACAAGAGATCACTAGTAAAAGAGACATATCTGATGAAAGTATTTTTGATTTGGACTAGCAAATCTCCATTACAATGATTCAAATGGCATTTTAGTGGCAACTCATGGAAAGACAAAGACTTTTAGGCAATCTGAATGAAAATACTTCTGATACTTTAAAAATTATTATTATTTTTAAGTCCAAGGATGACAGCTGAATGCATAGAAAATGAAGATAAAGTTTCTACACTGTGGTGTAGGACGAAATGGAAAGAAATATATTTTGTGTTTGCCTAAGTATTCCTGCAGTGCAGAGTTTTCCTGGTACAAGGACAATTCCTCCCGATAAGAGTATTTACAAGTGCATGAACCTACAGTTAAGCAAAGCCTCCTCAAATATTGTTAACTATTTAGATGCCCTGTAAAAATAACTGTAGTGATGCCCTGTATGGGCCATTCACTTAAGAGTTGGACTCCATGATCCTTGTGAGTCCCTTCCAGCTCAGATTCTGTGATTCTGCAATGATGCTTTGAGGAACGTTGTATCACCTGGCTCCAGATGTTCTACCAGCAGCTTGTGATTCTGATGAGATAGTCTTGTGGAATTTCCCACTTGAAGGCTTCTTGTTGTCAGGACATCGAATCTGCAGAACGGGTCAGAGCCACAGAGTGAGACCATCTCTTCTACCAGGGGATCAGCAGGGTCTTCATGGGGGAAGAACACAGGCAGGAAGGAAGCATTGTGCTTCTCCCCATAAAAGAAATTGTTCAGTAAGAACTCTGTGTCATAAGTAAAGAGAGAAGTTCCACTCTCAATAGCCCCTTGAGAGACAGAGAGAGAGATTCATATGTAACACTGCCTGCACACACCACCTTCTGCTACTAATCCAAGTGCTTATTTATGTAAATGTAGCTAGAGCTGGAAGACATCTAGGAAGGCCTCCAGCATCCTTTCAGCTCAAGATTATTCTCCTTTTCATATGCAACATCTTAACTTAGCACCAAAGTTAGTGTTTGTTTAATATGGTGTTTGATCGTTTTCTTAAAATTAGATCCAAATAATTGTGTAGCTGTGATTTTACATAAAGATGGTTTTATATGCCTGCTAGCAAAATGGTGATAACAGACAGAGCAACAAATCACAAAAGTAAAAACTACAAGCAACACAAATCCTGAGACTACGTGCCCCTAAATTCATCATGTCTGTTATAGCCCTGCTCTTCGTGTTCATTCTGCTAAATCAGAAATTTCTGAGGTTGAAGCAGTGAGACTTTTCAGTATGCTTTGAATCCTGGGTTGCACTGTGCTCAACACAGAGATCAACTGGTAGCCAGAGGGTATTTCTGCATCATATTTTTGGCCCATCTCCTAACCTGATGCCAGGAGGAATGCTGATCAATCTAATCCTGTGGCTAGATATAGCAGCCTAGTACTCATTAAATGACAGGAGCCATTTTTTTACACACATCCTCCTGCACCTTTTTTTTAAATAGACAATTATTAAATTGGGTAGAGGAGAGTATATTTCTCTTACTCTCTCCTCTTCCCCCAGTACCGATTGCTTGGCATAGACTTCACTTCCTAGCCTTTCAATCACAAGCTGTTTTGAATTTGTAAAGAAAATGTAATAATAGACCAGAGAAATGACTTACAGTTAGCTCCAAACTCAAACAACTGCTGGGGACTTGCATGAACTGGCAAGGTGGTTTTATTCCTGAAGGTGTACTCATCCTCTGTATTGCCATTCATTACCCCAAAGAGACCCTGTGTATGATTCATGAACTTCTCTGGGAGCAGAACTGTCAGGGTCAGAAATCCTCCATTTCCCCGTATTTCCACTCCACACCCAGAAGAGAACATCACTGTGATGTTCTGATCAGGTGTAGAATGGAGAAAGAGACCTATAACAATGACAGGAAGAGGACAAAATACCTAATTATCCATAGTGAACAAACTGTTGTGTTTTAGCATCACTTAAAATCATCATCAGTTATAACCATTTCTCATAAAGCTTTTCCTCCCTTCCACTTTGGGCTACACTCTGAGAAGCATTTAAAGGAAAGCCACACCTTCATACTGCAATTATGGTAAGATGGCTACTACAGAGCAGTAGCAAAGAAAGGTCCACTGCTGATATCAGATGCACTGCCTTCTGCCAGTGCCCCAGACCAGAAGCTCTAAGATGTGAGATGACTGCATCAGAGAGTGACTGTGAGCTGGCAGCACCACTCTCAGTAGTCACAGCTTTCCTCTCCTTCTTCCTTGCCTTGCCAAGACCTTCCTGATATGGCTTCTTCTCTGAGCCCCATCAGTGTCCCTTCCATTTTTTTTCCTCTCTGCATCTCTCTGCTTCTGCAGCTCCTTGTCAGTGTAGCCCTCCCCTCTGCTCTTCAGCCATTTGAGGAATACTAATTGCTAGCCACAGAAAACCTCTGCTGAATAGGAGGGTTACTGTTAAAATCCTACTGAAGTTAAGAGTATTTGTCAAATTATCATAAAGATTAATCAAATGATCACAGCCCTGGAAGAAAAAAAGTCAACTTTTCATAGTTTTTTTGACAGAAGAATGGAGGAATAACATCTGACCTACTGAGAGAGCTCCTGATAGGTAGATGTGAAATTCAGTTATATTTCAGTATATATTTTGGTTATATTTCACTATTTCATTTTACTTGGTAGGCTTCATTGCATTAGATGCAGTAGCTCAAAGTAAAATGTAGAGTACAGGAGGTTTTAATTGCATTCACTGTCCACAGGATGAGAAGGAAAACTATTGCTCTACAAGCCACTGAAAGAGGACATATAAGACATGGACATGGAAGCTACCTGTTAAAACATTTCATTGTTCTTTCTAGGATAATGCCTTCAAACTGAAAGAGGTTTGGTTTAGATTAGATATTAAGAAGAAATTCTTGGGTGTGAGGGTGGTGAGGCCCTGGCACACGTTGCCCAGAGAAGCTGTGGCTGCCTTATCCCTGGAAGTGTCCAAGGCCAGGTTGGATGAGGCTTGGAGCAACCTGGTCTAGTAGGAGGTGTCCCTGCCCATGGCAGAGAGGCTGGAAAGAGATGATCTTTAAGGTCCCTTCCAACCTAATCCATTTATGATTCTCTGGTTGTATGCCATCCCTTCATAATCCTCCTGCATCCTAGAAAGTTCAGGCAGAAAGCAGGTTTTGCTAGAGGTTGTCATTTACATTATTTGGACATTCTGGGAAAGGAGAATGTGCCACAGCCCAGACCACTGGCAAATCAGATGACTCTGCCTCTTCCTGAACACAGCTTAGGTGCTGCCAGTTAGCTGGTGGTGAGCAATGCAGGTTCTGATGTGCTCACCTGAACCATGACTCTCTGCTACACTTCTCCATGGGAACACAGACAGCCACAGTGTGTTTCCCTGTAGCATCCTTGATCCATGGCTATTTGGAAGGAGATGTATAGCCCATAATTCTGGGGGCTACATTCCTGCTATATTCCTGCTGATATCGTGGCTGTCAACAGTCTCAAAGGCCAGATGAATCCATGCACTGGGTTAGCATAAACACAAGGCCAGGTGGGCAAACTGGATGGAAAGGGCATTCTACCCCCTGCTCTCAGTTTTATCTCTTTCACCAAGGTGCATGTCAACAGAGCACTACCACTGATTCAGCCTCAATCTGGCAGCAACTGAAGAAAGTCATGTAATAATAAAATAAATTCTAATGAGTTGGGACACTGCCTGTTCTCTGTTTACTTCTTACATATTTTTTTCTGTGACCTGCAGGCTGTTTTCACAAAAAGATGCTGAAAAGAGAGTTGAAATGCATGCATCTAGAGATATTTTTAACTGTACATGGGCTCCTCTGGAATACAATAGCTTACAAGGCTGATATTTGTAACTAACCTTTCAGGTCCATCCAGGTTTGTTCAGAGAAGTTGAGAACCTTTTGGTTTAACAGGACCTCCAGATTCAAATCCTCTGAGTACCGTACTTCAATCACATCAGAGTTGTTCTCCTGCATGGCCACTGCAGACAAGCCTGTCCCCTGAGCTCCAGTTCCTTCCAAATAAAAAAACAATCCCCTAAAATACTCAACATGAAATAAAGTAAATATAGAAGGTTATAGCAATACAGGAAAAAAACCCTCAAACAGATATTTCCTAAAAATAATTAAATATAATTATTTATATTTGAGGGAATGGTTAAGCATATAAGTCACATAAAACCCCACAGTAGACATCATCTTCCAATACACTGAAAGCAGAATGTTTAATGCTAAAAAAGACTGGAAATTTTAAATTCTTCATCCTAATGGCAGTGGCTATACTATATAAGGAGGTTGGCTGATCTGCTTGTACCTTCAGTCCTGTGAGTAAGGTTTGGGAAAACTGAAGATGATTTCAGGGAGGGCATGACAAAAAAAGGAAACAGAATAAAGAAAAATTTAAGAAACTGATCTTCAGAAGAAACTGCTCAGTGACTCATGCTACTTTTGCCATAAACACAGTAAAACCTATCAAGGGCAAAACATTTCCTTGAAAATCTCTGTCCTACTTAATGTGATATTCAGTATGAGCTGTATATCTACATAGGTGCTGAAATGCACACACAATTTTTAGTTCTTCCATATAATTGTACCAGAAGTACCAAATCCTTGAAGAGCATCCTTAAGGCCAGGTGGGATATTCTTTACTGAGCCAAGCCTGCTATTTTATTCACCATAAAATAGCACTAGATAGAGGAAAAGCATAAACAAAAGTATCTTTTCAGCCTTATGAGAAGCATGATCCCATTATGCTCTTTCACACTCTACTTTTCCCTCACTTTAAAATGCAGTTGTATGACAGTCTCCTTCTTACAGGCTGGTTTGCAATTTGCCCTTTGTGAAGGCCACAGGTACCTCCAGAAAGCTTCTTCTGGTTTCATTTTATGAACAAACCAACAGACTGGGACCATCAGGCCTTTTGATAAAAAAATTACCCCCTTAACCAACTTCTCACCATACATTCTGTACTTTTCTGCTAGCTTCAGGTGCTCAGAAAGATTTTTTTCCCCATCCAAAGTGTGTTTTCTCTGCTCATTGTGGAACATTTTTGCTCTGTCAACACACACATGCATATACATCTAACACAGAAAGAAAATAAATCAGGGCATACACTTACATGCTTTCTATTCATTTTCAGCCACAATACTATCAAAATGCATCAGCTGGCAGCTATGCCTATTGAATGATTTCTAGAGCTGACCTTATGTTTCCTTATAGATGAGAATGGATATGGAGAGAAAATAAGATTTTTTTTTTTGAGCTCTTAAACACAACAGAAAACCTTATACTGCCATTTCTCACACCCAATAAAACCAGTAATTAAACTTTGATTAGGAAGTTATTTTTTTCCTGAACATATTGTCTGCCTTCTGATTATCTTCAAAAAGGTGACCTTTCACAAATAGCCAAAAAAGGAGAAGACTAGAGACGACAGGAGGAATGCTGTAAAGTGCAAATCAAGTAACCTCAGAAGCTTTCATTTGTCATCACTGGTTTCTCTTGCCGACTTACCATTGGGAAGGCGACCCTGCTGTGTCCTGCCTTGCACCCTTAGGGATGTGAGATCAGACTCTACCAACAGGTATTCTCCTAGGCCATTGAAGGTGAAGTTCAGACCATCAAATGTGAAGAAATGAGGATCCCCAAAAGCAGATGCTATTTTTGAAAGCAAAATGAGAAACAAGAACAAGCAAAAATCACAACCCATTACTCCTCTTAAGTTCATGAGAAATAAAAATAAATCTCATTGTGGTGATCCGAAGAATGGCATTTAAACAAAGGAAAAAATGCAAGGCTGATCTGATCTATAGTAAATGGGATATGAGGAACAGCCATGAGAATCTTGAAAAGGAGAAATGTAATTCCAGTTACTTTCATATTTTTTGGCCAACATTCAGAGCTGCACTTCAAAAGGCTGTTTTTTCCAATACCTTTGATGGGGTTTCTCTAGGCAGGCAAACCACTCATTCATGACCCCCAGTTACCTCTGCAGTTTTCTCCTTTCTTCCTGCTGCAAACTGCTGCCTCTTTGCACTTTCCTTATTTATGGGAGGCCATGTCCTGCTGGACACCTCAGCATCTGAGCAGCATAGAAGGCAAGGCATGAGGCAGCAATAGAGACATGGCAAGGCTCGAGGACTTACTTCAAAGCAAGGGGCAGGAGCAACAGACACACTGTAAACGGTAAAACTTCCTTGTTTCATATGAATAACATGACAGCTTTTCTAGCTACTGCCTACCTGTCTTAAACCACCTCTAACCATCTTCTTTCTGAAAAAGTGTTCAGTGATGGCAGCAAGTCATGGGCATTGACTACTAAGCTTTGGCTATTTATGTTCCAGGGGTTAATGAGATACTCAACAGCAGAAAATCTTGCAGGACAACTAAAAAACACATACAGATTTTACTACTGATAGATCAGTGGAAACCTTCCATGGAATTTTTCCACAGAACATTGTACCCCTGCCATTGTCAACATATACAAGTATTCTAAAAGCTAACACTGTATCAAAAGGCAATACTCCATAACAGAATTATGAAGCCCTTACCAGCTCGAGGTGGGCGATACGTCCTGCAGTCACTAGAGGGACGCCTTTTCATATAGAACTGACAATTATCAGACCACAGGCAGCAGTAATAGAAGCTGATAACATCATAAAGCCAATGGGAAAAGCCAGGTATCCGGGGAGGCTTCAGGAAAGGTGGTGAACCCCAGTCATGGCCTCGATCGGGTGTGCTGCCTCCCGTGGAGTCATGTGTGAGGATCTGTGTTCCCGTGGGGTCATAGCAACACTGCTGTCCTGCTGCATACTGGGGACTGATGGAGAGAAGCAGCAAGAAAGTCATCATTCAGCTCTGTGAGGTTCCTTTGTGTTTAGGGGTTGCCTATTGCCTTTTTATGGATACAGCTAAACATTTTGGTTGGCAAGCTTTATGTGGTGTCCAGTTAGACTTCACCCTGCCCCTCTTGGTTCTTATAAATTAGACCAGAGTAGGGACAGGGAGGGAAAGGTTTTTGACCAAGACAGGAAGGAAGGACTTGGTTAAAAGGCCTTCTGTAGGCCTTAAAGCTACACGAACATACCACTCTTTGAAATTGTTCTTATAGAAATAGTGCAAAGATTAACTTGTTGAACTTAATTAGACCAACACAGAAAAGGCTTAATTAGGCCTACTCAGATCTATTCTAGCCATTAGCTCCTGTTTAGGTATCCTAAGGTTTCACATGCTGCAATTTCTTGTTTATTAAATCTAAGGCCTTAACTTCATCTCAGCAATGAGGGTCAGTATATGAGTAAGAGAGAAACAATGGTTGCTATGAACCTGAGTTAAGATGCCAGAGACCTTTGTTCCTCCTGTGATGCTGCTGTCTCTGAGATGGAATAAAAAGAATGGAGTTCAAAAAATTTTCTCTACCTGGCTTGAATGGCTCTCACACAGTGCACAGCACCAGGGTGATAAGTACACACACTCCCCTTCTCAATGTTGCAGCCATAATCTGTCTGAAAAAGATCAATGTTCACATTTAATGGGGTTCTTTCCCCGTTGTCCTTTCCATTTATGTATCCTCCCCTCACCCTTTGTATCTGACATATGTGTAAAATCTACATGAACTGGTTGAGACTGTGTGCTGAATAGCATGGAATGACAGGAAAATCAGTGAATTTAATACTGAAGTGTCTGGGGCAACAGGCTTAAGCTGACCATTTTGCAGTCTATTACAACAGACGTTGAAGAACAAGTGCAGCTAGATGAGATTCAACTATAAGCATATAACAAACACAGATCACAACAAACTAAAAGTTTGTCCTATGTTCTTAGACAGAGGCAGTACAGTGGATCTATTTTTTTTCCTTCACATGCTTTTAACTGTGTCATTTGGAATATACAAGAAATTTGGAGGTTCATAACCAGAATAAGATGGTAGCAAAATCTACCTAATTTTTTTTTTAATATGTATAAACACACTGCCACCATTTCTTATCACAAATAGGAGATAAAGTTCCCCTCATCTGGTCCTCGGATCAGCACTGCAACTGAAAGTGCAGACTAAATGGCAATTGATTTCTTAGCTTTTGTCAGTTCCTTGTTACACAGTGTAGCTGAGAAAGAGGAAGGAAGCAGGAGAAAGGAAATAATGGATTATGGCTCTGGACTTGAGCTCTGAAGCACAAGGCATAAGGGCTTGTAGTGAAGTCTGGCATACTAGGAAGAAATGTGACCTGCTTCTTCCATCCTAGGATATCACCTATGAACACAGACTGCCATCCTGTAGGATCTTGAAGAAGACAACCCTGCTCTCAGCTCCACAGAGCTCACTGTCCTCCATGGTGTTTTCTGTCTACCACTGGAATTACTGTCTGAATTCCCTGTTTGAAGGTAATTTCCATCTGCTGTCCTACAGACACTTCTTTTATTCATACTACCTGAATAAGCTGTATTTGTCTCTGCTATTTGACATCCTACCGGTGCAAGTTTAAACATAATTTAATTGCCTTGTAATGATGTTTAGAAAAGGAACAGGGAGGTGTGTGGAGTATGGCATTCCCTAAGCTTCTACTTGGAACTGTAATAAGCCAAAGGGATCAATCAATAACTTACATGGAACCTGCCAGTGTCAGCTCTTGCCTGTGCCAAAGTGCAAGGGCAGTCTATAATTTCTTCCTTGAAGTTTGGAAGCTTCTCCTCCTTTCTGTCCCATTCCATACATTTTGCAGTTGCCCATGCATTTGGGTCATCCCTGAAGTCTTTCCCGAGGTGCCAAGCCAATGCATGCTCATTGCTCCAGAGTGATGGAATGTTGCTGGGGGAAAAAAAGAAAAGAGCCAAATAGATCTGAGAGCTGAACAAGCATTATTTTGACAGTAACACTGTCAAATCACTAACTATAATTACGAAATATCTTTTAATTTGCAAGGTGTTATTTCATTACGAAGCCCATTGTTTTCTTTTTCCTGCAAAATGTTATGGCCAATCAAAATTTTCAAAATTCAGAAAGTGAGAGGGCAGCATGCAGCAAGTACACAATAATCAGAATACATTTTAATATTCATGATTCTGGCTTACCTGAATGGTTTTAGAGACAGGTTTTCTATTCATGCCTTTTGACATTGCAGTTCTATTTAGGACAAAATGAAGAACATCTGGATTCTCTAACAAAACATAACCCTGTGCCCCAGTAGTATCAGGGCTAATGGCAATAGACAGGGAAAAACCATTTAGAATCCATGAAATGTTCCAAAGCTAATCTGCTTTCTACCCATGAAAAAATATCATATACAAAGCATAATAAAAATCCCTCAAGAAGGAGAAAAGGTTACCGTTCTCTGGGTAGTGACTCCTAAATGCTAAAGAAGGTTCTGACATATTAGCAACAGGTTCGAACTCTGAAAAGGTGGCATTTATATATTCACAGAATCTACACCATCTACATCAAAAACTGCAGAGGTGGAAGAATTATGAGGGATATGCAAGGTCAGAATATGTATGGAGCACTTACAGAGGTAATTCACCAAAACTCACGGGAAAATATACAATGAAATAAAAGGAAGTGGTCATAAAATCTGTAGGACTGCAAAGGCTGCATACAAAATAGAAAAAAAATTAAATGCAGAGGAAGGCCTGTGGCTGCAGTGACAGAAGTTCCACAGTTAGGGACTCCTCTACAGGTGTGACAAAAAAATCGGCAGATCTGAGTCTGCTGAGGGTACTGGGTTTGGCTGGGGTGGAATAATTTTCTTCAGGCAGCCCATAGAGTGCCGTGGTTCACATTTGTGACCAAACAATGCTGATAACACACAGTGTTCTGGTTACTGCCAAACAGTGCTTGCATGGTGTCAAGATTCTCTGTGTTTCTCGTGCTGTCCCACAGGAAATAGGCTAGGGCTTGTCAAGAGGCTAGGAGGGAACACAGCCACGACAGCAAACCCAAACTGAACAAAGGTATATTCCATACACCATTCCATATCATGTCCATCAATAAAACTGCAGCAGAGTTTTTCCAAAGCAGCCCTTACCAGGTGACTGAGTGTGCATCACTCTGCTTGTGGCACGTGGTTACTGATTGCCTTTGCCTTACTCCCTCTCTGCCCATGCCCCTCTTTACTTAATAAATTGCCTTTACCTTGACCCATGAGTTTTTCCCACTTTTGCCCTTCCAATTCTCTCCCCATTTTTTCACGTGAAATGGAGCCTGAGTCCCAGTTTTAAATGCCAAAGGATATATCAACTTTACTTCAGGAAGCAATAATAAGGTACCTATGATTAATGAATGCTGTGATGCACTTGCCTCTGCCCATCAGAATAGCTGCTGGGTGTAATCCTCAAAATTCCGAAGTCCCATGTACTGTAATTTCCTTCAGCAGGTACAGGAGTGAAAGTAAGTTTCCCTGTATTGGGGATTTCTCTGGCCAAAGTATAAAGATATTTCCATTCAGCCAACCAGTTTTCTGAGTAGCTGTCACCTGTCAGAGGAAGAAAATGGTTTTGGACACTGGAAAAGAACAATTACCACAAGATTGAAATTAGATGTCTCCACATAAGTAAATGAAGAGGAAAAGCTGACATTACTGTCATGAGTTATTTATACTTGCAGATCTCTTCTTGAGGTCTCAGTGAAAGCGGTCACATGCTGTGCAGAGTTCTGCACATAAGTCATGCAATAACTTACAATAAATGCTTGTGCACAGGTAGGAAAAGTTTCACTTTACCTGTTTCATGGTATCCCCAGACTTCTATGTTGACGTGGGTTTCTGCAAGTGCCTGATGTGTCCAGGTAACAGTTAAGTTTCCGTAAGTGCTGGGGGTACCGTAGTATTGCCACTTTGTCTCATTTACCAAAGTACATTTTTCTTCATCTGAAACCTTGCTGTGATGTACTGCATTACAGAGCAGAAAAAAAGGACTAATGACATTTTTACTTTGCATAGTTCTGAAAAAGTGCTACTATGTTATTTAAGATTTAGCAGTGTTTCCCCTGTGTATGTTTGACACAGTACAGGATGCACAACATAAAGAGAGCAAGCTGAAGCTGAGCCCTTACTAATGTTTGAACACCACAGAGCAGTTATTTTCTAACAGAAGTAGTGACAAAAAGGTAACTGTTTTGGTCAACTTCATTTTTAAGCAGGACTTTTTATGAGTTAATGCTGCTGCTGCTACTGTATCACAGCAGAACTCAATTGCCATAAAAGTTCATCTCTCGAAAGATGAATTAGCATGAGGACAGCAAGAATTACTTCTCTGAGGCCTCTTAAAGAAGAAGAAAAATTATCAAAAAGGGAAGGCTTATGTAAACTTGCATCCAACAAGGAAGAATATAGGAAGAAGAGGAATGGTGTAAATTTAAGTAAGTCACCTGATAGCCAAGTTCCAGAGTAGGGGAACGTCCTCCCATCATCTATAGAAACTTCAAAAGGGATGAAACCAGTCTCATAAAGCAACGGGGAGATGCAGTGGCCTTTTCCATCCTCAGCAATATAGCCACTGGTTTTGATTTCCTGCTTGAACCTGTAGGTGTTGAAAACACTTTTCAGTGGCACCATTGAGAGAAGGAAAATTCTGAATGTCTCAGCTGTGTTTCATCGAGCAACCTTGTGTCATGAGCAGATCATTTGAAGTCCCATCTGCTCAAGTTCAAGTTTTGCTCGTAGTAGTGAGTATAAACTGAAAAAATTTGTTTGTGCTTATTTCACCAGTGTGGAACCTGCTGTGCACTGCACACAGCAGTCTACAAGCCTTCAATTTACTATGTAATTACTGGGGGAGGGAGAAATTATAAATTAGCAGAATAATGATTGTATCACACAATAACTTGACTTAGAAGAAATGATCCTGTGTAGAAATACAGTCAACATGTACTCTCGAGGGTGAGGTTCAGCAGAACTTTTGTGTGTTTCAGGACTCTAACAACTTTACAAAGTTTTCACTCCTGTACAGACTAGTCTTGTTTTGTGGTAATTACCTATAGTCGGAAAGTGAGATTATAAAAAATCATGGCCCACCTGCATGTTAGCACAGAAGAGGTATTAAAAGCTGTATTTTCAATCAAAAAGTCTTTGCCTCCCATCAGAGATCCTGAGTATGGAGAAATCTGAAGACAAAATTCTTTATAATCAGGGCAGCAATTCCCCAAGGACTGGCACGTCACCTGGCAAGAACAGGTACTAAGCAGCTCCCCACACTGGTGTGAGCAAGAGTCTTGAGCTCCTTTTTAAAGGAAATAAAAAAACATACAGACAGAAATGTTATTGAACTTTTCTAGATGTTCTCTAAAACAAAAGTATATCACCTAAAGGATTACTGTAAATCAATAAAGTATGCTGGTTGTGCTATTTTAGGAATGTATTTAGGCGAAGGCTGTAATCACCTGCATGTTAGGGCTGCTCCATTTTGAATAGGAAAATACACTTATTTACCTCCAAGCCACTACATAATTTCATCACTTCCATGGGTAATTTTACATGCAAGAGACAGATAAATCTCCAGAGCAGCCCTTCAGCGAGTGTCACTAATTATATTTATTTCTGAGAGTTAAGTCTTAAACATATCTGAATGGGGTTCCCTCACCATCAACCCTAGAAGGGAATCAATAAGAACAGAAGGTTAAAGCTCTTGGAAGGTTAATATCAGCAACAAGACGTGCTCCAACACGAGATTATTAAAAGCTACTGAAATTTCTTTCTTGTTGCAAAATTTGGAACCAATCATGAAAAATTTACTAGGGGAGAGTTGCTTATTTGGGAGGACACAAATAAAAAGAAAGGCAGGGTTCAAGGTGGGTGGTGAAGAACAAGCATGGGGAAATGGGAAGAAGGGAGGTAGAAGTGCTTGTTCAATAAAGGGAGCTAGAAAGTTTTTCTGTCTTTAAATATATTTACTGCGTTCTCCAGATTGTCTGTTTATTTACAGAGATCCACCGACATGCTGGAAATTACAGAGGAAGGAAATGAAAATGACACCATGCTGGTAAAAGCTGGTAAAGGCACTTCTGTGCCTTTGCTTTAGCTTGTACAAATGGTATCAGCAATTTCACTGAGGTGTGTATTCTGAAGTTCAGAAGTTAAAAAAGTTTGTAGATAAAAGCAGCAGAATCTTTGAAAATTACTCACCTGCATTACGAAGAGCAGTAAGGGTGAAGAGAATGAAGAAAGAAACAATTATGCCAATGAATTTCATATTTTGTCCAGATGATTCAGGATGGCTGATTTCAGTAGTCTTTGTGCCAGTCTGAGAAAAGCCTTTTATAGAAAGAGGTGTCCAGAAATAAACAAGATTCTCACTGTTCAAAGGTTTGTTGTAAACTACTGAAGCAAGACAAACTGAATGAAATGTTCCTTTTCAGAGGTCATGTCCAATTCAGGAGAAGATAGAGGGGGTAGGGGAGGTAGTCACTTGAACTCCTACGCATTATTTTAATAGTTAAGTTTTTCTGAAATGGAAGTAGATGTTATCGTTTTTAAAAACATTCCTGCTTCAAAGTTCAAGACCACAGAGTCATTGGCACTGGGTCTATGCTTTAATTTTACTGGAGGAATTAAAACCAGTTATCAGCTAGAAGAATGATAAAGAATAGATGCTGACAGTACAGTTTTGCTCAGGAGATAATGAGGCATTGAAAAAGTGTGATTATTGCATGGTATGTGCCAGCACGAGGGTTGTAAACGAGAGAGGTAAAAAGATATTCTGAGGAAGGTATAATTGAGAATGGTGGCTTAATATTAGAGCTGTGAAATGGGCTAAAGAATCTCTCAGACAGAAGCACGAGGATATTCTGGAAAGGAAGTAGGACAGCACCGATGCACTAACAGCCAGTATCAGAACAGGGACATTACCATGGAGGGTTTTTAGGGGATACTGACAGAAAGCAAAGCATATCCCATTGATCTGATATGTAAAATATCAGTACACAAGATAAGAACCTACCAAGGGCAGAGCAGAGTCTGGAATGATGACAGGGAGTTTGGGGAAGCAAGGCTATTCAGAACCAGATAACCATATCAGCAGTTTCATGTCAGGCTGTGATAATTCTGGTACATATGTAGCGAAATGGGGACCGGGGGTCAAAAATAATTAAAGGCACACTGTTTAGTTGAAAGGCATTCAGGTAAAGAAAAGAAAGTGCAATGGCAGCAGAAGGGACTTCTGGAGGTTTCCCTCATTCCCTGATGTCCTAAATATTCCAAGTGTCCCAGATGTCCCTGATATCCCAAATGTCCCAGATAATCCTGATGTCTCTGATGTCCCAGATGTCCCAAATGTTCCCAATGTCTCTGGAGAGGAATGAAGTTTAACCCAGCAACGTTCTGGGGTTTTAACAGCAAATTCATGCACATTCTTGTTCATAACAATAATGTCATTGCTTTTCACAAGCCACTTTTCTACATCACTTTGAGGCCACTGATCTCTTTCTATCTATGGTGGTGTCTAAAGGCTGGAGTTCCAGGGCAGGGGTCACTGGGGGGCATTGGTGGGGGACTGAGCAGAACTAGGCAGGAACCAAGGGGTCTGGGTGGCACCAGGAATTAGTGGGATGCACTAGGGGTTGACTGGGAAGAGCTAGCTGTCACTGGGAGGTGAATGGGAGGCACTGGGACCTCCCCTAGGTGCATTGTGGACAGCTTGGGGGGCCACAGGGGGGTCCTGGTACCTGGGGAGGGTCCCCCCCAGCCAGGCTGTGGGATGCACCCAAGTACTCCCATCCCACACGTGCTGGTTGGATCCTGGAGGGTCTTGCAGGGGGCTATGGGGCTCTTGGTGGCTTGTGAGGAGTTTTGAGGGGCATATTCTGCCTACCATCAAGTCAGCAGCCCTGGCAGAGCAGCTCTGATCCAAATGCACAGAGACAAGCACACTGAAAAGAAAGCAGAGGTAGCCCTAAAAAAACCTGGTACACCTCAACACCTATTCTGGGTGATCCAAACCCTGACCTTAGGTGAGCTGTGCTGAGGCACCCCCCGACTTCACCTGCTACAGCCGCCCCCAAAGGTGAGACCCCCAACCCCCCAAGGATTCCAAACACCCCAGCACCCCAAACCAGCCACAAACGCTACCTAACAACCCACAAACCCATTTTAGAACCCCCAAGCTATTCCCAGCACCCCCTAAAATATTTCAACACCCCCAAAACCAATCGGAGAACCACCAAAATTATCCCAGCAACCCCAAGCCCACCCAAACCCCTCCAAGTACCTCCCAAAACCTCTTTGGGCCCCTAAATCCCTCCCAGCAACCCTGCAAGAATATGACATCAGTTTGCAGCTGTGCCAGTTCAGTTAATGCCAAGGGAAAATCCAAGACTCCTCCAGCAGGAGCATTTTTACTGGACGTATGTAAACAGAGGTACAGCTTTTCACTACGAAGTGAGTTACTGAGATTTGGGGTTGTTTTTTTCAGTTTACTCTGTAAATTTTCACTCCTGACTTTCAGCCCCACTGGCCGAGCAGGAGGAGCAGCAGCGGCGCGAGGGCCGGAGCTGTTGGATGGGTCTGGGAGTCCAGACTCCCATCCTGGTCCAGCCGTGCCCTGCAGCCTTTCGGGGGGATGTCCCTGCTGCAGAACCCTGGGGAAGGGACGAGACATCTCCTGGCGCTGCTGGAGCGCAGGAACGGAGCGGAGCCTGAGCGGGAGGCGAGGCACCGCCCTCGGACACGCTGCCCCTGTGCCGCGGGGACAGGAGCTGGGGAGGGGAATTCAACCCTGCAGCCTAAAGGCTGCCCTGCCTTTATTTTTGTAGTACAGCCCTCTTTTTTGGGAGGGGGGTACGTTTGCCAACGAAATTATTATAGCAATGCGCTGCTGCCCAGGGCAGTTTGACTCGTTCTGTGCCTTCTCGGGGGGGTAACAGGGAGGGGGCTGGAGCCTGGCGGGTGATGATGTCACTGGGGACACCCCGATGTCACTGGGAGAGCCGAGATGCGGTGCAGGAGCAGGTGAGCTCCTGGGGGATGAACGGGGTCATGTGGGGTCCTCCTGATGCCTACGAATTTTCTCGATTTTTATCTTTTTGCAGATTTTAGAAGTAGCTGTAGTTAGCTCACGCTTTAGCACAGTAGTTTACACATTTACCCACCCCTCTTACCCCATTTCATATCTAACTTTCTAAATTCCTTACCTTGTTTAGGTAGGCCTTCTTTCTGTTTAAGAACGTTTGCACCCAAGCCTCAACAACAAGATACACCAACAGACAAAGCATCCCTCACAACCCAGAACTTCGGAGGAGCTCCAAGGACTGGACTTGTTGTGATGAAGACCAAAATGAAGGAGTCTTAGAGACCCCTAACTCAACTTCCAGAGGGGCGTGCCGGGGGCAGAACCAGGGGCAGAACTGGGAGGATCTGGGGGGCGGATAGATCTGGGATTGGACGGACAAATACCTTAAACTGTGGAACGCCCTTGGACACGGGCACACACGTCTGTATCCCCGGGGGGGCTGAAGGGATCTTATTAAACCTGCTCTCTACCTTATCTCTACTAATAATTGCCTGCTGAGTCTATTTTTGGCTCCCGGCCGATCCTTTAAGGCAAGACTCCCAAAAAAGGAAGGTTACAGCCCAAAATTTTCCATGGAAGGGCGTGCAAAACAATATTAAAACCTGCGAGGTTTCTCATCTTTATATATATTGAAAACTAATATTAACTCGCATATGTATTTATTTCGAAATGCTACCCTAAATGTGCTATATGAAACACAGAATCTCAGAGTTTAAGGAACTCCCACCGCGGCCGAATGCGGTGACACCCGCGGGCCGAGAGCGGCGCATGCGCACCGACGTTACTGGCGCCCGGCGTCACGTGATAAGTGTGGGCGTCCTGGCAACCAGGTGGCACGTGCGCAGTGGCTCCACTGACTCTCCTGTGCCCCCTGCTGGTGAAAAGGCGGCACCACAAGGAAGAGCCCCGCGCATGCGCAGTGAGCGGGCGCGGCGGAGCAGGGAGCGGCCGGTGCAAAGATGAAATTCCCGGACCACAGTGGAGTTCCAAGGACAGGGGCACCCACACTGTGAAGGGCGTGTTTCAAGACTGATGAATAAGCTTGCCTGATCTGTATTTTTTCCCCTTCAGTAATGGGAGAGTTTTGCTAGGAACTCTGTATAAAAATATAAAATAAAATTACTTTTTAAATGAAAATCCTTTTTGTTTTCTGTGTGGTACTCTGATCTTTCCGAGGACGTTAAAATTTTCCCTGTGTACGTGGGTTCGAATCCCACCCCCGACCACCGTGCTCTGCCCTGCAGGCGCCGCCTGGTGGACACGGCCGGTAGCGGCACTAAAGCCGTGCCCCCCAACTCACCCAGTGGCCGAGGGCTTATTTATTTTACTTTTGATTTTTTCCTTTTGATTTTATGGTCTATTTTAATATTTTTAATTTATTTTTTCATTTTATTTCTTATTTTTATTTTATTTTTCTTTCCTCTTTTCTTTTCTATGTTTTTTAAATTTTTTTTTGTTTTTATTTCTTATTTTTATTTTATTTTTCTTTCCTCTTTTCTGTGTTTTTTAATTTTTTTGTTTGTTTTTTATTTTATTTTTTATTTTATTTTTTATTTTAGCTTTATTGTCTTTTATCCTGCTCAGGCTTTAGGCTGGTCACCCGTTGGGGACCTGGCGGGATTGACAGAGACACTAGCCAATGGAACGCTGAGGGAGGCGGTGCGAGCCACGCCTTGACCAGTGGGAGAGCGGTGTGAACTTCATAGCAGCCAATGGGGAGGCGGCGGGGGCTGCTGTGCTGCGCCGCTCCTGTACGGCGGGGGTGCTGGTTCCCAGTTTTTATAAAATAAAAAGTAAAATTTAAGCTTTTGCTGGTCGAGGATGGGATTCGAATCTGTGTGTTCAGAGCACGTGTTGCTCCCTAGGCGAGAAGTTCAACCACTCGGCCACAAGGGGGGGGGGAGGGCCTCAGACGGCCTTTGCGGAGGCGGGAGTGAGCCCTGGAGGCCGCCATTTTGTTGTACGGTGCATGCGTGGGGGGGCCGCCACGTTGACCGGACCATGGCGGCCGCCATGTTGTTGTCCGGCAATCCTGGGGGGCGTGGGACAGGCGCTTGGATTTCAGCGCGACACCGGGGAAAAAGTAAAAATAAATAACACTTCCTGCACAAAATCAGAGAAAAATCACCCAGACTCCTAAGCTGAGGATTTGTCTATAAGTGTGCCCTCAAAACTAAACTTCCCTACTGTATGGGCTATGACTGCTGAGCACCGGGGGAATTCAGCCCTTTGAGAACCCCAGTCTGCAGAAGGCAACAAAAGGCAGGGGTGTCATCCCCTGAAGGGGATATACTTTGCTATGACTTCACCCCTGACCTTTGCTGCACAGCACATTTCATTCCTGTGACCCAAACACCACTGGTGCTCACTGTTCACGCTGTCACAGCCATGCAGAAGGAGGAATCAGAGCTGGCATTAGCAAACCGCTGTTTATTTGTAGAGTCAGGCCCGTGACAAGAAGACAGATCCCAAAAGTAGGATCCAGCCCTGGCAAATTTAGAGCATGTTGGGTGGCAAAAGGATTCATTTGTACTAGGTATGCACCATCTTCATGATGTTCTGTGGATATGCCTTTACCCTTTATTGCCAGTAGGTAGAGATGTGATGAACGTGGTTTGGCAGGGAAGGTTTACATTGGGATCTTCTTACAATAAGTCACAGGAAAGCCCATCCTTTCACGTATTAAAATAAGAGACTAACGCAGATGACAGTCAAAGCACAAATGGACTTCTGTCCATATGATGGAAAAAGCAGTAGAGTAGGCCAGAGGAATTGTTCTGTCACCTTGGATCTGGCTCTCAGTCCATGGTTCTTCACACCTGCTTTACTAAAAGGATCTTTTCCACAACAGGTGGAATGACAGTTTTTCTCACTCAGGTGTTGGCTGTCCCTGCTGCATTCCCCAATTCAGTTACCCTTCAGAAAAACAGAGCAGTGGCAGGAACACTGCTGGTGCAAGAGGGGACCATCACTTCTGTTGTCACTTCTCGTAATTCACAGAAATTCTATTATTAAAAAATTAAGAATACTCTATACTTTAAGTCACCTTAATTTCTGGTTCTTCATACTAAACGTTGTCATAATTTTCCTTCAGATCACACTAGTGACTTAGTTCAGAAAGCTCAAGCACAACAGTGTTTATAACTGATCTGTGAAACCCCAAGATCAAAAAGTTGTTCTGTTTTTTTAATAATGCTATTCATCTCAAGATAAAAGGACATGAAGGAAGTTCTTAATTCTTCAAAGAATAAAATCACAACATAGGAAATGCCTCTGAGTTTTAAATCAAACTCATCACACATTACTAACTATCTCCAAAAGGGCTCCCAGGTGTCAAGAAACATGGTAAGGACAAAAATATTTGTTCAGCAGCTTTTATATTGCATTCAATATTGCAAAATACCTCTCCAAATTCTAACAGAATTCTCCATTGCTTACCTTACCCTAATAAGGAAAGACAAAGAGCCCGGGGAGAACAGAGCTTCCGTAGCTTATGGCTTTTAGAAATTACCTGCTAAGTGTGTAATTTTAAAGTGATTGTCTTCCATTAGGGCTACAATAAACAGCATGGTGGAAAATTCAATCTGATTAGCTTTTCTAATGAGCTGCAGGAGGTTGTGGAGGCCAAAGCTGTAGAATCTTAAACATTTCATCTCTGATTACAAACCTGCCTCTGAATTAATCAGATAATGAAGTGCATAGATTTAATGAACCTAATGCTGATCAACAAATTATCAGTGATCCTTGTAGATTTTTGGCAGGCTAAACACCTTTTTTATAAGATTCTCTAAAGTAGGAAGGGTAAAAAAGTATGTGCTCTATATGTAGTTTTTAATACAATAACCAGTAGATAAAAACTTTATAATTTACACAATTATTTAATTTACTCACAGTGTGTTCAAGTTCCTTTTGGGGCTCCAGGAGGGCTGTTGTTATCACAGATATAATTTAATTGAGACAGCAGCAATTAAAGACGAGCTAAATCCTGAGAACTTTTAACTACAATCTCACTGGAACAAATGGAGCTCTGACTCTGGAAATGAGAGAACAGGGTTCAGGCACTGCCAATGTACCATGTGCAAGCCCAAGTTCCTAATCCCAAACCATCCCTTTTGGTAGAACTACTTACCCCTGTCAGCATGAAGCTGCCCCCAGCCCTGACCTCCCAGTGTCCACCCTGCATTCTTCCCTTCTCCAGCCGTTTCCTTCCCCTCCGTGTTGCTGGAGTTTATTGACACATTCCATTTTGCAGCAGAACAACTGGCCATAATTCCCCAGAGTACCCTGAGCTGGGCCTGCTCAGCCTGGTGCCTGTTCCTTGTGAGACACAGACCCTTCAGGCACAGGGAGACGTGGCCTCACTTGCTGTTTCGCCTGACTTTTGGAATGCTCTGCTCTTGGGATTTCCTTTCATTTTCTGCTTAGTCATCGCCAACTTAATACTCACTGAAAGATCAAAGTTATTACTGTTAAAATCTAATATATTGCTCTTGGCTACTGACAGGTTCGGGGTATGGACTAGATAGACCTTTGCTCTGATCCACTATGGCATGTCTTATGTTCTTATTACGACTTCAAATTTACTTTCCCCAAAGGGATGTGCTTGTAGAAGTCCATCTGTCAAGTGATTCATGAGAAGTGGACATAAAAGAGAACTGAATATGGCTAACTGAATACATTAAAAAAATTAAACAAATATTCCTGGCAAATGAATACTTGAAAGATCTTAAATAAAAACACTAAGAACTTGAATTTGTCACCTCTGTAGTATCTGTTTTGCATTTTAAATGGTTGCACCTTTGATGAAACATTTTTTTAATGTTATGTGTTGCCCTTTTCTTATAAAAACATGTGGTTTTTCCTTTCTATCTCAGTTGTTTTGGATTAAAGAAATAGTGGCAATTACAGCAATATCAAAGAAAGAGACAGAAGCAATCGCATGGATCAAATTATTATCTCATTGAAATCCAGGGGCCTGTTACTTGCAAGTTCAGTCAGGCCAGGATTCATCCTTGGTGCTTGGAAAAGTGGCAAATTGGTTTTAATCCTTACACATTTCTCATCTGTCCCCAATATGATTTATCCTGCAATGTTTGGTTCTTGGTATTTGTCTGAAGGGCTTTTAATAAACATACCCCTGAACAAAAATGCTAAACTTCTTTTGTAAAGTAAATTTTTTAAGAAATTTCATTTTTATTTCAATTACCTGTTTCAAACGTACAGAGCCACTCTAAAAGTAGAGCTGCTTGATAGAATTTTTGAAAGTACTTTTTACGATGCTTGCTACTGAGAAGTGGGAATAAGCTCAATTTTATGGCAGTAACCATTTTATGCATTATTCCCAACATCAGTGTGTGTGCTTTCAGGTGGTGTCACTCTTGTGTTGTAAACACGGTGTCTTTGTGATTCTGATAGGGCACAATCAGAACAGATCAGCCAAGCCAACAGATATGTGAGAGGTGGAGTGGCATAACACTGACACTCTCACAAAATAATCAGATCCTCTCATTTTTCTGCCAACTGCAGACAAAGCATTGCTCACTGTGGGTTTGAGGGTGACACGTGTCTCTAAAATGTCTTTTTCTAACCACAATTTCAAACATCAACTCTCTTATTGCTTTGGAGTTTTTGCAGCAGTCTTAATTTATTATGTCAGAAAACAGGATGCTGGAACATCACCAAGCTTTTCAAAACCCCTAAAAGAATGGGAATTCTGTTGGATGCTGAAAATATGGCAGCATCCAAAAATAAACTAAGATGAAAACTGTGAAGAGATGAAAACCTCTCGCTGCTGGTGATGCTCAGCTGTTCTGGGTATCAAGTCCTAAACACATGAACTGAAAATAACCCAGAGAACTGAATTAATAAACCTGAGAGTCAAGAAGTAAGAATTAATTTAATCATGTTATTCATAGTAGGTTCAGAGTATTTTTATTTGTTTACCAAACAGAAACTAACTCACTGGAATTTGGACACTTTGGAATTGTTTCTTGCTGTGCTGCCTTACCCGTTTTCCTCCACATCTCTTTACAGGAATTCTATAATGGATGTGAAACAGCTTTAACCTCCTCCCAACAATTGGTTGTTTCCTATAATAAAATACTTAAATAAAGATGTGTGGTGGATGACACCTACTTTCAGAACCTCTGCATTTCCAAAACATTTTTAATATTGACACTATGACTAGCATTTTTATCTGGTGTGTCTGATGCCAATTGTTCCTATTCTAGATCAGTTTGGGATATTTGATTAACTCATTTCTAGTTAATTTGGGTAGTCCATGCAGGCTGAGGCCACTTTCAGGAAGCCCATTAATGAGCCATCGAGACCTCACCAGTTTCAGAAGGAAAATATATAAATATATATATGTGTGTGTATGGAAATAGGAGATTGTGTTTATCAATATCCACACACTCAGAAATGAAGCCCTGCTATTTAGCACCCCTTGCTGTAAATTAGCCAGCTATCTCTTACCCCCTGTTAGTGCACCTAAGGAGTGATGATTGACATTCTGAAATATAAAATGAAAACATTATTTACATTTTTGGAGACATGCAGCTTCCCTCATTACTGTTCTAAATTAAACAAAGACAGTTCTTTCAACCTTTCCTCTCAGGTAATGTTCTCTCAATCTCTTAGTGCTTTAGCTCTCCCTCTCCTTCTCTTCCTCCCCATCTCTCTTTCCTCACTTTAGCTCTTTTCAGACTGCAGAGTCCAGCTCCAGCTCCAGCAATCTGCCTCGAGTCTCACAGGTACCAAATTGAGCAGAGCAGGCGCCCCCTATTTCCTTATGTGCTTTTTGCAGACACAACCAGCCTGTGATGGATGACAACTCTTCATGCCATGCAGCTTCTAACCAAGAGGAAAAATCATTCTGGATTTTAAGCTAATTAAATGGCTGAGAGTTATCAAGTCTCCACGTGTGCCAGTGCCCAGCAGGCTCGGTACCAGTGCAGCTGTGGACTGTGCTCGGTGTAAGAAGGCAGCACAGAGAGGGCTTTTTACTGGAGCGTTAAGATCGGTCAAAGAAAGTTCTTGGCAGGCAACATAAGCTCGTGGGTCAGTTGTAATGCAGCCCTGTTTTATGTCTTGTCTTTTATGTATGAAGTTCTTGGAAGTTCTTCAGTAACAAAACTTCAGTTGCTCTTCTATGTGTTGTTCCAATGTCTGAAAATCTACAGACTGAAAATCTAGGTGCTTTTGTTTACAGATGCTTGAATTCACACATTTGCTAGTGAAACTTCCTGCCAGTAATTCCAATCCATTTAACACATCTAACATTTCCACATGGCTCCCAAATTTCTGCACCTCAAGGTCCTTCAGGGCACATAGTTAAAACTGGATGGGAAGTCTGCAAATGGTGTAGACAGACACTGCATTTATCTGTGAGAGTAAATCTTTAAACAATTGAAGATATGCAGAACACTAATGGATCAATGAATATTCTTTATATGACACTGAGAATTCAGACAAATCTGTAAAGTTGTTTTTTGTTATAATTTTCTTCTTTTTTGCAGAACCCCATAAAAAGCAGTATCATAAATAGTGATTGCTGATAGGAGAAACCCTCATTACCAAAGATTTAAACCGTGCAGGAGCAAGAATAGCTTTCAGGTTGGTAATGGATTTATATGTAGTATTTTCAAAATTCCCATATGCTTTTAAAGTTGTGAAAAGTTGTGAGAGGTTTGTATTTTCAAATACAGAGCAGGTACATTAGGTTAGAACAACTCCAGCAGTCCTTGCTCAGTTCTTATTTGGTCTAAGCTTCCATTGGTCTCTGAATGAGAGTAAACTGGGTAATGACTTCAGGACATGGCTCAGAGATGGTGCTTCACCCAGAGGCTTCAGCACAAACAACCTTGTTAAGGTTATAATGGAATGAATCTTTCAGCATCAATTCACTTCATTAAGGGCCCAACAATATCCTCAATAAAATCAGTGGAAACTTTTCTACTGTCTTCAGAGAAAGCATTTTGGGGCATTCAGTGAACATTAACAGACAAAAGCTATTGCTCTGCAAGTGGGTTAGAATGTGGGTGAGGCTTTAAGTGCAGTGAGAGTAGAGTAGAATAGACAGGAATAGAATAGAATAGAAAAGAAGAAAAAGAGAGCAGTTTGTAGTAATAATACATGCATGGAGAGGGCCAAATTCACTGCTGTCATCAGCTGTTCTCTCTCTCTTGATTTAAATTCATTTCTGTCCTTTTACTCCAAACTGACCAGTTCTCCTGGCCAAGTACATTTGAAAGCTTTCACAATATCCAGCCACAGAAGTGAGGACTCGCTGGATTAACTGCCTGTACAAATCTGAGTGACCCAGCTGCCACACATTCACTAATCACTGGGGCCTGCTGGCACCCTGGACCTGTGGCTGCTTTCTGAGTCATGCAGAACTGCGAAGGCTGCAAGTCAAATCTACTTTGGCTGAGCAAAGGGCCTCGGATACCATTTTTTTCAATGTATAGCTCTATAAATCTCAGTATGGCCTTTTGAACTGTATATCACTATAGAACTGTGGGAAATCCCGTTTGGGAGAGAAGTGGCACAGTTGATATTTATCACTGCACAGTCTATTGCAACACTCTGTCTCTTTCCTTTGAAATAAAAGCTTCTGAATTACAGATGATCAACTATATTCACACCCCAAGCGAAACCAGAATATTTCTGGAATTTTGCCAGTATCGACTTGGGTGTGAAATATTTGACATTTTGCATTAATTTTTTACAGTAATGAAAGGACTTTCTCAGCTAAAATCCCCTTTGCCATCCAGTGCCACTGGGCTTGCAGCTACTTCAGACTCATACTAGTAAATCTGTGTCCCATGACTGAAGAGAACTGACCTGGGCATTGTGCTCCATGATGCCACCACGGTATAATCGTCAACCACATCTGGAATGTGACAGGTTAGCAACAGGCAATACTTTGGGATATGTTTTAATAAAGATAATTACATTAATTTATGCATGTGACCAGTGAAACGAGGCTGCTGTACTGTCTCTCTGCAATGTGGCTCAGTTAGCACCAATACAGGCACCTTACTCCAGCAAAATCTCCAGCTCTGCAACCTGGATGTAGCATCAGCTTATCTTCCTCTTTCATGTATTGACATTTCTTTCCTTTGGGAAAGGAGGCACAAGGTTTTAATGAACTGAGAAAGATGTGAACCCTGTAAGAGGGATCAGTCACAGAGTGAGTTCCAGGTTCATCTCTAACACCAGTGGTTATTTCAGTATTGCTGCTAACAGGGCAAATATTCCTCTCTCCAGGAGATGAGGGGTCACCCCATTAAACCCTGCTCTTGTACAGTTTTAGAAACAGAGGTTGGCAAATCTGTGAGGACTCACAGAGCAAAATCTGACAGATTTCAGACCATGGAGCTGCCCAGCTCCTGCTGAGACGCAGTGAGGGAACAGATCACACTGTCTCTGCAGGACTCAGAGATACTTGCTTTCTCTTTTTTTCCCGAGAAAGCAGAGCTGTCAGTCCTACTTCCAATGTCTCAACCAAACTATCTTAGCTGTAATTAAATAGAAATAGAGAGGAAGAATAAGTGTTTCTCTTCCTGCTACAACAGTCACTTGTAGCATTTGATTCATCTCCAAGCAAAAATCTGTCCCTTGGAATTTTGCAGGACAGGCAGGATGCTGCCACTTGTGGGTCTGAATTTTTACAAGGGAACATTTCTGGTTGTGAGGTTTACACTCTCACTTGTGGCTCATTTAAAGACAGCCACCCTGGGCCTGATTTACAAAGGCATCAAAGCCCCTCCTGATGCAAACAGGAACCCAAGACCCTTGAATCACATAAGCTCCTAAAGCCATGATATGAGCAGAAGTTTTGTGTTTAAACTGCTTAGAAAAATTTGTAATCACTTCTGGACTTCTATCCTCTTCCCATGGGTGAATGAGGAATGGTTTCATTCTTCAAACGCTCTCTTTCTTGAAAGGAGTAAATAATTGTGTTTTGCCCCTTTAAATGGAAAAAATTGCACCATGAGACACAGTCTTACAAGATCACCAAATTACAGGAACTACCCTTATGGTCAGTGGACAGTGTCAACAGCAGAACTGCAGTCTGCAAAACTTTTGCACTTGGAAGCTCCCCAACTTCCACCTAACCCTGTTCTACAATTGTATTTCTACCAAAAAAAAAAAAAAAGGTAAAAAGAAGAAAAAGTCCCTATACCTTAAAAGTGTTTAATTCTACGTGAATGGATCTGCATAAGCATCTGCTGGCCAGCAGACTTCCCTGCTCATTTATGATGTTAAAGGTTGGGATACATGACCTAGTGGGCAGGAAATTAGGCACATACACACACACACACAAGTTACCCAGTTACCCTCTTTCTGACTCACATAGAAACAGATAAAGAAAGGTTGGAGAGGGGAAGGGGATGGAGCAAGAGAGAAGGAGAGACAGAACAATCACAGTTGTTCCAGCTCCCAAGCACAGTTTTTCTCCACAGCCACCTCCAGCCATGGATGTTTTGCATGGGCTGAGGATGCTTTAGGAGATGTATGAACACCCACAGGCATGTGATGCACAAATGAGAACAAAAGGCACAGTGAAGCCCCTGAACGCTCCATCAGGCCTGAAACGCTGAAAGCCACTTTTAGGAGACAATTTACAGAAAAATAAAAAAGTTTACAAACTGGTTTACGAGACAGTTAAATGGTCCTTGAGGGGGGGTCTTTGTAATTGAATTATAAGAACAAAAGAAATCTGAGGAGCAGGCAGAGGCCTTAAAGCCCAACATGCTTGACCTCATTTGGTTTAATTGCACTGCTGGCTCTCTCACTATAACCTTCACTTGGAGAACAGTCTCTGGAAATCATTTAAACTCCTTGCTTCAGTTGCCTTTGTTAGTGATTTACTCAATAATTTTATTACCTCTTTGGTAAGATAGCTCTGAGTGCTCCAGTCTCTAATTAAAAGCCTCTTAGGTTTGAATCTTTTAGCAGTATGAAAATATCTATCCAAGATCTTTATCAGAACTTTCTATAAATTTTATAACTTCCTCCTAGTCATCTTGAGGATGCTGTTTTCCATTGTGAATGAACCCATGTCCCCTTGCATTGTCCCTCTCTCAGGAGCAGGCTGAGCTCTGCAGACCTCAAGGAACAGTGAGGTGTCAGGGGGAAGGTGGCCAGGGCTGCAGGAAACAGGGAGCACAGGGAAGTGTCTGGAACCAGGGCCAAATGGTGCCAGTGGAGGTACCACAGCACTAGGGAATCAGGGTTTAGTCCTACCCCTGACACCTTTATTACTGTAGCCTGGGCTAATGGAATGCAGATTTTACCTTCCTGTATGGTGCTGGTGGCTAAACCAACGTTGATGCCAAGATCCCCAAGGCTTCAGTCCCCAAAACTTTTCCCTTCCTTTATACAGAGCAAGTGCTACATTTAGAGCAAGCCCTTCCTGAAAGTCTTACCTTCAGACTGACTTTTTTATATCTGCCCTCCCTTTCTTCTTAATATTTAGGTTATTTCTTTTTAAATCAGCTCCTGTTCTTCAGGAGTTCAGCCAGTGACCTCTCAGATTCACAAATTCAGTGCAACAGGATTTCATCATCAAGTGATCAGAAGTGAATGCTTGCAAAGCTGGAAATAGTCATTCCTCTTCTGAACATGGCAGTGATGTTCAGTTTTCTGGTAGCAAAGCAAAGGGTAACAATGAAGTGGGCTCCATTAAGACACTAAAACTCCTGGCAAACTGATCCCATCAGGGCTTAGTCCTGCTGTGAGAGGGCTGTAGAGGATGGTCTCCTTAGGAGCACATTTTGGAAACACTTGGGTCTTATCCTGGCCTGTCTCATGCTCTGAATCATTGTGCAAAGTGAGGCCACTGTGGTCCCTAAGCAGACCTGCTCGCCCTGCCTGTAAGGATGGAGTAGGCAAAGACAGGAGCAGCGCCAAGTGGTCTCCAGGCAGGCTGCCAAGGAGGCTCGAGCTGCAGGACAATATACTCAGAGTGGCACCTTTTCCACCTGTTCAGAGCCTTCCAGCCTCCTCCCTGCACAGGAACCATCCAGACAGACCTGCAGAGGGGCTCACAAAGGCTGCTCTGGCTCCTCACTACCTGCAGGCAATGGGAATGCTCAGCAGCTCCCCGTGGCAGTTCTGCAGGACTGGAGGAAACCTCCTTGCACCTCCATCCCCACACTAAATTTGAGAACAATCTGTTTCCTACCATCAGGAGCCAGTTCCCCAGTAATGAAACCCCTGAGCATTAGTGCTGGCTGTAACACTGCCCTCCAGCCCCAGGCTGAGGCACAACCTTTCTGCCTCAGTTTCCCTTTCTGCAAAATTAGGGTAATTGTGCTGGACACCTTAAGGGGGAGGGGGTCCAGAGACATTAATGAGCTCTTCGTAAAGTGCTTTGAATATGGATAGTAAGTGCTAACTATCAATTATTAAGTGGGAGTCAGGTTTCAGGAGCTTTATATCAGGGAAAGGTTAAGCAAGTGTAATAGCAGAAGACATGTAATGAAGCTCAGTACTGCCCTGTAGCACTGGCTGTGAAAAGCTAATATCCACAGTAAAAATTCCAGCTCTGTGGCCTATGCAGAGTATTTTGCTCTGCTGCTATAATGATGACACTTAGAATTAGACCGACATAACCTAGAGAGCTCTGGGGACTCATCATCTCTGAGATTTCACTTAATTATTGGCAAACTCTGTCATTTAGTATCCCAAGCAGGCTGCACTATGTATAACCAACACATCTAATTTGATTTCATCTTGAATTGCTCCTATGAGTGGTCTTGAATGGAACCGCATCTGGTATCTTGGCAACGTCCCTTCTTCTCTTGGAGAGAGCTGTCCTTGAATCTATAAAAGGGATCTCTTACGGGGGGGTGTGTGTGTGTGCACGTGTTGGGAGGGATAAACCCTCTGGGAGCACACAAAGGGAGGCTTGGCTTACATGCACGTTTGATGTGTTTAGGTTTTTAATACTTTTTTTTCCAGATAAATTACATCCGTGAATCTCGGTGTAAATTTTTTTTTTGAGCCAGGGCAGTGGATTTAAGGAGCACTCAGGCTACTTCACCCTTAATTGAAGCTTTCAAGAAGGGATTGGTTGCTGATTTGTATGGACAAAACATTATTGCTTTCCTCTGTGATATACAATTAGAGGGGAGGGTGGGGGGATCAAGTGTGCCTTTCAAGGAGAAAAACACACCAATCATAAAAGTATAGTCAGAAAGTGATTTTTCTGTGTAACCTGATGAGGTTCAGAATTTTGGCATGTAAGACATCAGGACCGCTCAGCTTCCCACCAACTCGGGATTTCTCTGTCCAGCCGTCCCTCCCTCCTGTCAGCTGGCTTGTGGAGAGGAAAACTTACTCCAATTTTCACGTACAGCATAAAAATGAGAGACAATTCACAAACCGTTACCTTCTTCAGGGTTTGGGATCTTAATCCTTTACATGGGGATAAGCCCAGGTGAAGGAATGAGTGTGTTCCACAGAGGATGTGCATTCCACTGTGCTCAGGGAGGAACCCGGGGGAAATGGGCAGATACAGACAGACAGACATGTGGGGCACCGTGTCAGGAGCTTCTCTCAGTTTCTACAGTGTCTGACATTTTCTGAATTATAGGAACTTATCTGCCACTTAAGACTTGTCATTCCCTTTTGCTACAGCAAACTTAAATTACTGGAGTTATTCCAGGTACGGCAGCATCCTACTGATCAGTAAGACCCAATTCTGCAAAGCTGAAAGCACAAGGACTCTGGTTCTATGTTTCCAGAGAAGGAGTATCTCATAACATTTGTAATATAAACAACTATAGGGAATATTCTGCCTTTGCATCATAAATTGAACATCCTTACTTGACAAAACGATATTCACAAAACTTTTTATGTTCCCACAGGAGGATCCAGTCTTTTTCTATTCCGAAGAAAGCTATGGTCATTTCTTGCTTGGAAGACAGATCTTTTACCAGCATCTAGGATGGCACAAACTGCTTACATGCAACAGATAATGTCTATTTACCCCTTACATTTCTCACTTCTCTCAAGCAGAGTGAAACCACGGTATCGTGCATTTGTGAATATACAGTGTCTGAGTGGTCAAAGTACATCCATCAGCCCTAATAAAATTCTCAGTTCTTCCTGGATGTACAGGATATGAATCACTTAATGTGAAGAAGATGACCACAAAGCATCCTCATTACTGAACTGTATTAGGGCTCTGCTGCCTGTGGAGCAGCTGTGCTGGGGTGTTACTCTGCACATTTCAACAGATTGAGCAAAGAGAGCTGGATGGATGCAAACCTCTGCTCAGGCACACAGCAGTTAATTATGTAAAGGTGTGATTTTTGATTGGTATTTTCTTGAGTAATTATATCCCTGACTTAAGAGGGCTTTGTTCCAACTGTTCCTCCCAGTAACAGTTTGCTTTCAAGGACAGAGCAATAATTTTTGGTATTGATATTTGGTATTTGCAGTGCAGGTTTGGTCAGGTGAAGGAACTTTTATGACCTTCCAAATACATGGAGAAAAAAATGAAGCTATAAACCATGATATTTTGGGTGATTAATAAGGGGAGAAATGTTTGGAATCAGGATGGAGTTGGCTGTGTTGCTCGGAGATCTAACACTGCTGCAGTACAGCTCCTGCAGCCTGAGAGCTGCTCTGAGGTGGGACACTTCCAGTTCATGCAGTGGTTCTACTACACTTCAACAAAGCTGGACTAACTAGTAAAGAAAATGTTTATAAGCATCTATGAAAATAAGCAATGCCAGGATTAACTAATCAGAACAAAGAGACTTATGCCTATTTTAAACTATAAGTAGATCTGGCTTTAATTTTTTTTAAAAAAACTTTTGCTCAACATGAGCCTTTCTTCAATTTAAAGAATAAAATATGATTTTTGGTTACTTTTAGATTCAAACCATTGTGCTGGCACTGTGCAATGGAACAGCTTTAAAAAAAAATTCCAGGACAGTCTTTTGATTAAAAAACTGATGATTGCCAGACTAGACAATCTCTCAGGGTGTCTGCCAGCCTTATGGTTCCATGATTTGTCATCAGTCTGGAAAAGTCTCTGCTCTCATTCCTATCTATGCAGCTGCACTGTCTTCATTTACCACAAAGGAGTAGTGCTGTGGAGAGGCAGAAGTAGCTTGCCAAGAACCAAAAAAGGGATCAGTGATCAAATCTGGGCAGAAATCAGACTCCTTGTTTTCCTCTGTGTAACCAAAGAGCGCAGCCTCTGATGGAACTGCTCTGCTGTCAGTGCTACCTTCTCCGCAGAACTTCGTGCCTGATCCTTCCAGTCAAATGCCAATTCCACAAACAATTGTTTTCATTAATTTCTTTAACATTCCTTCACTCTCCTTTCTCCTTCCTGTCTCTTTCCTATTTCTATCTCTTCACACACCCATGACATCACCTGCACACCTTCTCAGGCCTCCACTGCCACTCTGTTCTCCAGGTCAGTGTTCCCACCACTCCCTTCCCAATGGCTTTTGAGGCTGCAGAAGGAGTCAACACATGTGCAGAGGCAGGGAGAAGGACTGGAGACAGATTTGATTTGTGGGAAAGGAGAACAGGCTGAAGAAGAAGACCCAGGCTGTGCTGACCTTACCTTAAAGTGAAGTCTATAAAAACCCTTATGAGAGAATTTAACACAGAATTACCAGGAAATGCCAAGAATGTTTCAGATTCCCTCCTCCCTGCCACCAGCAGGTATAACATGCCAATGCATATGACACAGCCACAAGACTGCAGAGTTCCCATCCTTACTTAAATCAAACCTGCAATGACCCCTCGGTGTTTGGCTTCCAAGAAAAATGAGGACTGTGCAGTCACATGGTCTATCTGTTCCTTGTCCCAGAAGTGTTTCAATTGGATAGCCAGTTTCAAGGAAAACTGTTTCAAAGCTATTAAGTTCCCACAAGTTTCATGAAAACGAGTGTCTGGACAGAACATGAAAGCTTTTGCCATTAAAAGTTCCTGTGCCTCATAACAAAGATCTGGAAGAGGACATGTGGTTGCCCATCTTGCTCTGAGTTAGGCTCAAACGGATCTACATTTTCCTCAGTGAATGATTTTTGAGTCTGAGTCTGTTCTTGAAAACCTCTAGCAAAGGGATGCCACAGCAACCCCTGACCAACCCAGAGCTGCCACCTCACCCTTTGTCTTTTTCCACACATTGCTGCTGCACCAGCTTGGTATGGAAGACAGTTTTAGGGAAAAGTAAAAAAAAAAAAAAAAACAAAAAACCAAAAAAACAAAAAAGAAGGAAAATAGGAAAAAAAGAAAATAGAAAAAGGAAAATACTTCTGGGTAGAAGTATTTTGGCAGATATTGGCTCTGTACCCTGAGATAACTCTGCAAAGCACAGCTGCTGTCCATGGAGACAGACCCTCTCAAAATTTAAAAGACTATTTGGAGAAACCAGTCCCAATAGTCCCATAAGCACAGATCAAAACACAGCAGTGCTGGCTGTTGCCAGTTTGTTGCTGACAATGCTTTGTGTCACTACCCTCATTTAGGAACACAAGATGGAAAACACAGTTCTAATACCTACTTATCTCCAATAGCCTCTGCTCCTTGTTCATTTCATTTTTGGTATAAATCTACTCTACATTCCATATCCTTTTGTGAGCGGCAGGGACCTGGGGCTAAATGTATATAAATACCACCGAGACGCATCCCTTAGCCTTGAATCCAAGCGGGGAAGTATTAGTGCGTTTTGAAGAGCGGTGAGATAAGAGCGCGCGGCCAAATGCCATCTCCATCAACAGCCCTGCCAAAAGCATAATGGTGCTCAGGCACAAAGGCACTCGAGCCCACACGCAGCCGTCCCTGCTGTGCCTGCCTCGTACCACGGCCCCCAGCCCCGGGCCAGCCCGGGCCGCCTTTGGGAACCCAGCAGAGGGCACTCCGAAACCAGAGCCAGGAGGAGATATCCCGGGCAAAGCCGCCTTGGGATCTCGCTCCAGCGGCTCGTGGTTCAAGGACTGGCCAGCTCGCCTTCCACACACTCAGGGCCATCCAGCGAGAGCGGAAATCCTGACAGCAAATGAGCTTTCTGGGAAAAGAGCAGAGGCATTTGCTGGCACGCTGCTCCCCCGATGCGTGTCTGGTTTGCCAGGGGAAAAAGTGATAGTTTTCCACATCCTCCCGCTCATGGCTGTGGCTCCAAGTGCAGTATTTCCACCAGGTTTTCTGGCAGTGCCTAAGAGCTGGGGATTATATTTCAATATGTATTAAAAAGGAAGAATATTGAGAAGAGTAAAAAAATCTTGTTTTAATGGGAAGGGAGAAGGCAAATGCTTTGCTTTTCTTTCCTGTGCAAACTGGTCGCTTACTGGTTAATCCTCCCCTGTCACTGCCATCCTGCCAGACCAGCTCATATTGCCCTTTCAACCACACTGCAGCAAAAAGGGGGTTTAAAAATCCATCAGCACTCACAGAACACATTCAGCAGCGCTGCCCAGTCCCCCCTGCCTGGACTGCACTGTCCCTCATCAATAGCTCCTGCACTTGGATTGCAGGCTCCACAGGCCATAACTGTCCCTAGATAATTAGGAAGTACTGAAGGGGATTTAGTTCTGGCTTTCCCATTTCAGAGCTGTCCTTTTCTCTGCTTTCAACTGCATATTTTGTTTACTCTATACTGAATACTCTGCCCCCGGAACTTTCAGCTTTCCAGGATTTTGCCAAACATGCAGGGGTAGGGCAGGGAGGAAGTCAGGCACCCAGGCTCTGCAGTGTGCCAGCTCACAATAAATCTTCCTGCCACTTGCCAATGGACTGACTGCTGCTCCACATGCAAACAGCACAGCAAAGGTGTAAGAAAGACTTCGCTCAACATTTTGGAAAGTAGGATGCATTTAAAAGTTAATCCCAAAGATTCAAGGAGAGTTGTAGCCAGCCGAAGGGGATGGGAAAGTGAATGGGAGACACTTTTACTTCTAAACCCAGCCTGAGTAGTACAGGGGCCAGGCTCCTTGTATGAAACTGTGCTGTGGGATGGGATGCATGTACTGTCTCCATTCCACCTTGATGATTTTATGCCTACAAGAAGAGGCAAAAAACTCCTCCTCCCCTTGTCCACAGGAGAGAAGTGACAGGTATAAAACAAACCTCAGTTGACTTTGGGGAAATTAAGGCACTAAGAATCAACTCTACATATGCTCCTTAGGCTTCAGATTTCAGTTAAAATCAGCTCTTTCTAGGTTTTGTTCTCATTTAAGTGAAAGCAATGTTTATTGTGGCTCAGCCTGGCTGCACAAAGGCTTGTCCATCTATTCCTGTGGTTAAGTTCTCAGGTTTTGAATTCTTGCAGGTAACTCAAGGAAATAAGATTTAGTGACTTTTAAAAAAATTATTGCTTGTAAGAGACACAAATGGATTGCAAACAAAGGGCTGGCTCCTGTTTCTGTTGAAGGCACGGAGTTAAGGCACCAGAGTTCATTCCTGACTGCTTTAGGTGTTCAGGGAGAAAGAATGAAGAGATAGCTGAACGGCCAAAAGCAAGCACTGACTTGCTATAAGACCCTCATCATTACCTCTGAGGGGAGAAACGCAGCTTGTAAAAAAAATTATAAGAGGATAACCTGCACCTTCTCCTTCATGAAAATGAGCAAATTCCACAGTGTTTCTTCTGCCTGCTATGTGATTTGCTTCAGCTTCATTTCACATGCTGTCTCACACAATAGCCTCCGGGGATTCTCAGGGAAAAAAAAATTTAGCTGCCTCACCTTCTGTGCCCAACTCCTGTTTTCCTGCAAGAAAATTATTTGCTGCTTTCCTAACAAACCAGCTTCAGTTGTCACTGTAGTTAAGGTTATGTCAACACTTCTATTATAAACTGCTCTTGTCAGGAATTTACAAGTTGGCTGTAAAAATTCCCTTTGCACTTAATTCTGGCATAGATGAAAAAGCCCCAGGAGCACGTTAAAAAAAATAAATTAACATTTACATATTAGATTTTAACACTTTCCAAGAAATGAATATTGCGATGTTAATGCAAGACACTGTATCAGCAGACAAAGACCTGAGCCAATGGCTCCAGTCAGTGAGTGAATCCTCTACTGAAATAAGTCACCTTGGAGTGCCCTGCACACCAGTGCTGCAAATATGGAAACATCACTCTGAGTGCTACTACAGGAATAAGAACAAAAGTCCCCTGGAAAAACCTCATCTGCTTATACAGCAATGATAAAATGCAAGCCATCCTGGTTTTTGAGGGATACATCCTGTCTGTCATACCAAGGAGCTGAGTTTAATGTTTGGAGGTTTCACAGGAGTTGAGGAAGGATTATTTTTATCTGTCTAAAGTATTTATCTCACCTTCATCCTCATCTGAGCCCCTCATAATCACCAGCACATTTAGCTTTTCTGGTGCATTACTGCCGTTTATTTTCATTTCAGAAACAGAACAGTGATATGGAGAGAGGTTAAATGATTTGCCCAAGGTCACAGAGGACAAGCCTCTGCTCTGGGAAAGGCGCTCGCCCATGTCTGGGATCCACCCCAGCAGATTCTCCATCCTCTCATGGCTTGTTAAGGAGTAACAGCAATTTATCGTCCTTAATACAGCTCTAAGCCTGTAGATTCTTCGCTCTTCCCTGGGCTACTACTTGGCAGGATTCAGCAGTTACTGGCTTCATCCTCCCCCTCCACTCCTACCCTCACTTTTTATGGGTTTAAAAGTAGCCTGGAAAGGTCTGGGTTTGGCTCTGAGGAGGTCCAGAGAGCCCATGGATGGGCTCCCCAAATTCTTTGCATATCAGAAATTTGCTGAGTACAGGCTGAAACAGAGACAGGCCAGGATTTGCTGTGTACACAGAGGTGTGTGCTTTTGCATTCTGTCCAGTCCCATATTGAAATGAAGGAGTACATGGCACTAAGCTAAATTCTGGAAGTCTTGAGAAAAGAAAAGGGGAAGGCCAGGAGAAGGAAAAAGAAGATACAGAGCAAGCGTAAGTGTTGCTGAGACAGTCTTTAGTTAATTTTCAAACGTTATAGGAAATCAACAACTGAAAGAAATTATAATAATCCAGTTAGAACTAGTGCAGCTTCAATAAGACCACATTTTTAAAAGTATGATTCCAGCTCTCTAAACTCTTCCACATATTTAATGCATGCAAATGTCTACACCCATGTGTATGACTCTGCAACATTATGCTCATGTTTGCAGCGTTGCAAACCGCATTTTAAACAAAGACTCAGATCTCCATCTTTTACCTCTCTTTAACTGCACTAGTACATGCACAAGGAACGCTGCTGACTCCAGTAACAGCTCAGAAGGACATGAACTAACCTGTGGCATCCCAGGTCAGTCCTGAGCACATGACAGGGTAAGTCTGCAAAGGAAAGGACCGAAATCTGCGTAACAGAATCAGGCCCAAGAAGAGCAAAAGGAATTTACAAAGCAAGATTTTCTGTAATATGGTCCATTGGCTTTTGATAATAAAAACCACATTGTAAATGGCCAAGAAATTAATCTTTAAGAGGCAGCTGTAGCCCATGTGTATTAACTATTTTTCAAAGACATTTCCTCTGGATTTTTGTTACCTTCTTTAATACATGTTTCCAGCCAGCAGAGATGTTATGCTCTGTGGGTGAAATATAATATGCATTTTTAAAACATTTATAAATATGTATACACCCTATGGATTCACACGGCACTGTAGGAGCTGTGTTCTGGTCTGCAGTCTTTAAAAATTAATTACAAATATACTAAGGTGTATGTTCAACACAGTGCATGGGGATTTAGCCACACAAATTTCATTAGTGCTAATGAGAGGTGTGCAGCTAAAGCATATCAAGATATCGTGCATAAAGCAAAGCCTGTCTAATGATGTATTTACTTATTAAACCAGAACAGCTCTGAAGGGCATGCATGTTTATCTATTTGTATTTATTCCTTTTCAAAACGAGATGCACACATGAGCACACGTGTGTGTGCACGCACACACACAGAGGCATCTATATTTTGCAGAACATGGAATTTCTAAATGTGATATGTTAATCTACTGAAAAATCAATTAAAATTATTCTCCAGCTATTATTATTTTTTTCCAACAGGGAAGATTAGAAAGTCCCTTGAGGTCACAAACCAGAAACATGCAAATAATTTGACCGCGTGAAATGGTACTTTTGTGATAATAAAGGTGTTGGTACAATTTAGTAGAGCTGTGATTGTGGCACACAGTACTTAAAACTGGGAAATTGTCAGTTCACCTATCTCATCTCCTCAGCTCTCACTTTCATCTTTATAAAACTTCCTTCCTCTTCTCAATAGCGGGGCATGTAAAGGGCACGCAGCCTGTGTTAAGGGAAAACCTTGGGTTTAGTGCATGTATGTGGGTCACAGACTGGGTATTTTTCATCAGTTTTGTTAATTTCTGGACATGAAAGAATGCATTTCAGACAATTGTTTATTTTCTTCTCTAGATTACAAGTGGGTTCCTTTGCTGAATGGCTACAACATGCATTTGCTGCCAAGTTCAGGATCCGAAGATGTTGCTCCAATGTCTCATCTGAGCACTTTGATGCCATCCACTAGATCATTGTGTTAGGGGCCAAGTTAGGGCCAGCAGGGTAAAGGCAATTTATAACCCACATAGTGACATCAGTCTAACCTAGCAACCTCCCTAGCAACACTGCCAAAGCATCACAATGTGGCCCCCATAGCTCAGATGATATGAAGATAGCAGCATTGTTAGGGTGGGAGGTTGCCACTTTGGCCTAGCAACAAATAACAGCCTGACCTTGGGATCTATTGAAAGCTGAGAAGCCAAGCAGAACAGAGGGAGAACCACCAAATGAAAACCCAAGGGTTCCTGCCTATTTCTTTTATGTAACCTAAACAAATTCTTCAGAGAAAAATATGGCAATGCTTCCAGACACGGTGCATGCATATATATTCAACATTGCTTTTCCACATGGCTGGTTAAGAGCTGAACAGCTTTTACATTGTGGTTTGGAAATCATAAAACCTGGGTGCAGAAAAAGGATGAATAAAGAAATCATCAGAGCCAATTCAGAGTGGTGACAAACAGGCTGCATGTTGCTATTAAAGTGCACTGATGTGAGGGCTCCCACCCCCAGGTATCGCACAGGGTAATCCGGGAGCCAGATACACACCGGGCCTTGGGCTCACTCAAGAAATCCAGCTGTAACCACCTTATATGCACCATTTTGTCACTGAATATAATGAAATGGATATAAGTCACATACCCTCCTTCCTGTTCTTTTTTCTTGTTGCCCATTCAAGTGAGCCCCTTGTCCATGCCATTGTGCCAGCTCTCCACAAACAGCTGCAGGAGCAAGGTAATATTTCTCTCTCCTGTACACTCAAGTGTAGGGTGTCTTCTAAAGACACTCTAAGGAGTTTGACCTGACCTGCTTGATGTTTCTAATTTCTAAGGATGCTCCCATACTCCTGTGTTTTTAAGTGAATACCACTTACAGCATCTTGACAGTTATGGTGATTCAAAGACAACTGAGAGAAACAAATGGGAAGTGTGGAATAACTAAGTGATGCATTTGTTTCTGTACAGGTGGCCCTGAACCTGTGTGTGGTGCTGGAGGTTACCTGATGCTGAGCTTCCAGACACCATTTGGTCTTAAGAAAATATAAACCAGCATTAGCCCAGCAGTTCCTACGAGAATCATAACCCTTGGAATTCCAAAACTACCCTGTGCAGTGACCACTTCTAAGACCAACCAGTGGGGATAATTCACCTCCCCCTTCCTGTTCTTTGGCTTTAGGCTACCAGCTGGCCAGTGCAGAGAAGCTCAAATTGCAGCTGCCTTCACCTTCTTTAGCAGTTGAGATAAACATATGACTTTGGTTTGCAGCAACGGAATACTGAATATATATTTTCAAAAATGTAATTTCTTTTGTTAAATGAAACATGTTTTCACATATGTTTGGCTCTGCATGTGGGTGTGTGTACACACACACACACACACACATTTTTATATAATTACATATATTTAAAAGGGGATTTTTTTGTTTGTTTTTAATTCCTTCCATTTTTGTGCCTTGTTTTGCCCTTGTATAACACTCGGTATCACTTTCAGTTTATAACTTCTCTTGCGAGAGGAGCCAGAAGGCACAAATAGTCAATTGTCTAATTGCAGAAGCCTTTAACAAAGGGACTGATAGAGCTGAACTGGACATGATCTGTCTGTCCTGCTGTCACTGCTGCAGCAACCACAACTGTCATTTGGGTAACATGAAGTCAAGGGCAATTTATTTTATAAAACCTTGGTGCAAGTTTCATCACAGAATACAGTATCTGCCCATCAGCTCCACTTCTATTTTCAGCCAAGACTATGACAAATTCAAAGACATTGTAAGAAGTGTGTGAAAGTTTACTCCTTTGCATGTTTCTTAAATCACAAGATTTAAGTGCATTGAAAAATAGTGAGGATTGGGAGAAACCTCTCATGTGTTAGTGCCACTTCATCCATTCCAGAGTTTTTCAAACTGAAACTGGCCAGATGGATCTTTTTTAATACCTTGATTTTTCCCAGAAGAGCCCTTGCTGGAGATGTGTGTATCCAAACGGTAAAGTGGAGGGTGCAGTGGCAGCTGAAGCAGTGTGCCTACCTCCCTATGGTGCAGATCTGCTGGCATTCCCACAGACATGAAGGAAAATGAAATTTCAGCTTCCCAAAGTGCTTCCCAGCCACACTGTCTCCCTCCCCTGCCATTCCTGCAGCATGGTCTCCTCAGAGGTTAAATTTCAGATTGTAAAAGAATGGGAGGAGAATGGGAATGTGGATGAATTCTTACAAACTGACCATATGACTTTCTCCATGTATTTCCTGCTAAGCTTCTTGGTAAGCACCGATAATCTTTCTGTAGCCCTAATGCTGGCCACAGCTTTCCCCTCAGGGAACTGCTCCACTTCAGTGTGAGCCCTCTCCCCCGTTTCCATCTCATTTCCTTCCCCCTTTGAACCGTGGCTCCTAAACGAGGAAAGGGAGTGGGCTGTGGAAGTTACTCCCACATGGAGAACTGCCAAAGAACGAATGGTCAATACTGGCCGTGTGTCTTTTCCTCGGCACCATATTTTGCCAATCTGTGAAACATAATGTGCGAAACACACTTGCAAGAAATAGCCGAGAAGAAGCTCATTTCCTCCTCCTTCCTCATCAATCAGCACCTCCAGAACTCCAGCCTGAGCTCTCAGCAGTCCCAGCCACGGTGTCCAAAAGCCCAGTTCCAGCTGTCCTCTGCCCTCCCACTGCAAATTCAGCCCAGAGCAAGAGCCCAGTGTAATGAGTAACCCGGGGGAGATTCATCAGGACCAACATGAGGAAAATTACTTGATTTCTCTGCTTACAAAATTCAGCGTATTCATAATTTTCCCAGTTATGAAACTAACTGAGACAAATACCAGAGTCAGTCTCAGCTACTTAGAGGAGACAAAAGACTCTTCCACAAATATTTCAAGAACCAGCAATACTTTTAAATTATAGAGGTTAACAGTGCATTGTGTGTATTTCTGTATGCAACATTCTGGATAGCCATGCTTTCTTAAAAATGAAATCAGTGACTAAAAATAAGTACACTTTATTAAATACTTCAAATTCCTATCCTTTCCTCTAGAGACCATGCATGACTGGCACAGAAGCTGGGCCATTGCAACCAAAGGAAATGAGTAATTCTGATCAGCAGTCCCTGACCTGAGCATCAGTGAACTGGTGGGGCTGGGGGAGATTATAGCAAACTAGGGATGTTTGGGGTTTGTTCCACCACTTAAAGGGAGGCTGATAAATGCAATATCTGGGATCCAGTTTAGGTAGACTCCATCTATATTCAACGTCAATTTAGGAGCCTCTTTGGTGTAAATCTGGGTAAACCTCATACACAAGCACTTGGGAAAACAGAGGCTCACCCGAGCCCATTCATTCTTGCACAGGAGGGAAAGGCAGCAGCCCTGCATTTGTGAGAGGAATGCAGATATATATAAGAACCTCCAGTGCCTGCGGTTAATGCCAAGGTCAGCTCCAGCTGACACCCGTGCCTGGGCTGTGGGGGAAGGGATGGCTGTGCTCTGCGGCCAAGCCACAAGATGTCAGGAGACTGCTGTGCTCTGCTGTGCTCTCTGAGCTATTGCTGTGCTGTGCTGTGTGTGCTGAGCTGTGCTCTGTGTGTGCTGTGCTCTGTGTGCTGAGCTGTGCTGTGTGTGCTGTGTCTGTGCTGTGTGTGCTGTGTCTGCTGTGTGTGCTGTGTGTGCTGTGTCTGTGCTGCGTGTGCTGTGTCTGTGCTGTGTGTGCTGCGTATGCTGAGCTGTGCTGTGTGTGCTGTGTCTGTGCTGTGTGTGCTGTGTGTGCTGAGCTGTGCTGTGTGTGCTGTGTCTGTGCTGT
>NW_020884906.1:8800497-9048571 GCF_003945725.1 Corapipo altera
TGCACTGGCAGACTACTCTGCACTGGGGCCTGGGAGCAGCCTGGAAGCCCCTGCCATCATTTTTCAGGCCCCTATGCTATCCTGCATCCTTCCATACCACTCTGCTTCTCTCCCTTTTGACGACTTTTCCCAAGTCCCTATTTTACAGCTTGCCAACTCCTTTCCTGTATACCTACATGCAGGTTCCTCTCTTATATCTCACTTTATCTGGTTAATTGTGTTTGTATTCTCCACAGGGCTCTTTGGCAGTTACAGCACACCATGGGGTCACTGATTCACCGCTGTGTTTTCAGAAACCCACCTCACCATCCCCACGTAAAACTGAAAACAAGCCATAAGTGAGAAGACAGCAGTTTGCAGAAACGCTCACGATGAAAGGATAAACAAGGTCCTGCACAGAACCGTGCCTGGGCTTGCATCCAAGCACAGTGTGCTTCAGCTTTAATAGAAAGGGATGGTCCTAAGATGCATTTCATTCTCACTGCATGCACTCTGCTAGTGAATGCTCTGATCACCAGACATTAACTGTGTGCTGTGCACAGATCCTGCAGGAACCTGCTGGTGGAATAGATCCTCTTCCCACACTTAAAGTACACCAGTGTGCCAGTTTTTGCATGTCAAGCAGGCGGAGCACAGCCACGTGTGTTTCTAAAGCAGCAATGGCCATTCCATGAGGTTCAGTTCCAGCAGGTGGTATTTGGGGTGTACACAATTGCTGAGAAATTGCATCGTATTTCAATTCTTTAAAATAGTCCTTCAGGTCCAGTGTGTCCCTAGTGAATGTGTACCTGATGGATTGATGGAGCACCGTCCAAGTGACTCCCATTTTGTTGCCGCTGTCAGATCAAACCCAAAATGGTGTCTTGCTGCATCCCTTTCCCTCGCACACCAACACACTGCCACTTACTTGCCTACACTTGCAGAATGAAACTCTTTTATGAAGAAGTAATTTTTCCAAGTGCAAAGCTGGTGTGAGCAGAGAATATCTGTGGCCAAGATCTGCACAGTTCACAAACTAAACTGGGAATTTCAGGGCCCAGTTCTTTATTGTTCTTTTCGTACCCTTGCTTTGGCTGGAAGATACCAGTCACCTGAATTGGTAACTCTGATCCCTCTCTGTCTGCAGGTGTAAACAGAAACACAAGTCACTTACCTGCAAGGAAGAGTCAGTCCCTAATTTTTCCACACTATAAACTGTATTGTCCCACATGGAAAGTGCTACAAAAGCTCAATTGCTTTAGACAACTCCCAGCTTAAGAGACTTTCTAGTACATGTTATGCTTGATTTCCCAAATGGTTACACCACTCCCGACCTGTGTATCTCCAGTGACTTTGGTGAGACCTGCCAACATGGTGGGTGTTCTGCTCAGGACTCTGTGCAGCAAGAGACTCACAGTTTCTTCAGTGCTTCATCACTTGTGTCATACAACTTCTTTTTGGGTTACTTTTTCAAGGAATTGTGAAAAGAGCATTTAGAAAACACTACCAGTGTCCTCTACTGCTATTAATGCATGAAAAATAGTTTTCTGAGTCTCCTGGCTGTTAAGCTCAGCTCTGGTCTAACAGGTACCCCAGCCTGGTCACCAGCTTATCTTGCTCCTGTATCCAAGTTCCTGAGCTGCTGGATACTAAAAGGATACAATGAAGCTCCTCTTTTGTCATTAAGTGGCACCTGCACACCCAGTTCTTGGCTGTCATGCTAAGATCAAAGAAAATCAGAAGACACCAGAAAAAAATGAAGTAGATCAACACCATTAGGGTGAGAGCTTGTTTGCCAGAGCAACATCAAGACATACAACACACACCTCAGTGTGCTGTGCTCCAGTTTCAAGAAGATTCATTGCCATGGCTGTTGAGGCTCTGTGCAGAAATGGGTGTGAGATACCAGGTACCTTCATACAAGGTGGGTTTATATATTAAACATTGAAATGTTCAGTTTGGAAGTGACCGGATATTTTCATTCCACAGATTTTGAGTCACTTTATGAAATTACATGAAAACCACCAAGGACAGATGGCACCTTCTCTTTCTGGCAGCATCTGCAGGTTGAACAAGCATTAAGCAGGTAAGATAAGTGAAACACAGGCTCCGTGGCTGCCACTCTTAGAGTTCCCCTGCTAGAACTGATTTCAACAGAATTATGAGTCTTTCTGAACAAGACGCAGCCCCATCCCGTCCCCTCCATGCCCACCCTCTCCTCAGGCCTGCAGCTCATTAGTGGAGCAGCTTGGGATGCCTGCACTGTCACTCTGCATTTGGCACCCTGTAACTAGAAAATTTCCTTTCTCAGCTCTGTCAACCCAGTGCCCAGTGAGCAAGACAGTCATGAAAATGAGTTCTTTTGGAAACACAGTGTGGGGATGAGAGAAGGCAGGAAATTAATGAGGGTGAGCACTGAGTGCAAGTGGGGAAAGAGGATGTTTACAGGTAGGATCCTACAACCCTGTAAATCAAGTTCTCTGTCCAACTTGCTCCTGTAACTGTGCATTTAGGGTTGAGCACTGATGTGTAAGAATGAGCACAAGCTCTGCAGGACAAGGCTGCAAATCCTGAGCTTCTGTGCAATGGTTCTAACCCTGCATTTGAGATTATCATCAAATAACCATATTTTAATGAGGGAGAAGAACATGCTAATGTTTTTCTTCTGCTGTTCTGTATGGCTGCAAATTAAAGGAACACCAGAGAAGCAAGAATTACAGCCCTGTGTTTTAGGGATGGTGCACACTTGCTTAATGTACAGCTTGAGCGCTGTGTCATAGCCACTTCATTTGTATGATGTGCTTTGTAGCCCATGGCTCATAACAAAAAAATAGATGGATTGCTTTTGTCGTTGTGGCACCAAACTGGTGGGAGAAATACTAATGTGTTTGGCATTTTAGTGTGATTATTCATCAGGAAATTATGGCACTTTCGTTTTATCTTAGCACATTTCCCAGAACTATATGGAGGAAAACTGCTAAATACCAACTGACACTCTCATATTTTTAAAAAGAATTTCAAGAAAGTAAAAATAAAGCTAACAAGAGTTGCTAGGTACAATTCTGGAACATAACTAATATAAATTTGTTTTCTGTTATGAATGAAGTATTTGGTTCTCTAAATTCTGACCCCCATTTCACCAGGTCTACAGTTGATATTCTGGGATACATTTTAGAATCTTCCAACAAAAACTGCTTAGAGTTTGGCAAATCCTGACAATTAACTAAATTCTTGTATTTCAACTAAGACCTGCCTTCCATGAGCTGAGTCCGCAGAACTCAGCTCTGCACACCTCAGGCACTGCAGTTCCTCACTGTCAGGACTGTCGGTAGCTTGCAGAGCTCTTAAAAAACAGATTCCACCTTGAAGCAAAATTTCTGGTGACTAGTAACTAGTCACCATCACATGGTGATGGTACCTTGTCTGACTGCTGGGCTGACTGCTTGCAGGGCTGCAAGCAGGTAAAACATAACATTAATTTCTGTGAAGTTTATTTCTGTGGCCAGGATAAGACAAGGGAAAGAGGCTTCAGGTTTGGGCAGCTGAACAAAACTTCCCCATAAATACTTGGAATTGTTTTCAAGAAAAATATTCTTATTACCCAGAAATAGCTGGCTGTCATCTGTGACACTAAACGTTGGAACAAGTGGATTTTCACCCTGAGAAGAATGATTTAGCACTTTCTTACTTTCTGGGAAAGTTTTTTAGCCAAGCCAGCAGACTCAGGCTGAGTACTGGCATGATGGATCTTTTTAGAAATAAATGTTAAAAGAACCTGTGTTCTGCAAGTCCAACCCTTTTACAGGGAAACAAGGACAGCAATGTGTGAGCACTGCCCATGGCGTAGTGTGGTTTTGTGCCTCATGTTGGCGGAAAAAACAAGTCGACAGCGGCACAATTTGTAAAGCAATTACTGCTCCTGGAATTGATAGTCTGGCGCTGCTAACGGGGGTCTAACGGAATCAGGTGTTTGATGGCAGCACTGGCCAAACAAGGACAGACAGCAAATTAAGTGCTGTCCTGAACAGCAAAGAAAATATTACATTTCTTGCTCTAAATTAGCAACACCGAAGTTTTGATTTAGACTTCAAAGGCTTACATAGAGACCAAAGCAGCGTGTTGCTCTGTGGTCAGTTTACATTAAAAAAAAATAACAATGCTAGACTGAAAAGAAAACAAAAAGTCACAGAATTTGCTCTTGCATGGAAAAGACCGCAAACTCCAGGAGCATTTGCCACTGCACCATGTGACCGACCTTCCCCTGCCCATGGATGGTGGATTATCATCAAAGCTGTTTGGGCACATGCACATGACCTCACAAAAATGTGCAACTGGCAAAAATATACTTTTTCTCAAGCCTAAAAGGGAAAAAAAGTTTTCATAAAAGAGAGCTAAGCCTTGCTCTTGTGCTAGTGATTGGATTAGGTAATGACTAATTAGATGAGGTCACCACTTTCTATGTCATATATATACGGTATTTATGGAGAATTTGGTCATTCTAATTAACAGAGTAGAAACAGTTTCTTGACAAACTTCATTTTCCTGAAACTAAGAGCCTTGAATTTGTTCCACTTTTGATCTTTCTTCGGTGGCTATGTTTGCTTTACATTAAAATAACTTCTAACATTCCCATTAAGGATAATCCCTCCAGCACCCACAGTATGACATTTCTATATTAATCTTTTAAGCATTTTAGAAAAGCAAGGTTTCATGTTTTAATAATCACAGTGTTTTTCTCTGAGGAGTTGTAAAAATTTATGGGGCCTTTCTATCCTATTTGACTTCTACATCTTTAGAGTTTGGTGCTAATGGCCCATTCAGCCTGCTTACTCTTTGACTCCTTTTTTATTTCTTTTTCATCTTCTTACAAAAGAAAAATTGCTTCCGTGCCTTACGCTGTTGCAGATGCTATTCAAGTGGTAAGTAATTTCAATCCAACTGGATGAAAAAAAAACCAGTTCACCCTCATCTCAGAATCACTTGGGGGTCTCCACTGTAGACATGTGCATACAAACCCTTCATTTCTTAATTAAAAACAAAATATAGCCACTTGTTTAAAGCAGGAAAAGCAGCAACAGCAATGTACATACACATATTTTTAACAGTTTATCAGCCCATCTTAAGAAAGTACTTTTCCTGCTTTAATATTTTATCCCATTCTTGGTTTTTAATAGAAATATAAAAGAAATAGATGAACTATGTTAATTATAATTTTAAGATGATCATGAAAATGGGTCTCCAGTGCCACTGCATTTTGTCCCACGCTACTCACACTTCGTTCTATGCAAAGCCAGGCAAGACACTGCAACAAATAAAAATCCAGCCATGCAATCACAGTAACAAAACAAGCACATTTCTTGCTCTGTCACCTAGACCTCTCTCACTGCTCACGCTTCTACTTTCTGAAAGCCAAAAAGTCACAGCCCTTTTGGACAAAGTGGAGAGAAAACTGCCCTAAGTCAAGATTGCCTTTGGTGATTTCCATTGCTGAAATCCCTGCAGAAGAGGAGATATAGTGTCCCAATTAGGCAAGTCTCAAAGCATTTGTGGTTACAGAGAACAAAACCAATATTCTCTGTTCCAGTGCAAGTGGAAGACACATAGATCAATTCTTGTGAGGTATTTCACTCGGTTGGCACAAACAGCATCACTGTCAGAAACAGGGCCTTACCTCTTACTGAAGGCACCACCTGGCTGCCCTATAGAGAACCAAGGGGATCAAAAAGGTTTACAGTGTCTTATAGAGTAGCAATAAGCTGTTTGCTGACACAGTCTGCTGTGGACCTGTAAAGGGAACGGGACAGAGAGGATAAAGAACAGAGCAGTCAGCAGCACTTCAGAATGTTTGATAATGAAGGAAACAAGGAGTTTCAGGGGCTGGGAACACCCACCAAGGAAACTAGTAACTACAGAGGAGTGTGAAAATGTAGTTTCTATTGCATATTCAGGACTGTAATCAAAGAGATAAGTGCCAAAAATCTGCAGCATCCAGAAATTGTCGGGATTGTCTTGCCACAGCTTTCTCGGTGATCTTATCCTAAGACAAGTGTTTCATAACAGATTGAATGATAGCTAGAATGCACATTTAAGAACAGACAAGGAAATACTAATGTTTTTTTGTACCAGAAGACTCGATGCCCTGTTCAGAAACACAGTAAGTAAGGGCACGGTGGCAGCTCAATCACCACGAGCAGTGCCCCCGGCAGTCCGCAGGCAGATGGGTCTCCCCTCCCCACAGCTCTGTGATTTACTGCACGCACACAAAGCCACAGCAACACCAGTGCCTCCTGTATGATTTACAGAGGCGTGGGTTGCTCATCTAAGCAGAGGAGTGGGATGCAGAAATGCTTGTGCTCTAACCAGTTTCTGACATGGAATCCTGCGGCCCAAGGCATGACAGGTTGTTTTTCAGCCTCTGTGCAAGTTCCCAGTTCTCAAAGCAGATCCCGAGCCTTTTTCGAGGTGCTGCTGAAGGTTCCAGGAGAACGGGGAGAGCTTGCAGAATTCCCTGGCTGTTCCACTCCAGTCCCCTTCCTTCTGTGTATTCAGCTCTCTGCTCATTCAGCCCGAAGAGTGAGTACTGTCCAGCCACTTGGGACACATGAAGGTGCAATGATTTCCCCCAGGAGCCTCTGGGGTAGCCTATGCAGCAGATGTGTTTGTGCTGGATGCAAAGGGCAGTGGTGTTGTTGTTGATCTCTTTCACAGCCACCTAATTCTGGTCCTTCATTACTCCAGAATTTTCCTTTGGCCTCTGGTTGTCCGAGCACTTGGAACAAATCTTTGCCCCTTTGTTTCTCTATTTGTGCATTTACGAGTGTAAAATTTCTTGCTTTGTATCCTTCTCTGGTGTTTGTAAAGCCACTGAAATAGGTAGCTTCCTAAATGCTACATTTTTACTGAGAAGCTAAAGATACTTTTCAGCAAATAGTGTTGATGATAGCTATTGTTTTGCTCTCTACATCAAGTTTGATGTTTAGTACATGTTTTGGATAAGTAGACTATTACCTGGAAACATGTCACACAGTTGCAAATTTACACCAAGGAGTGGGACCAGCATCACAGCTTAGGACATTAAATTTGTCTCCAAAAGTTAAGCAAAAGTTGAAAATATTTTGCCTTGTTTCAGCTCAGAATCCTGTGAGGGACCCCCTTACGCTGTGGACACCACATGGGTGGTACAAGATGACCACTGTGACAACTTTGGTGCTCCCAGTCGATATCTGCAGCTGCCTGACCCTGCACCATCCTGTCACCCATCCCTGATTAGAGCAGGCTAAAAGCTGCTGTAAATGGCACGCTGGCCCAGGGGCAATAGAAGAACGCCGTGAATTTCACCTTTTTCTGGATTTCTAGTGTGTTGCTTTTTATTTGCATTGTCCTTAAGCTAAAATGAGAACACTGCCAGAGATTTGTGCCTTCAGAGAAACAGAAGGAAAAAAACCAATGCAAGTATTAAAATGAGGAAGGAGCAGCAGAGGTTCCTCGTTCCCATGCAAAACCCCTGAACTGGTACTGGAGATCTGCAAGAAAGTGTCACTCAGCCCTCAGTGCTGATACAGACAACAATGAAACTAAATCGCCCCAAACATTCATAACCAGTCCTCTGTCTGCCCCTGAAAAAACCCCAATCTCTTGTTCTTTGTCCTCTGAACTATAGTCACCTTGCATTACACGGTACGAAATGACTGGCCAGGCTTTCCATTGCCGCTGGCACTAATCACAGAAGATGAATATGAACTGACCAATGGTGTGTTTATAACCTTGTTTAACAATGTCAGGCACTGGGCTGGAGTCTCTCTCCCTTTCACCCATATCATTCCATAGTGGCTCCAGCATAGTAATTTCAGGTTTACACCAGCACCAGTGAAGTCAGACTCAAACAGAAAGGTGCTTTTAGGACAGAAAAATACAACACCATTTTTGAAAAGTAAACAGAATGAGAAGTATAAGAACCCAGTGAATTTCTTTGCTTTGCAGCTCAGGTGCACCCAAAAGCCACTTTCCATGAAAGCAGCACAGTGTATGATAGAGTGAGAGGGTCTGGCCTCTGAAGCAGATCCCCTGCCAGCATAAGGCAAAACGTGTTTCACCCCCATGTATTTTCATGAAATCTTGAAAAATCACAGTAAATAAAGTCCTTGTAAGGTACCAAACAAGAAATGTATCTCTGGCAGTAGAGAAACTTTTATCTTGGATCACCAATGCCCTGCTGGCACTGGAACATATTTATTTTTTATCATTCAGTGACCTTTGATACCAGTAACTACAGAGGCTGCCAAGCTGCCCACGGGCTCTTCCATGCCAGTCTTTATCTGCTTTGTATTCCGGGCAGTCTGAAATTGGACTCTGCCTGTTTGGGTAGAGGGAGGCAGGGGAGGTGCCCTGAGCACGTGCATGTGTGTTGTGTATGTGCTTGTGCGTGTGGCACTGATTCTGAGGTCACTGATACTCAGTTAATACACACCTATGTAATCAAGGGCACTGTAGTTTCTTTCTCTTATTTAATATAAAAAGTGGTATTTGCATGGCAGTTAGCTTTAAAGGGCAGCCTTCAGCTGGGCTACAACATATCCAGTATTCTGCTGTCTACTTCGGATGGAAAAGAGCCTTTTTGTTGTCCTTGTGTTTTGTATCTTCTCTACCACATCCATCAAAACCACTGCTGTGACCTGGACAAAACCAGAGTACTCTCTTGGTTTGTACTTTATCCTGGGCAGTGCCAGCTTTGGGGAGCTTGCATAGCCCAGTTGCTCTAATACAGTTCCATTTTTTTCAGCTAATTCCCAGTTGGAAAAACACATGTCACCCTGATCTAACTGTCTTGGCAACAATAGGACATGGCTCATATTCACCTAGGTGTAACTCACTGAGAAAATGTCAAGTTAGGGAGGGAAGAAAATGTGGCTTTTAGTTGGACCTCCACTGACTAAATCAAGCTAAAATTACACATGGCCTTTGTCTAAGTGGCACTGCTTGAGCAGCAATCTCATTACGTGTGGTAACATGTAAGCTTAAAAGCATTCAGCTAAAACCAATCCTTCTGCTGTCCCCTGGTCACCAACTGGCAACAAAGCTCCACATTGACACCAATTTGGCAACCTGTAGAGTTTGTCCTCTATTACATTTTGCTTCTCTAAGCACAGCTATTATTGGAACTGCTTACTTGACCATATTGCATGCTTTACCTCCATCTGACAATAATTCATTCTTCCAGCTTGCAACATTAATTACTTATGCATACTATACACACTGCCACCTCAAGTACATATACATGAAGAAAGCAAAAAGATTTTATGTACAGCTGAATGTGGTGGAGTTTTTTCCTATCATTTTTGCCTAATGTGAGGACAAGAAGAGATTTTTAGATTATCTGTAACTTGAAAGTCACCACCAGAAATACTCAGAAATGTAGCATATTAACAAATACAGGCTGGCTCAGTAGGTTATGAAAGACAATACAAAGTACAGTTCAGTTTCTCTATGCTGCCCAATAACAAATAGAAGCAAAGCTTCACTTCAATATGTATTTATGGATGGATGTGTGCGTACACACACATTTATGTACTTCCATGTAAACAAAAAGCCAAAATAAAAACGAGACCAAGAAAAAGCTGGTCAAAAACATGCACATGTTTTTGATGACTAATACTTTCCTAACTGTAACATCAGAAACATAAGACTGGAGGACATCCTGGCACTTCAGAAATTCCCACCACTACCTGCAAGGTGCATCCCTCACACCCATGGGTCAGCATCTGTCTATAAAGCTGCAGTTTTCAGCTCTCTGCTCTTGTTGGAAAACTCATGTCTTTAGGATTACACTGGCTGTCCTGGCAGACTTATATCTGTCCTAACACCTGTGGTGAGATCCTGCACAACAGACATAATGGTCCAGCAGTGCCTTGTGTAATGTCAGCAGTGCCTTCCTATTGCTGCTGGAAGAATCTTGTCTAAGGTCACATTTGTCATTTCTGTCACTGCCTCAGGTACTGATGGTTCACGGTCATCCACTGACTAACTAACGTGGACATTTGTTTTCTATTTTTTCTGTTGTTGTAGTCAGTTTTATTCCTTAAAGAGAACCTACTTTTCTTCATCCTTCTGCATAGAGACGCCCAATTTTCAATGGTCAGTGGTGAAGTGCATCCAAATGTGTGTTTGCTTTTGTATGGAATTACATCCCATTTCCATTGCTTTCACTGTCTTCCAGCTCACCAGCTGCAATACTCTGATGCTGTTAATGATGGTGCCTCTTGACTGTTTCATCAGAACATTTCGTTATTACTCTCCAGCTTAAATGACAAGAGATCATTAGAGTGAATATTAAACAAGTTCAGTCTTGAATCACTAGAAATCTCTATCCCAATAGAAATCTACTGGCACCTCTCCTTCAGACAATTCCTCATGCATTTTACTGCTCTTGTACTAATCCCCATCTTCTCCATCTTAATGAATAACTTCCCATGTGGCATCATATCAAATGCTTGACTAAAATCCATATAGATTAGATCTACTACATTTCCCCTTGCTTAGAAAATCAGTTATCTCTGCAAAGATATAGTCCAGGATACTCAGTAAAATCAGTGTTGTGGTTGCATTTTATCCTGTTTATCTTGTCTTTTGCTCTCTCTTTTTTTTTTTCTGGTTAAATATATTTTCCTTCAAAACTCTTCTGAAAGTCTGAGAAAGTCTCAAAATCAATGAGCTCAGTCGCTACTGAGATAACTTTCCAATAATTTTTAAAATAAAAGTATTATTTCTGCTATTTCCAAATCATGCAAGAACAACCTCCAAATAAAAAAGTTATTTCAAATAATTGCTATTAATCTGGTACTTGTTCCTTTGGAATTCTGGGATGAAAATTACCTGGTCTCCCATGATTGAAAATGCTAAGCTTTTTTTTTTTTATTTGCTTTCACTTTTATTGTGATAATTTCCATTTTCTTCCCAACTAATCATGCTGGTTTTGCTCCTTTCTTCAACTCCATTGTTCTTCTTAAAGCTATGGCAAAGCTTTCATTTAGATTTTGGGTACAAAAGTATTTTTAATCTTTTCCTTGTCCACACAATTCATAGTAGCACCAGTTCTTTTCTTGTTCCCTGTTCATTTAAATGGCCGAAGAAATGTTTGATTTTTGATTTAATTTCATTCTGACATCTATTTGAGAGTTATTTTCAGCAAATCTCTCTCTATTCTGAGCACACATAGGTAGTGGGTTTGTTCATCACTTGCTTTCCTTACTTTTATTGCTCTCCCACAGTCCATTGCAATGATGCCTTTGCACAGACTATATCAACCAACAGAGTAGACATAGTTAAATACAGATGTTTTGTAGACAGGTACAGAGTAAACATATTTGTAATGAAATTCACAGGCCAACAGAAATCAAAGATCTTGTTATAATGGAAGCAATGTTTTTATATGATTTAGAGTCACAAACACCATTGCCTCAGCCCAGCCTATGCCAGAATTTCTAGCAAAAAGCTTCAGCTTGTAGCAATAAAAATATTGTATGTTTCTTCTCTTCCAAGGAAATGAAAACTTTCTATCAGAAAGAACACAACAGAAGCAGAGTGGACAAAACAGTACCTTGTACAAGCACTAAACCACTAACCTAATTTTTGAAACTGTTACCTTCTGCTGTGTTTTTTTTTTTTTTAATTGGATTCTAACCCCATTATTTTGAACAGAACCCTCACAAGGCAAACCAATGCAGAGCTGAGGGAACCTGTGACCAGGCACAGCATAAAACTAGCTCTGAATTGGACACATTTGTGGCTATTTTTGATACTAAGGATTCAAATTACATTTACAGTTTCTGATTATCCTTGATTATATATGAGTCTCTTAAACCATTTTCTTTTCCTTTTCAGCTGTGGAAAAATTACTTGTAGAATTTGTGCACTATCAAGTTTTGAATTGGTAAAACCAGGAACAGATACGAGAAATTCAGGTATCATTACACAGAGGTCAAAATGTAACGTTCTGTGTGTCCCTCTGCCAGTCAAAAGACCAGAAGTAGCAGTGGGGGAACCAACTAATCCAGCACATAATGGAGGAGCTTTATTGAGGATGCGTATTCATACATAGCACATTTGCAGCTAAGAGAGAAAAGATTTTCCAAACCCATTTTAGCATAAAATTGGAGTGTCCTCCATGGACACCTGCGAGTCTTTCAGAAAAAACCTTCCAGACACATAAGTCTGACTGTAGAGGGATATTTCTGGTGGAGGGGACAGTGAAATAACTTCTTAATTTTATGAGTTATCACCAGCTGTTCTGGTACCATTCAAGCACAGTTTCCTGGGTCACTGCAATGCTTTAGATGGTGCCTGTTTCAGTTCCAGATCAATGTTCTGGCCCTCAGCATTTTTTGTGGCTCTGTCAGAACTACACCACTGCAGAGACAATGACTCCAAACCTCTGCTAACAAATTTATTTTTTTGCTGTTTATTTTTAGAGCTAATTCGTTTCCTATTCTTGAGAGAAGGCTGGTTACCCCTCACTTTCGCCTCTCTTTCAGACTTAAGCCCTAAACTGCCATTCTTTGCCCTGCATATTTTGCTTAGTTCCTTGAATTACAGTTTTTCTCTTTTCGTTTCAACTTTTCTGCCCAGCTTCACCCATCGGTTCCCTACTGTAAACAACTGTTTTGCCTGCTAGATGGCACTGGCCATCCACCAGCGCTGGGACTGAAGGCAGGTGGCACTGAAGAGCCGTGCGGGCACATGGCCACTCTTTGGTCCTTATTCTGTTTACTTTCTGCAATGGCATTTTCTTTGCTCAAATTACTTCACTCTGCACCCACAGCACTCGATTGCCACTATAATAATTCTACCTCTGTCCTCTTCTTGTTCTATGATGAGTATAAACTTGCTGTTAGCACTACTACAAAGAGCTGGAGCTGCTTCTGAACCCATCAGTTTGTTCAAAATGACTGAAAACAATCGGAAGCCCTGAAATCCCTCTGGGTTTCAAGTCACTGACCTGATTCTAAATATTTTACAAACAACAATTTATTTGGGGGGGATACAATTCATTAAACTTTTCTGCTTGAAAGCAGCTTTACAGAGCTGTTTGTGAATAGATATTAAGGGCAAATATATAAAGATGGTGTGAAATCTGCTTGTTCTGAATTCTTTGTATACTGTTAGCACAAAAATCTGTTGGTCATAGCTACCTTGGACGTGTTACATTCAACAATAGTTTTGAACAGTATTTTATGTGTTGCATCAACACAGTGAGGAGGAAGTTGGAGCTTTCATTTGTGTCTGCAGAGCACAATCCACTGCTGCCATCCTCTCAGTGCTCCTTTCAATATAAGTGCTAAAAACCCCACAGTCAAACAAAATTAGAAAACAAAGTTAATGACAAGTATCAGGTTGGAAATAGAAGAGCCTCTTTCTTTAAAGTATCCCCAAGCCCAAACCATCCTTCAGAACACACTCACTGTGCCAGTGTCTGTAAGCAGAGTGCCACCATTACCCTCCTAGTCCAGCCTTTCGCCTGAGAACGCTTCTCTCTGCACCTGAGCAACATGTTTGCTTTTCACACACATGGGCACGTTTCACCCAGTGCCAGATGTGCCCACAGTGGGTGTGATTTCTTGGAACTTGAGGGTGTACCCTCTGTTTGGATGGCAAGTTCCCTGGCTGTGGTTGCTTGGAGACATTACAGGTATCGTGGTATCTGCCTTGCGTGCCTGTAGATGTTTTCCAGGTAGGTGTGGCCATACTTCTCCTTGGCTCATCAGATTCTCCACAGATGTCCATGGTTCGAGTGACAAAGCCAGGTCTAACTTTCTCATTAATTCTTTTTCAACCTTATAATTATCACCCCTATATAGAGCTGGATGCAGTGCTGCATCATACCATATCATTTCTAGGTGCCAGACAGCTAATGTATATCTTTTTTTTGGTCTCCTTGCCACTGCAAATGTGTCTATCTCCCAATTTCCTTAGGGATGTTGGGAACTGATCATCTCCAAACCTAGAGAAGATTCAAATACAAGTAAAACTTTTGAGACTAAATCTTGTGGTGGCATTTTAGGATGTTTCTCCCCGTCCTCCCAACCTTCTTCCCTCCCTTCGCTCTTAAAAGTTAACACCTGCCTAGCAAAGTTGGCAGACAGGCTGAAATGCTTGTGCCTCAAGCCATTCCTGTGAAAAACCTGGCACCTTTGTTCAAATGTCTGATGAAAGCGGGTTTGAACTAAGATGTTGGTCTGTGAACTGGCAGGGGCACACAGACTGTTGTGGGGTGGGAAGCTTCAGCGGAAGGAAGATGAGGGCAGATGGTGGCATTGTTGAGGTCTTGAGATGCCACATAAAGATTGACAAAAGCATGTCTTTCTAAACCCAAATGTCTAAACTTGCCTGAAAAAACTCTGTGATGCATTTTGTCCCTGTTTAGATAACACAGTGCAAGGACTTCTGTGTATTTGCCTACCAATTCCTCTGGCACAGCGTGAAGCAAATGGCTACCTACACCTCCCTGGCTATTTGCAAGGCCACTTAGCTTTAAAATACAGCTAAGGGCAGCATCACCAATCTTAAATTAACTTTCCTGGTGGGGGAAGAGTCTTGAATTGATCCTTATCTACTTCACTGGGTCTTGTGCTGACAGTCAGGTTTGCTGTTCTCACCACTGTTAAAGTGTTCTGCTCTTTATTGGGTGTACTGCGAACAAACCACCAGTCCAGACCCTTCTGATATGGCTGCTGTGATTTGCCTTATCTTTATTTGCTCCTCAAGCCACTTTGGTAAGGCTGAAGAAACCATCTCCTGCAAAAACTTTGAACTCTGGATGAGCAACTAGAAAATATCTTTATTATCAGGGACAGAGCTTAGGCTGCAGCTGGGATCCAGCTGAAGTGCATGCAAACTGCAGGGATCTGCACAGGAAGTGGCTGAGAGAGTCGCTGGCGTTGTGGCTATTAGGGAATTATTAGGCACGTGTTAAATGCAGGCTCAGCTTCACTAATGAATCACCTTGCTCAGGCTACAGAGAGTTTTGGTTATGGGTGGCTGTCAGGGCACAGAAGGAAAGAAAATATCATCTCACACTTGCAGCCAATACAGTGATTCTTACATGGGATAGTGGATTTACTCGTGTGCATGATTACAATAAAAATGTTTATATGCATTGCTCCTGTTATTACAGATTAATTAGCTACTGAAGGAAGAAAGTGCTACAAAGGTATAATTCAGATTTCTGCACAGTTGTACTTTGTGGCAACAGTCAGTAAGATTAAGATGATATCAATTTACTTAACATTTTACAAAATAATAGGTTGAGTTTGCAGGCTGGGTACATGTTTAGTGCAAGCATCTGAATATCCCTTCTTGCTCAGTGTGATTACTGATGTGCTTCAAGTTAAGCATGCATGGAAATCTTGCAGGACCAGGGATGCAAAACACAAATAACTTCCCCCCCCCCCCCCGATACCCTTCCAATAGGTAAATAACTAAAAAAAATGCACAAAACAAAACTTCAGATTCTATGGATTTTGTGGGTGCAGAGGCCACGTCTGTATCTGTGTCCTGGATGGTGCAAAATGCAGTGACAGTCCTTAACACACAGACAGGAACGACAAAAAGCTAATATGCAAATAGTGCTATACATGAGGATGTTCCATAAATTTGTGTATAAGGCTCATTTCAGATTCCAACACATGTACAAGCTGTAATCTGTATTATTTCTCTTAACACACACTTGAGAGTTCATCAGTGATGGGAGAAATAATCTTAACAAATGCCTTTTTCATTGCTCAGAACCTGGGAGGGAGCAGCAGTATTTGGGGTTGCCGGGAGCAGTGGTCGGGCTCCAGGCTGGGTTTCGGGGTGTGGGTGGCAGGGAAAGGGGGGCGGCTCGGGGTGGGGGAAGCCCTGGTCCCTCGGTGGGAATTAGCCCGCTCCCTGTCCCTTTCCCAGCCCCGTCGCGGCAACATTTATTGCAACAGCAGGAAATTGCTTATTACTAAACTAGCTGGCAAGGGAGCGGAGCCGATGCTGTTCCACACTGGCACAGCAATTGCTTAGCTGCTGCTTTCCCTGCCTATCCTTGTTCCGCTCTTTCTTCTTCCCCCTCTTTCTCTCCTCTCTCCCTCTCTCTCTCCTCTTCTTTTTTCATTTTGGCTTCTATTCAAATGTGGGTCAGGGGTGAGCGGCTCCCAACGTCACAAGCTTGCAAGATGGCGCTGGGAGGAAGGCTGTGAGATGAGGAACAGGCTGGTATAAACCGAGAGGACAGGAGAGGGAGAGGAGGAGAGGGAAAGGGGAAGAAAAGCTGCTGCTCCAGATGCAATAAGAAGGTAACGCGGCGCGGGGCGCGGGTCCCGCGGGGCGGCCGGGCGCTGCCGGGCTCCGCGGTGCAGCCCAGCCCCGCTCCCCCGCTCTTTATTCGCAGCCCCGGTGCTTTGCCCATCTGCACGGGTCCGCTCGGGAGAGTCGCCGGGGTGGCGGGGGTATCCCCTTGTTCCCTGCCCTGCATCAGCCGTGCCCGGCACCGGCGGTACTTCCATTGAAAAAATCCCGAGATCGCTCCTCTCCCCGTGCCCCCCTCTGTCCGTGCCCCGGGCCCCCTGCCCTCGCTCTCCCGGCGCGCTGCCCCGTTGCTTTGGGGGCCGGGGCGTGCATCGCTGTGCCGGCCACCGTGCCTGTCTGGGGGTTGCAAATGCTGGTTATTTGGTTGAAGCGGCTGGAAACTTTCCCCCTCCTCCCGTGCCATTTGTGTGTGTGTGCGCGCGTGTGTGTGCATGGGTGCGCGCTGCCCCTTCCCCGCCGGCGGTGGGGTCGGGGCGGGGGGCCGCAGCTGCTGCCCGCCGGGGCCGGCCGGCGTGGGGCTGAGCGGCGGGGAGCGCAGGCAGCCCCGGAGCAGCCGCCCGCTCCCCATCCCCACTCGCCCCTGCAAGTGAGCCGTATTTTATTTTATTTTGTTTTTTTCCCCGAAAGGAGAGAGCGGAGCCCCGGGGTGCCGGGGGGCGTGTTTGTGCCGGGGATCTGGCCGCATTGTGGAGGAGAGGGCAGGAAAGGGGCTCCCGGGACTTGCATCCCCTCCTTTTCGCCCGCGGTCCATCCGCCGGGCTGCGAGGCGACGAGCCAGGCCGGCATCCCCCAATCCCAGCGCCGGCCCCAGCCCCACCGAGCACCCCCTGCCCTACCGGGACCGCGGTGAACTTTTGCCCTGGCTCCCCCCTTCCCCGCCGCCCCCCTCGGTCGCTCGGGATCGCGGAGGGAAAGACCCGCCGGCTCCGCTCGCTCTGCCCGTCGCTGCGGGTCTCTGGCTTTTGTTACGGCCCCATCTCGGACGCAATGGACGGAGCAGGATCGCGCACCCTCCCAGACCCTGCCCGCCGGCTTTGTGCCCCGCAGGAAATGCGCGTTCCCCGGCCGCGCCGGCCAGCGCAGAGCTGTCCATCCCGTTTGAAAAAAAATTAAAAAATTAAATTGTACGTCCAGGCTGGCAATATTGCTGCCGAGGCGCTCGGCATCGCAACTGAGGGAAGCGGGAGGGCTGGTGGCTGCCCGCGGCTGCCCGGTCCGGGTGCGCGGCGCCGCGGAGCCGGACCGGGCTCTGCATCCCCCGGCGCGCCGGTGCCGGTGCCAGCTCGGCGGCGGGGGGAGCCGGGCTTTTTGTGTTGTTTTTTTTTCTGGTTGCATTTAAAAGCAAAGCCAAGCCGGCGGGGGAGTGGGGGCGGGGGAGGCAGCGTGCCGGCCCCCTGCGCGGTGCGCGGCCCGGGGAGCCCCGCGGTGCCCGCAGCGCCCAGCCCGCGCCCGGCCCCTTCGATACGGGGCGAGAGCCGGCGGGGAAGTCAATTATTGACTTCTGCTTGGCCGGGTCCCAGGTGGAAGTGGGCACGGCGGCGGCGGGCGGCTCTCGGCGCGCCCCCCGTTATCGGGGCCGCCAGCCGCGCTCCTCCCGGGGGATCCGCGCCCGCCGGACACCGCGCCCGGCCCCGCGGAGCGCGGATGTGCACCCGGGGGCCGGGCACTCGAAACTTTCTGCTGCCAGGTCCGCAGCCTTGGAGAACTCGGGTGGCCTCGACGCTTCCGTTGGCGGGTAACTTGGCGTTAGTTTGTGGGAGTGGGTGTATACACCTTTACATAGAATTAATGCATTATCTATGGAACCAAGTGTTTTAGCAGACGGTCACCGAAATCACCCAGGATGTTACTCTGCTGTTAGAATAAATCTGAGAGAACAGCCAGAAACCAGTTAAGAGCATCAGAATTACATTCTGCTAATGAACTGTCCTTTGACCAAAACTGGTTTAAATTTGTTTTGGAATGCTGTTTATATTTGAATAGCTCCCATGTTTTTCCACAAATTAAAGGGGAAAACAATATGCAATAGTCACTTTCATTGGAAAATGTCAGAACTATGAGCAGATGTTTGCTGTGCCTGATAAATACAGTGTATAAACAACTAATATTTCAAGATGACTTATTACTATTTTTTATGACTCAGAACTATTGTAATATACTACAGTGGCTCTGGAGAGAAAGCTGTAAATGACTCCTTAGGATTTCACAGCAAATCTGCATGGGGAAAATGACATATGGAAAGAAAATTGACTTATTTCCACAACTGCAAGTGGCCTCCTTTTTGCGCCTTTTCATTAGCAATCTAATCCTAAAAGCATTAGGAGCAATTATTTGCAGTGGTGCCTGACATTCTAGGTCTAATTATTTAAATCAGTTTAACTTTTGATGGTTGACCCATTAGGTCAAATCTGTGTGCCCTTTGTTATATTTATTAAAAAAAAAAAAGGAGGAGTGGGGGTGTCTTCAAACTTGCCACCTGCTACTGACATATCATTTTAGCTCTGGAGGAGATCAGCATTAAGAATAAGCAACCTCTTACATTTGTTACTTTCCATTCTAACATGGGAAAGGACACCCCCTGTAAGTGCCTTGTTCTCCAGTGTCTAAAATCCATTGCTTAATCACGACAGACTTGTGTGGCCACAGGATTGTAAGCAGGAGGAATGGGAGAATCCAAGGATATGGCAGGTTTTCCTTATGTCATGCTTCCTAATCTACGTGAAATGCAGATGAGACGCACGTACATAAAAGGGATGATTTTTCAGTGTTTGGTGGAAAAGCTTCTTCCGAGGATCCAGGAGAGCTCTAAATCTTTAATACATAAAGAAATAGCTCACGTTAGTATTCACATACGTTGCTGGGCGGAATGACTTATGGATGTGTAGATAGTAATAAGTATTGCAAGATGCTTGAAGCACTTGGTATCACGTGATGTGCTGTAGTGTCAGTGCTGAATTGTTTGGCAGAAGCCGATGTGTGACAAGGGGTGGGGGGAGAGAGGAGAGAAAGAGAAGATGAGAGGCCTGATTCCAGGAGGGTGCATGTTCAGTTTATTTTGTTTAGTTGTTTAAAATAACTAGAACACAACCTAATGCTAAACAGTTTGGCTGTGTTATGGATTTAAACTCTGTAAAACAGCCACCGCAGCCCAAAATTGGTGGTCACAGCATGAAATTTGAAGTTGTGAACAGCAGATCTTTCAATGAGAGTTCCCGTTTTCCAGCGTCTTTACAGTCCATAGTAATTAAGAACTGTCAAACATAAACTGTATGTTGTGCATTCCTTTGACCTTGCAGAAAATAGTACATGGCTATTCTTTGAGCTCCTGCTACCTTCTTTGATGATAGATGTAGGGAAGTGGGGTAATGTTTGAAAACCGAGGTGCATTTGCCTTCATATCAGAACTCGTGTTTGTGCTGACTGCAGCATTTAACCTCTCATCCAGCCTGATGAACATATCGTGGGTTGACAGGCAGAGGTATTGGTAGGATGGGGTTGTCGTGTTTTCTCTACAGAAACCCAAGTTTCCCATCCTCAAACCAAATCTGACTGATAAAGTGTACGAATGAAACTGCAGCTTCTGACAAGAGCCAGGGAAGAACGTTGCCACAAAGCGGCATTTGAGTGCTGCAGCAAATGTGGTGTTGGAGCAGGAGAAAGCAAAATCACATTTGTGACATAGCCATTATATTGGCTGTATTGTGACAGGCAAAGCTCAATGGGAAGGGACCATTTCAGCATCAGCGGACATGCCTTCCCTGCTGGGCTTGGAGAAAAATTAACAGGGCTCAGCTGTGGGATTGCAACAACTGAGCGTCGACCCAACCGTAAGCAGGAGAATATATTTTAAAAAATAAAGATGACTTCTCCTTTGGTTTGGTGATGATCACACCACCAGTGATTGAGCCACTAGGGCTGCTTAAATTGGTTTTTGTCTTGCTGTAGTATCAGGAGCAAGGACAAGGCATTGCAATAGGGATTTTGCTCTGCTGTGCAGTAGCTCATTGGTGAAGAAACTGCATTGGTTCGCTCAGGTCTCTTTTAATCAGCAGTGACAGTGTGCTTACTTCTCCCAAAAGCAGCAGAAACAATGTTAAAAAGATGTTCCTGAAAGTCCTGTTTTCTTGTTCAGTTAGCATCTCCAGTTTCCAACAGGATGCCAGTTTTAAGCTGGGTTTCTTTCCTTGAAGTGTACGTGTATTGTGCTAGCTGTCCAAACTTGTAAGTTACTCACGCTTCTTGTTTGTAATTCCTGGAAAGAAAATTCACCCTCCAGTGCTGGCTCCCACAAAACAAGGAAGAAATGAAACAGTGAGGTTAATCCTGAATTTTAAGCTGGTACAAAATGAGTTGTTACAATAGCTGTAAAGGAGAAGACTACAACATTGCAATAGCTGTACCTGCTGTAAGTGACAGGTGGGAGAAATTTTGTTCTTTTTCATCTGTGTTTGGATGACGGCCCAGTGCTGGCCACAAACTGCAATCCAGGATTAATCCTCACATAGTGTTTTCTTTCTATATATCAGATTTCTCATTTTGTTAATAAGCACAGCCTAGCATGCACTTCAAGTCAGCTGTTCTGGAGTGGAAGCGACAGGGTTTTGCGTTATTGAAATGACGGCTCTTGTGCTTTCCTGGAGCCCGTATTGTTTGACCAGGGCAGGGTGGAGGGTGATCCTTGTAATCACAAATCCTAAACAGGGATTCTGGTTACTGATTTTACTTAATGGAAAGGGCTGGGGAATGTACTTTATCCAGGATTACATCTGTATTATATCACATTTTCAGATGTGCACCCTGGGGATTTGAAGGGGCTAAAAAGTGATCTTTTAAACTGAAAACCTCAAGCAGGCATTCGGAAATGGACCTGTTGTGGGAAGCTTCCTTCACTTGCTCTCTTGGTAACAGAAAAAAGACAAACTGCTGAGCTTGGCTGCAGAAAGTCAGAAGACACATGCACTGACAGCTAAGCTGGGAGAGGAAGGGTCTGAGCCTTCAGCTGGCAATAAGAAATGTTCAGAGAAGTGCAAGGAGTTAGTTTGTTGCTCAAAACTGTCATCAGGGAACTCTCACAGTAAGAATAGCCCTGAAAACAGCTGAATGTTCTAAGAGATCTATGCAGGATGTAGGAACAACCCCCTCTTGATCTTCCAGCTGTAGATACTGGATGGAAAAACTTGCCAGTGTTGTCCTTGCCCAGGTTCTGGATGGGAGGTAGTAAGCGTTTCATGTCAGTACACTGGCCTGAGGCATTCGCTGTCCTTCAGTCCCCTGGGTAAGGGAGAAGGGGATGGCTTTCCATAATATATCAGTTTGCTCTGTCCACTCCCTTCCCCCACTGAACCAAACACTGTGCACAATAAAATTGTCTTCAAATCAGTCTTTTGCCATGAGTTTAAAAAGGGATACAAGATGGACTGACTGGGAAGAGGCCTCGTGGTAAACAACCTGACTCTGCTCTTCATGTTGGGCTAGTCCCATTCATTCCTGGACTGGTTTAAGATGACATGGGTGTACAGCAGATTCCTTCCCCTAAATGTGTGCTCATTTCTCGTTGTATAAAGAACCATTCAGTGAGTGGATTCAGTTTTCCAGGAGTCACATAAAGGCACTGCCATGTAGGACTGCTCTTACTGCATTCCCATCTGCTGTCAAGATGCCACCAGCCAGTTTGACAGTTTGGAAATCTTTTCTCTTCTTCGATAAAGAACAGAATAGAGTAATTTGCGTTGCCAATTTTAACTGAGAATTGAAATCAGCCAACAAGAAACCTTATTTTAAAGCTTGCTTGTTTGTCTATGTGGTAGTTACTCTCCAGCAGAAAGACTGGATTTCACTGGTTTGTACCTATTAAAACATGTTGATGCGCAACTAAAAATAACTTTAAAGTAAATTTGATGTTATTTTCTCTTAAGCAGGGTTTAACACATTCAGGCTATGATCTAACATGCAAATCAAAACCAAAAGTAATTTACTGTGTTTTTGTTTCTGAGAAGTGACTCAAACGACTTCTTATGTAGCATTAAATTTAATGAAATACTAAACCTGAATATTTTGAAGTGTTAAATAAAAATATTTAGAAAATACTTTCTTATCAAAATACTTCCCGATGACCTCCTGAGGTCCCTTCCTATGTGACTTATTCTGTGATTTTTATTCAGCTCCAATTTAAATGCAAAGCAAAGGAAGTGTTCTCAGAGCAAGAGGGAACAGATTATTTTTTAGTTATGTTGCTCTTTTCTGAGTTTGGAACTAGCAGATACTAGTCTCTAACACCTAGTTTTGATTTGGAGGGCAGTAGGCTTTCCTGTCCTTCTGCCTCTCCTCAAATCTCAATTGCTTTCTGCAGTCTGAAAGAACTGGTTATTGAACTAAAACTGAAAAAACCAGCCTCTCTGTCCCTTTGCAAGAGGCTCCTGATACGAAGGTTTAGTGAACTGCCCAGAGTGGATGAAACAAGAAAGTAGTGGCTTTCTCTGTTTAGGGACTGATTTTCCTCAAAACTTCACTAGCAAACACATACAAGACTGACTTAAACAAGACCATTTAAAAGAAGGTTTGAAATTATGCCAGTGTACAGTGAGACTTAAACTTGGGCTGTTTTTATTTCCCCTACCCCTGGAAGGATGCTTTTTTATTCCTAGTTTCTGTTTACCTTTACAAAGTATCCAGAATGGTCCTCACGTGGAACTTTTTGCTTAAACTTCTCAAGTCCTTGAAAAAACTCTTTGTTCTTTCCTAGGCAGTTTGAGTGTTCTTTGGTAACGTGATATTAGCGACATGATTATGCCCAGTCTTCAAATTAAAACGTGGATGTCCTTCTAGGCAGAGAAAATATCTACCAAAGTTGTAGATGGCAGGGAATCCACTAAAAACTATAAATCTGTGTCCACATCTATGGAGTGTACATATCCAGAACCATAGCACCAAAATGCTCAGTAATGGGAATTTTGGCATGAGAGTGAGAGTCATAGTGTAATTCTTCAGATGTCAGCAGACTGGTGTTTGGCTGAGTGTGTTTTAAAAGTCATGTAAATTACGACTTGAAAACTTTTACCCAGAAAACTTGGTTATAAGCACTTACTTTTATGAATTGGTGCAGTGGTTGAATGTTTGCCCACATTTAATTCTTCTGAGTAAGCTTGTGCTCTAAGGAACTCTGCTTCTATCCCTGATTTAATTTTTCCATGCTATGGTCATGAAGGAAATTAGGCAACTTCAGTTTTCTTCATCTTTAAAGTACGGAGAATACAATGTCCTTGGTTTGTCTTGTATATTTATCTTACAAATGCTCATCATATTTAAAAGTTTGCATAATGGGACCCTGACCTTAGCAACAGCCTGTAAATGCTGTCATCATACACATAATTCTAATAAAGCTTCAAAATGGTAAAGTTGCCAAAGGATTATGCAAAACCCACAGTGGGGAAAGGAGCCTCGAGAAGATTGCTCTCTAGCCCTTCAGAAATGCTACATTTCTTAGTCTCCACTGTACTTTATCAAACAAGGCTTTCAAAAGCGTAACGAAAATTGAAACGTGCCGGCTATAAAAATTATTCACTTTTTGCTACAGCACTGAAAGTATTAACGAGACTGTACTCCCCTGCAGTGAACACTGGGACTTTTTGGAAGGTCTGTTTTGCACTGAGAGTCTCTTCCTGGAAATAAAGAAATACCTCTAAATAATCCTTCTCAGGGTGTGCCGAGCAGCAGCCTGTATTTGTGTCTTCCCTCCCCGGGTTGTGTGGTGCAATGCCAGTGCTCAGCGTGACGCAACAGTCTTGGAAATTCTTGGAAAAGCACTTCCGTTTGCTCTAGGTAAAAACTGTGTTGGCAGCAAAACTGACTCTGCTGTTTACAAGCTGGCAGCATTCTGAAACGAGCTCCAAGAAAAGCAGTTTAATGTATGCGGTTCTGCGTACCCATCCAAGATGCAGAGGTGTTTGAGACTGTTGGCCTGTTATTATGGGTGGTGCCTTGGAGAAGGAATGTCTTGAGTATTTCCCCAAGTGTGGACCTCTTTTCAGTAGCTGCAGTCAGCTGGCTTATTCCAGTCAGGCTGGGTCTCCCAGTTTCTGGTTGCTACTTGTAAGCGATGGGTTTAATTGCCGAATTGATATTCCTCACTCCTGAGCGAGGGAGAGAGTGACCTGAGTGTGCACAGAGGACCATCAGCTTCATTCTGCAAGTCTCTATTTTGGTGCCTAAAACAAAGAGTTGAGTATGAGAATTTTCTTGCCACTGATTTATTGTTTGAATCTGGAAAAATCATTTAATCTGTCTGTACCTCTCTACCTCTGCCTGTGTAAGGCCATGATATTTTGAAGATGGGCTGAATTTCCATTAGCATTTAATGAACAGTAAATAACTGTAGTAGTTCCCATTGTATAATATTTCACCCTGTTAATCATGCAGGAGGATTTCAAGCTGAATGCTGTACTAATAATTCAATGTCTTTGTAAGTGGAAGCAAAAGCAGAGAAAACTAGTATATTTGATAGAGCTGTAGTACTGAAAATCATGCAGTTTTTTAAAAACTGCATGGAGGTGTAACTAGCAACAAGGATAGTCATGGAAGAAAAAATATTTTAAGGGTCCTGCTGGAACAGTGATGGAATCCAGTGATTCCATACTCACTGGAGTATGGAATTAAAATATCTGCCTATCCAGAAAAGAGATCCCTTCCAGCCAAAGATCTCAAAATGCTTTCATAATTAGTAATTGGTGACTTACAGCTGTGTCTCTGGCATCTTCACCTAACCTTTTTTGAGATGTTTATATGACTTGCCGAAAGCTGCCCACAGGTTCTTCCCTAACAGAACAGAAGCCATGGCCACAGCCCAACAAACCAGCTTCCTCTCTCACTGTACACAAATAACTGATGAAGCACTTCAGCTTCTCTCTTTCACTTGTAGGAAATAAAATCGCCCTCTCCCTTCCAAATTTCAGGAGTTCATATGAACAGGGACTTGGGCTACATGACACCAGCTGTACCATTTCAAAAGACTTATCAGTAGTTATCTTCTAATGCCCAGAACATCTAATACCATATGCCAGAGGCCTGGGATGTGCCCCATCCAGTAACTGGTTGGACAAGAAAGGGGGAAAGGAGTCCAGGTGAGTCCAAGCAAGTTTCTCTGTGCATCGACTGCCATTATTCAGAACATTTGCCTATTTGTGCTTGCTTCCTCTGTGGTTACACATGGACTCATGCTACCTCTGTGTTTATCTAAAACAGCTTGGGTTGTACCTTCACCAAAACCTCAAAAACCTAAAGCACCCTCCCTAAACCTTCCTGGAGCAAAAGCAAAGCACATCCCCTTCTGAGGTGGAGGGGAAGCTTCTTCATTACAATGTCTTTGACCATCAAAAGTGATGAGTGGGAGGGTATCTGACAGCATTAGTGCTGTAGATTGACTGGCTGGGGTCACGTTTTTGTAAGTGAGAAGGTAGCAGCTGTCCTTTGAGGCATGCAGGACGCAGCATTTCAGGGGAACTTGCAGCTTTTTTTTCCATAAGAACTGCTCCATGCTGTGCCATGCTGCTGTCCCACCCCTCCTCTTCTGTGCCTTGGGAGGGGGGATGGGGCTGGGTGCCCATCAGGAATGCTGCTGATGGCATGGGGAAAGCAAGTCTGCCTCTGCTAAACTTACACATTACTGAGACTAACCAGTCAAGTTTGCTGCTTGAAATTTGGTTTAAGTTTCCAGTTTTTTAAATCTCCAGGGAAGGAAGGATGGCAGCATCTCAAGTGAAGTCAGTGTAATGCCAGGATGTGGGATTTCTCTAGTTCAGTGCCTGTCATACTGTTTTTTAAGAAAATACTTGAAATTAAAGAAGTGGAGAAGTAGTATGAACATGGTGGTTTTGCAGTAAAATTAAAAAAATGAACAGTGCAAACTGGTTGTTGGTCAGACCAGAGTCTTCAGGGAAAACTGTCTTTAATAGATGTCATTGTAAGGGTAATGCTGTACTTGGCACCAAAAATTAGATTTAATGCTATAAATGGAGATAAAGCACATTGCAGCAGACAATATACTCCCAGCCCATGTCCCTGGCTAAAGAGCTTGCAATGCAAGGCACAAATAGGTGCCATATAGATAACTGGCTGGGGGGGTCAGATTCTGCAAATGCTTACTCAGGCACTTTGCTTGAACCCGGTGTGACTGCTGGAGTAAGAGCTTGCACAATCCAGCCCTAGGAGTGGGGCTGGAGCCTTAGAGCTGTTGGGTAAAACAGAACTGCTTGGGGGGTTTATTTATTTTCCAGGTGCCTGGTGAGGTGAGCTTTAAGTAGAAGCCCGCTTCCGACCCTGACTTGCACACCTGTTTATTTGCTGTAATCACGTGCAACCTAAAATTGCAAAACTGTGGATACCCTAATGATGCCTTTGTAAAGTTTCCCTAGCAAAAATTCAACTGGATTTTAAAAGCACACGCTTCTTTTAAAACTCTCAGCTCCTGCCAGCCTGGTGGGCTGAGAACATTTCGGAAAAGGTCAGAGGGCCACATTGAATGCTGTGGGTCCAATTTCCCAGGCTGATTTGTTGCCTGAACTCTTTGAAGGGAGCAGAGCACCTGCAAATCCCCTTCTGGGGATTCCCTTAAAATGTGGGGAAGCCTCCAACAGGTGTGTAGAGCTGGCATGGCCTTGGCCCAAGGTGGGGAGAGGTGTGGCTGGGACACGTCTGAACCTGCACTTGGGCTGGAGCAGGGAATCAAAGGGGCTGGAAGTGGTAGCTGTTCTCAGCTCCTCTCGCTCCCCTGAGCGCAGGGAAGGGATGCTAACCTTCACCAGATGAATTGAGTAGGCTGTTCTCCGTGTTTCTGCAGCCTGGCAGGAGGTAGCAGCGGGCAAGGGAGCTGCAGCTGCTTGTCCCCCCCTCTGAGAGGCAGCGGGTTGGCTGCCGGGGCAGATGCTGACTAATTGTATCAGGAAAGAAGTGGGAGGTGATAGAGCTGATTCAGATCCCTGCTTTAAAAATCCCGAGCCTGGCTGAGTGAATGCCTGATTAATGTATTTTCTTCTCAGATTCATTTGCTTTGAGGTCACAGTTCAGAGGCTCAAGAGAAAACAGCAGAGACATGAGGAGTCTCACTGGATGTGTGTCACACGCTCGCTGCCCAAGTGCTCTCTGTGTAAAAGGCTTTGACACGGGGAAGTCCCAAGTAGACTGTGGTACTGCCGTGTCAGAGAGGGCTGGCATGTCTGCTTGGGTAGGGGTTTGAATCTTCCTTTTTCTCAGGAGGCAGTTCCCTGGCTGGTATTAAAAAGTTATTCCTTTCGATGGGTCACTGGATCTTCTCCATAAGACCTTCCTGGCTTATTTTAAACCTAATGTTAACAAAGCATTTCTTTTGCCTTCATTGAGAAGAGTGCAAGTACTTCATCTGAGTAGGGAAGAAAAGCACAATTATTCATATTAAGTCAATCTCTACAGTGAATGACTGAACAAAAAAAGTCCAATTGGAAGAGTACATCAATTCTACTGAAGGCAACAACTTTTAAATTCTGTTCATCCCCAGAAGTCATAGAGAAAATATGTTTTCTTCATCCTGCTTCTTGTCAGAGGATTTGTCAGAAAGAAATATACCTCCTTCCAAATCTAGTTTTTAAAATGTATTTGCTCTTTAAGAACAAGTCGGCACAGTAATCCTGTTTCACGTTAACTGCTATGAAATATGGTTTTAACTTTTTAGCCCTACAGTGGCAGGAAATGGGATTTAAGATTTTTTTTTCCTTGAGTATAAAAGAGTTTGGGAGCAGGATTTAAAAAAAAAATCCTTACAATCCTCTCTCTGAGTCTATTTCCACAGATTACTCTTTCAATTCATTTCTTTTGTCTATTATGCAATTTGGTGTATGCTTTTAACTGTGATAGTCTTTAAATGCAAGTTGACACTTTAGATCCCTGTGCTGGCTTCTACTCTTAGTCCATAATGTCCGCTTATTGCAATTTATCCTTTGGTTGTCTAACCTGTGGGATTCTTTGCTTCCTCCAGGGTCCTCAGTTGTGCACATACTTGCTTTTTCCAACCATTCCTACATATTTGCTGTATCACTGTAATCTCTTCATTCCCTGAGCTGTGTCTGTTCCTATCTGTTTTCTCTGTCTCTTTCCACACAAACTTTGCACCATGTTTTGGGCTGTCCTTCATCAATATAACACTAATTTCTTCACTCTGAGCTACTGCAGACCTTCAGAGAGTCACCAAATAGTTTCAGGTTACATCCATGCAAGTGTTGGTGTGGCATCTGTCTGTGCATGGAGACTCTCTTTAGAACAGGATCTGTGTTTCAAAACTCTCTGCAAACACCCTTCTGATTATAATACCTTAAGGCCACTTGGCAAAATTTTTTTTTTTTTCCTGACTTGTATGAAACTGAAATCCCAGTAGATAAAGTATCACTGCAAAATGAAGAACATTCACTCTTAATGGCAGGAAAATCTGGCTGTTCTACTGAGAACATCCTTCAGCTTCCCTTAGTATAGTTTTTAATATTTGATTAATTCTTTGGGAGCAGAAGAATCATATGATAAAGTTTTAAGGAATAATCCAAAAGAGACAAACTTGAATGTGTTGCTGCTTTGTCTTGCCAGATACCAGTGGTTAGATTGAAGTTTTTGATTGTACAGTTCCCACTTATTCTTGACATCAAACCTCCAGCTTATGTCAAACTCTTGCTTTCCAGAACGGCATGTCCTTACATCTAGGGAAACTTGTGACTGATGACAGCTTTGATATCAACTGCTCTCAAATCCCATTGAAATCAGTAAGTTGAGGGTGCTGATTGCTAAAAGATGCAATTTGCAGATCAGATCCCTCCTGCAGTTGGGTCACAGAGCCTTGGAGAGAAGCAGTAGATTGTCTCAATCCCTGTCACAGACAGTCCTCAGCCTTCTCATTAAATTGTTCATTATTTGCTATACACATATATGCACTCTTTCTCTATTTTAAATATAGGTGAATAGTACTAGACATGAGTGTTTCTGTGTGCAATAACTGAACTCAGTTACTCTTGACATTCAGTTACAACAGGAAAAAATGGGGTTTGGTACTTAGTGCTGAATAGCAGAGGACAACTCATCAAGTTTTTCTATTGCAAAAATGCTTGGTCTGAATCTTAGAGTGTGTCTGTAATGGTCCAGAGACATGACAGCACACGTGGAGCACATGAAGGGGAAGACACAGGACATGAATTTTTCTGCAGGTTTTAACAAAGCCAGAATCTTCTATGCCCTCTCTGCTCTGCCACACAGAACGAAAGCCCTAGGGGGGGGTTGTTTCTAAAGTCATTTGAGAGCTGCCAGCACAAAATGAAAGCCCCAAGGGTTTCTCCAGTCTTTGAAGGGGCATCCACCACCTATAAATGTGAAAATGCAACTGAGCTGCACTTTGAAAGTGAGAGGGCAGTGGCCTGGCACAGTCACTGGGGAGTCACTGAACTGTCAAGACTGACACAATGTGAAACTCATGAACTTGTGCTTAAACAAGTTCTTTGTTTAACCGGTGTGTGATTTACTGTGTGCTGGTGGCTCATGGGCCCCACATCCCAAATGTTCCCCTACCATCCTCCCCATATCTGTGCATAAGCCAACTCCCCTTTGGGGACACCTGATGTGGCACGAAGCCTGTTGGAAAATCCCAAATGCTTCATTTTAGACCTGGGCATGTAAGACATGTGGCTCTGACAGGAAACTTGAGTTTTCATCCGCTGATTTTTACGAGGGACTTGCCCACTGCTGTGTCTGCGTGGCCCCCGGGAGCGTGGTGCCGATCCCAGGGTGGGCTCCATGGAACACGTGTGCAGGTCTTGGCAGGGAGCAGTGCTCTTGCTTTCCTGGGGGTCTCAGCAGCTCCCCCTGAGCAGGCAGGGCTGAAGTGCTGTGAGAGGAGTGGGAGGGCAGCGTGGGCAGTGCCAGGTCCCCACTTCAGCCCTTGGCTGCCTGGATTCTCGGCAGGCAGAGCTGCTGTGTGGCCTCTGTCACGGACAGTTGCACCTGATGTGTGGGAGTTACTTGGCACCTTGTGGATGTAGTTTCCCATTGATTTTTGGTGGAATTGATTTATAGAGCTATTTAATGGAATTGATTCCTTTTACAACTTTTTTCCCCTCTTAAAGACCAATTGTTTTTCTTGAGTGATGGCTGCAGGTTTGTGTTTAGGTATTAATATGCTCATGCACCCACAGTCTCAACCATGTTCTCTCTACTCGAACTGCAAAAGAAAGTCTCAATCTCAAACGCCATCTCCAATTTTAATATTATATTTGATGTATGACCTGGAATAAATTAAACGTGCTAGAACTTGCAAGATGAAATCCTAGTGGTGGGTATAACCACAAAGCAGTGTTCTATTAAGCCAAGGACTGTCGAGAATGTCTGTTGTGGTTGTGTCTGGGTTACGAGTGGCTCCCTTTGGTTTAGTGTAGGTGGATATTTTTATTCTGCCTGGCTTGTGAACAAGGGGATGAAACTTCAGAATATACCTACAAGAAGAGTAAGGCTCTGCTGACTTTTCCTTTACAAGCCCATAGGTAGGAACCACATTTTTATCCTAAACCCAGTATTTGTATTTAATGTATTTCATTGACTGTCACTCCAAAGTGGTTTGTATTAAGGAAATATTATATAATATACCCAGAGGAATACTGTGAGAAAGTGTGAATATCATAATTCTCTGTTACTGTCTTGTAGTTTGCAGGTCAGTTCTGTCAGTAAATTTAAGTGGCAAATTTGTGTTGTGGTTTTGGGCTTCTTTCTTATTTCCTTCCTTTCTTTCTTTTTCCAAGAAGTGCTGAAATAAATATGGGCAGGACCATAGCTCTGGGTGGGACACCTAAATTTCCAGATCAGAGAGACTTAAACATGTGTGCTGAGGGCATAGGATCCAGCTAACAGTTGCCTGTCATGATACAATAAAATAATCTCTGAATTAGCCAGCACCCAAGTCATACAAGATATTAGTAATCCAAAAGTACCTCCTTGAACGGCAAAGTGAAACAAACATCAACTGTCACTGTTGTTGTGTGTGATCCCTGTGTGAAATTTGGCTCAGCAATTTGGCAGCTGTATGTAGCACTAACTGGATCTCCCAAGTGGTGGTCTGATGTAGCCCTGAGCATAGTACATTTGGGTAATCTAGTTATCACCAGAGAAGTGACAGAGATAGAGTCAGCAGGAGTCAACATCCTATTTGAATAGAAAAGCTCTCAACTTCATGACTGCTTATCAAAACTTCCACCCTTGGCCAGATGTAATCTGGAGCCATCTAAAAACTCTATTGAGAATCCAGCAGGGCCCACTCCCGTGCATTTACCTGTGAGTTTAACAGGATGGCCAAGAATAATATCATTAGGATGCTGAGTGTGCAACTGCTGAAGGAGTGGGTTGTACATATGAACAAAGCTTAGCAGGAAAACTCTAGATGGTAGATGCATGATGCAGAGCAGATAATAGCAGAGTATCCGGTTGTCCTGTATCTGCAACTCCAAATCCCACACACCATTAACTTTGGAAAAGGACTCCAAATGTAAGCAAATTGCTCTGACCCAGATTTTAAACTGGTAAAGGAACTTGAATTCGCATGCAAGGCAATATGGGCCCTTTTGCAAAACATGCTATTTAAATGTGGCTTGCTTAGAGAAAGTTCCAACAACAATCAACCTTCACTGTGTCCCAGAAGACTGCCAAGACTTTATTCAACATCTTAGTGATCCTAAATGGCAGTCTTGGAGAGGGAAAACTGTATCGTTACTTTGTAAATGAAACCTGCAGCAGTTGAATTATACCGTAGTTTTACAGAGGTGTTTTATATACCACAGCCATATTGTAAACTACATTTTGTTTGCTTGGAATTATCCTAGTGATTTGTAGTCTGTCTCTGACAGATGTGTCTCTGCCCTAAGCAGTTATGCAGAGTTAACAAAACCTAGAGAAGGCAACTGCTCTTATCTGTCTTGCCCCATGCCAAGTCTTTGCCTTCCACTCTCTGCTGAGAAATAGTAGAAATTCCAGGCATTCTTTGGAAGGGAGAGGGTTAAGTTTAAAGAGAAGGGTATCTTGTCTTTCACCACTACTGGGTTGGAAAAATTTTAACTGTGCCTGCTCCCCAGAGGTGCTTCATTATGGGTGTGATGATATGGCCTTGGCATGCCCTTGTGGGATAGGTTGGACACTAAGGATCTGTGCTGCCAAGGTTCTTCTTTGTCATATGGACAGATTCTAGCATCGTGATTCTCAGAATATCAGAAGGAGCACTTACATGAGAATACATGATTTCATGTATTTCATGTGTTATGTAAATTGGGCTATATTTGGTTTAGGGACTGCAGAACCCTAAGGCTGTCACTGGGCTGTACAGGCACAATCTCTTCCCTGAAGAATGTCCCACTCTAAATGAACAGTAAAGGCAAAAAGGGGAGAGAGGAAGCTGAGACACAAAGAGATGCATTATTCGGCCAAGGTGGTGTGACAGATGTAGAGAACCAGGAAGAGAACCTCAACTCCTTCAGTTCCAGTTTACTTTGCCACCAGAACAGACTACTGTTATTACAGCACTCTCTTTTACATCCCTACTCTTCCAACTAAATTAACTTTCCTTGCCTCAAGGACTGACACAGTCCCTGTACAGTCTTCTGGCATATTTCAGCTATTCCAGAGAACTGGAACAACGAGCACACAAACAAGTCACTGCACACTGACTGATCATTGCTTACTCTCTGTATGTGAGGCTTTAGCTCATGGCAGTGAAAGGTAATCAGCTAAACCAGCTCTGTGCTCAGGACAAAGCCACCACGTAAGTAGAAGCTGCTTCTGGATTTGCACAGCTACACATCATTCTTGCTGGTCCTGGAGATGCTTACCTTGTGTTTGGGTCTCCTGGTTCCTGGTGCTGTGCACACATGGGTGTAAGGCCAGGCAGAGCCAATGCCACCTCAGGCTGCCCTGGCCCCATTTTGGGCACTCATGGGTACTTTACCTGGGTTGTACCTGAGTTGTAGCCAGATCTGCCATTAAGTTATAATGGTGTAAGTTGTTCTTGAGTATGTAACTTAAAAAGAGCAACATCTAAGCCTCAGAACACAGAATAGACCCCATTTTTATGAGTCTCCTTGAGACAGAGTGGCAATAATAGGAAACAAATGCAGATTGTTACTGTCCCATACTCTGCCCTGACTCCATGTGATGGTTTTATCAGAAAGCTCCTGTGCTTGCCCACTCCAGCCTTGCTGGTGTTATAAATTCCATGCCAGACTCCTGCCTTACTAAGAGTTCAAGGGACTGCATTTCTGTAGTGTGTGGACTTGAAAGTTACGAGATGGAAACAAATATTCCTGCTCCGGAAGATGGTAAACAGGACCAAACAGTTACTTACTCTTTGTGTGTTGCCTTGGTAAATTTAAAGACTTCTGTGTATTAAATGATGCAATAGCAAATTCCTTACAAAAAATAAAATGTCTGTAATCACCTAATGGTTGCTCTGGTTCTAGTGGTGATGTGGCATTGAATATCTCTTGGTTTGGCTTCCACAGTTCAGGAGTGAGGGGAACTGGAATGGTGTTTACTGAGCCAATAAACTTCTCACTAAACATAATTCATGAGCTCTAGCTGGCTAATAACCAGGATCTCAATGCTCTAACAGTTGGCCCCATACATTTTAAAACAAAGCTTTATTTGAAGTGAAAACTTTTAGAAAAATAAACTCTAGGATTTAGTGGCCTCTAATATTGTCCACCTCCCCAGGCCGTGAGAGATCTCATAACTAGAGAGTGCATTTTAAAATATTTCTATTGCAGTCTCTCTGTGCTAAAAGACTGCTTGCTCCAGAGATTCCTTCAGCATCCTTTTTTGTTCATTGCTCCCAAAACTTAGAGGAATCCATACACTCCTTTTAAAATAGCACTGTGCAGCGATACCCCCCCACCATTTATCTTTAAAAAGTGTTTCTGCTGACCCTTTGAGTACTCTAGGCAATCAGCATTTATTCAGCTATAAGAAAAAGGTGAAGAGCTGAAACAAGGCTTACTCTCTTTAAGATGGCATTTTAAAAATTATTTCCGTAACCTTTCTTACAGTCCTAGTTTTTCTCTGGAGAGATCTTCATCTGAGCAGGTTGATTTAAACACTTGCTAGATTATGTAGCAGGGTTTCCCTTCCTCTCCTCATGAATGAAGACCTGTGCTTCTGCAGGTTCACTCAAGGAGCACTCCTCCTTGGAGCACTACAGAACTTCAGATTTGGATTGGTCTCAGATCCCCACCATTTCCCTGTGTGTAGAAGAGGATTCTTGTGTTCTGTGTTTGTTTAGTTTCTCATGAATGAATTTTCCATTCTTAAAGAATCCCAAGCAGTTCTCAGCGGGGTGTGGGTGAGTGGTGGTCCTGCTCTCTGGGGCACATGTAATTTGTACTGGGGGCAGAACACTTAATTTTTAAGGACTGGGTATCAGTTAATTTAGATTTCTGCTATTGGTTTTACCTTCTTGTGGAGGTCTTGCCACTCTACTTCAGCTTCTTTCTTGGAGGATGACGAAACAACGCCTGCCTGCCTCCTGTCAGATGCTTTGAAGTCTGTAGATGAAAGATACCATATGAATGCAAAGTACTTGCCAGTTAATGTCAGCAAGTCATTTTGCTTGTACCTTGATGGAAAAAGCTTTATTGTCAGCTTACAATGAATGGATCTGCATATGCACCAGTAGTTCTTTCCCTTTTACTTAAGTCTTCTGGAGGATTGTATTGACTACCTCTCAGAAAGATAGAGGGAGGTTAAATACCAAGCAATAAAAGATTATCGAGGAAATTTCTTGTCATGCGATACCTTAAAGATAATACTTAGTAATATTTTGAAAAGGAAAGAAAATAGTGACTATGCACAAGGAGTTCCTACTAAACACTGTCTCATTCCCTGTCTTTTCAGGGATTATTTTCTCAAGCAGAGCTAAGCCTAGTTCCATCAATGCATAGAGAACTTCTATTATTATACACTGATTTGATAAGATAATATAATTAGTGTCTTGGTTCATTGATGCAGACCTCTACTGTCCAAAACCAACATTAGGTTATTAAATCAATTCTTATATTTGTTACAGTAATAAGATAAAACAGCATTATTTAGATACCGCTTGTCTAAACTTAGATAAGTTGTTCAACTGTAGCTGTGCTTGCTTATCCACATTCTGCTTCTGTTTTTAAAAACCAGCACAAATTCACGAGGTAGGTGCAGGCTTTGGATTTCCTGGTGTTTATTGTTTGGTGTGGCAGGGTCTTCCCTGTCAGTCATTTGTGTCTTGTCTGTGTGGCTCTGCCTCCCCTGCGGCAGATGGGCAGTGAGGAAATGAGGGCTCCAGTGGATAAATGCAGCAGCAGCAGCTGCTTTCAAGAAGGGTATCTATGAGCAGGCCTCAAGTGAGATGGTGTCTGGGCAGCTAATCTGGGCAGATATCTACTGGCAATTTCTGCTGACACACAGGTTGTGAGACCTGGAATTGATGGCTAAACTGGCACAGAGCCAAAGTCAACAGGGAGAAGAATTTTTAGGTAGAAAGGCAGGTCTGAGTTTCCCAAATTACAGTTGTGTGGGGGAGCCTGGGAGCCTTCTGGCTCCAGAGAAGGAAGAAAGAGGCTTTGCCAAATGCCCATTTCAAGCCCCTAGTTCATAGAGTGACACAGGTATTTATTATTCTGCTGGAAGTGGATCGACTTAGTCAAAGATTGCAGGGAATTGGTATTGTAGGTAACCTTTGATGTGTTTTACCTTTTTTTTTTGGCATTAGAGGCACAGATCTTGTAGGACAACTGACTCAGCCTGATGTTGAGGGACTGTGGTGTCTAGTGAGATCTGTTTTAAATACTGCATTTTGTATTAACTTGGGCTGCACACCACAATTCTGCTCCTGGTTTTGTAAGACATTTATTTGTATCGGAACATCCTGCTTCTTGCATGTGTGAGGACTTCCAGGGTGAGAGCTGAGCCCTGCTCAGCTTTGTTCCCCAATTCTGCGGTGGAACACAGGACCCTTTGAGAGTGCAGAGGGCCAAGTTGTGCTGCTCTGTGCTCCTGGTGTTCTGCTTCATGACTGGGCAGGGCCAGATGGAGAGGAAAGGCTATTTAATGGGGCCGTGTGTTATTGGAAATTGCCATCTAACATTCCTCGCTTTCCCCAGTGTGTTCTCCCCCTTCCAGGGTGGAATGCAGTAATTGCCATACCAGAAGGAAGCCATGATCTGTCTGTCTAGCCTGGCATCCTTTCTCCAAGACAGGCAAACAACAGATGCTTGAGGGAAAGGTACAAGAACTCCTAAAACAAACAACTATGGTATAACTTGTGCGGAGAGGAAGTCAGTGGTTGGTTATGCCCTGAGGTGAGGGAGTTTCTGGCCTTTACTGAGTGTTCTGTGTAGCTGGGTATTCACTATCACATATGATGTGCTTTTAAGCTGTTCTTGCGTACTCCCTGCCTTGAGCTGGGGACCAAGGAACAGCACAGGTCAGCTGCACCCCTGTGCGCTGTGCTGGAGTGGTCCTCAGTCTCAGACTTTAGGAGGGATAGGTGTACCAAGGTGTGTGATCCGGCTCCAGTGAGTGTTGCTGATCTTGTTGCCTGTAGAGGAGGGATCACTCCAGGCTGTCAGTCACATCTGTTTATTTTGTTTGCTAGTTTTGAGTGCTGCTTTTTCTCCATTTCCTGTTGTCAGCAGCCCCTGGCTCTTGTGCTGAAGGCATAACCTGTGTTGCCTGTTGCTTTTTCTGTAGTGCTCCATTTTGCATGGCTCTATCCTCTGCTGCAAGTCACTCCTGCCTTTACCTGTGCAGGAGCCTTTCTGTGCTGTACTTTTGAGCTGTATCTCATGTCTTCCCTGTGTGTTGGCCCTGATGAATATACTGGATGTTCCTGATCCTTCAGTAGCTCTTCCTGGAGAGGATCCTGATAGTCTGTGTTCCAGGTGGTATTACCAAGTGACAGAATTTACTCTGTTCAGTAAAATGTGATCTGAGCTCCTCCCTACTCAAACACAAGAGTAGGAGTGTTGGCTCCACTGGTGCTCAATCAAGGTCACCAGTAAGGGACCACTGAACCTCTACTGGAAGTCATGATAAGAACTACCATCTGGTTCCCTCCCTCCTGGTGTTCTCCACTGGCCAAATCTTTCATCACAAGCTACACATCTGAACAGCCCGTACTGCACACGGACGCTGCTGGTAACTGGTGTGAAACAGCCTCCAGCAACTGAAAGCCTGGGTAGAAATGAGAAAGACCTCAAGCAATGGCTTCATTGTCTGGTGCTGATGGAGAAGGCAATAATATGCAGGACCTGTGTTCACCTCAGGGAGGAGGAAGGGGAGAGTGCTCTTTTTAATTATGTGTTGCTAATTCTTTCCCAACCAGCCAGCCTGGGATTTCCTTGCATTCTGAGGCAGTGCTTTCATCTGTCTCCTGTTTAACAATCTGGACTTGCTTGAGAAGTTGGTTTTCCTTCTTGTGGAAGATTGCATTGGAGACAGAGTGTTGTTTACTTAATATCTATAATAAAAATCCTTTATCCTTTTTATTGCTTCCTCTACAACTCAAAAAGGGGTGGCATGGAAAGTAGCACATATTCTGTAGGAAAGATCTGGGTTCTGGTAACTAACCATAGTTACCAGACCACTCTCACTTCAAGCAGTTGGCCAATCTCCCTTGTGCTACCTGGACTTCTGTAGTCTGTGGTTCTGATTTGCTGCAAGCTCTCCCAGCAATCCCAGGTGAAGTGAAGCAGAGAGGTTAAGTCTCCTTTCCTAAACAACAGCTAGAATTTACCACTACTTGCCATTTCTGCTCCATGAAATGACTTTTGCTGAACCCTTTGATGAAGAAATATTGTGTCCAAGCAATTAGCTGGGTAGTGGTGTTGTATGACCCTTGGTGAAGCTGTAAGAGCTCTGTACTGCTTAGGTAAGCTGGAAACATACCTGGATGCTCACAAACAACACCACAATCTCGCTTCTAAAACTTGAGAATTACCCTCTCTTGGGAAGTCAGAGTAGTGGCTCATGGAATAGTGGAGGCCAAATCTAGATCCAGGTCCATTGTTGCAGATGTGGCTGGGATCTGGTGTCTGGCTTTTCTCGAAGTAATGATGTGAATGTTTCTTATGTGCTGTTGCCTTTCCCTTTTTTTTTATGATATCAATGTTCTTTTTTCTTCTGATATTTTAAACAACACACATGGTCTGGCAGATTCAAACAAAAGGCAAATACAGAGCCAGAGGCAGGTTTTTCTAAATGCAGCTTGAGATTTGTAGGCATAGATAATTAGAAAAATTGAATTGATAATTTTAGTTAGCTTATTTTTAAGTGGGGGGGAAATGAGCATTTTTAGCATGGAAGTGGGGATACTTCCTATGCCACATTCAGCTCCAGCATAGCATGTAACTTCATTATTTGTTCAACCCACTAGTACCTGCATGGGCATTCTTAGAATTAAAATGCTCTTAATTCACTAGAATGAGATAAAACTAAGTTCCTTTTAATACTGGATGAGTTGTCTGTACAGAGATATAATGTGGTTTAGCTAATTCACTTTAAATTCACAACTTCAGTTAATCTGAATTAAGTTTCCCAAGTCCTGTGTGTAAAGACATCTTAATTTAGAAAAAGCTGCTGCTGTGGAAAGAGCAATGGACTCAGCCCTGCCCCGAGGCATCCTGGCATGCAGCTCACTGGTTCAGACACAGAATTTCTGGGCATTAGCAAATTGTCTACCACATCCTTTTCTTCTCCTCTCAGAACTCCTCTGTGCCACCTCCTACAATTGAGGTTTCTGAGCCATTGCTCTGAGTAACTTGCTCTGGTTTTGTTTGCTGTGTAGCTGAGGACACAGTCTTTCAGCCACTGTCACCACTTGGGAACTGGGAAAGTTAAACTTGTCCTGAAAGCAGCCATGGACACACCCTTTGGTTTGAAAGGCCTGTCCAGTGGCTGTTCCCTGCCCAGGCCAGGTACAGAGCAGGAAGCAGAACGGGGGATCTCTCCACCATGGCACAGGTTTGTGCAATAAAACCCGACTTGTGCTGTGTATATCTGGGAAGCCTAACCATGAGAACAACAGTCTTTTAGGGTCAGAACTTAGCTCAGAGATTTGCTGAAAATATGTGCTTTTCTCCTCAGAAATGATTTTGTGGTCATATTATACACTTTTCCTATGAAAAGAGAAACTAGTCACATGCCTCAAATAAACCCATTTAGGATAAATCCCTAAATGAAACTTGCTGTTTGCCAGATGCAAGGAGTGCTGATCCATGTGAATTCTGACTGCAAGTTTCACCCAGTTCAGTTTGTTGGACTGTTTTCCAACTCTTGCCCTAATGGGAAACTGTTCACAGAATTGTTGTATTGTCTCATGGGCTGCTGGTTGTGCTCAGGGATCAGCTGGAGAGGGATCCCTCTAAGTTGGATCCCTCTAAATTTTTTTTTCAGTTGGAATTTCCAGTATGTTCATCATGGATATTACATTTCACTCCACCTGTGAGTTAGAGTATAGAGAGAGACAGATACAGGGGAGGGGAGGGCATTTTCTATGGGCCAGTTGATGAATTCATGTTCCTTCCACCTGGCAAAGTCACACCTGACATGCTGGTCTCCAGAAGCCCTGAAAGTATCGTGCACTGTGCGTGTGTGCTATAAATAAACTTTAAAAAACATAATTAAAAACACCTCTGGCAAAGCACATGCTTAACTGAAACTTGCCTGGTGAAGGTTGACTCAGGGGTGTAGGAAGGAGATGGGGAAAGAGCAAGTGGGAGGAAATAAATGGAACCTGCTGTCAGAGAAAAGCCACTTGTTTGTAATTTTCAGGCTGTCCAAGCTCTTGGCATGCCAGCTTTGGGAGATCCCCAGTGGCTTTCTGGATGTTTGCCCTTGGCATGCATGTTTGTGCCTGAACTGAGAATTCAAGTATTAACAAAACTGCACAAGCAGGGTTAGTTAACCTGTTAGAAAAGGATTAGATATCTTGGAATCATGGTTGATTCTCCAGTTCTAAGAATCCAGATAGGTCCTGCTGACAGTCTCCAATCAATTAGACAGAATAATTTCAACAAGTCCTCCTAATGAATTTTTATGTGTTCAACCCACAACTTGGATTGCTGCATCCCTTTATTTTAAATGGACAATACTTTTGATCTGCACAGGACCAAAGGAGGTTTGGGGAGATGAAACTCTCCTAGGGTAAGATACTAAACCTGATAATATCTGTGGAGGTATAATCTGCACTGCTGCTGTCTCAAAGCAGGTCTGGCTTACATGGGGTTTTTTTAAGTTGTATGAAAACATGATGCACCTGCAAGCAGGAAAATAAGTCTTCTACACCAAAGCCTTTTCAGGTGAGCCACTAAGGGGTTAAAGGCATTGCCCAGTTCTGAGGAAGCCTGTTTCAAGGCAGGCATTGACTGCAGTAAGGTTTCGCTGCAGACACAGGCTGATGTGCTTGCAGCAAAGATTGCAGGCTTATCAGTAAAGATAAACATGCAAAGGCTTCCAAACCCCTGTGCCCCTGCCACTTGTTTGGGGTCCTTTTTCAGAGACCAAGAGAAAATACAAGATCTTCTTCAAGATAGATGCTACTTCCAAAGGGGCAGCCAGCAGACTTTGTAGAAACAGAGACTGTGTATTACTGTGTGGTTTGGAACAGGTACAGGAGATATTAGTTTACCTGATTCAAAATAGTACTTGAGACCTTACAGTATCATGTGGGGTTGGCTCTTTCCCCTCACTCATCAGTCTTTTGCTGAGTGCCCAAATGCTGGACAATGTTGGGTTTTGTTGCCCTCAGTTACTTGCCATGGCTAATTTCTGCATGTGGCTTTGTGCTGCCAAGCAATCTCCAAGCTGTACTACCCATTTGTTTGCCATTTCTCACAAATACTTTGAATGTTACTTTATTTTAATCCTGGTACTGAGAGGAGGGGAATGGAGATAGTGTTTCTGTTAAAAATGTACAGGATCAGCTTCAGAATTTTTGGACACAGAACAAACCTATTGAGTTGTCTGCAAAAACAGTTACAATGGTAATATTAGGTATAATTATGGTGTAGCCCTGGAAATAATACATTTTTCTTTGTTTCCCTCTCTTCCTGCTTCTGTCACCAAATACTGCAAAGCAGGATATGCAGAAATCAAACACCTGGCTTCTTGAGGTTGATTTCCAAAAGTCTGCATTGAAAAATGCAGAAATTATTCCAGATGGGTGAGGACTGGCACTCCCTCTCTGTCCAGGAAAGTCTGTGCCATTCTGCAGGCTCAGCCTGGGTCCCTCTGTTTTGCCACCGAGTCTGATTGACACTTACATGTGTGTGGCCCTTTTACACAGCAGTGGACTTAAGTTTGAAAATCCAGACATTTTTGGACTGTGACAACAGTTGGTATGGTGTTTCAGTCCGTATTTTAGTTTTTTAAACTTATATATATTATTTTAAAAGGGAGTGTAGCAACTTATTGCAAAAATCAGAGAGGAGAACAGTTTATAAAAACAATTTAAAAGTTGCTCCCAGTTGAGTGAGTCTTCGAATGTGGAAAAAGGGACTTTTAAAATTTAAAGAAATTCTCTTAAACTTGCAATGTGATAGATAAAGCTCCTTCTGAGAATGTGAAAATGTGGGCTCCATGTGCTAAAGCTATTTGAAAAGAGGTGTGAGTGAAGGGGCTGAGGTTGGTGTGAACGTCAGACTTCCTGCCTTCTGCACTTTCTGTGTCGCAGCTGTAGCACGTTCATAGCATGGCCCTTCTTTTAAAAGGGACTCAGAACTAGCCCTGCCTTTCAGGAAAACACTCCTTGCTGCAGCCAGAAACTCTGGCCCATTGCAGGATGACAGGAGGAAGAGCTTTGTTACTAGCTTGTGTTTGATCTTAGCTGCTGTTTTTTCTGCTCTCGGTAGCATGCTAATGACACCTGTGGGAGGTGAAAAATGGGTGAATTCCTGCTAGGGTGCGGACAAGTTCGCAGTTTAGTTCTTGTCCTCTTCTTCCCCTCTGGTAAAAATTTTGGGGGCTGTCCCAGATACATAAATAGGAACTTTTTCCTAGAATAATTTTCTGTCTTACATCTGCTGAGGACTCTGAATCAGAAAGGCAGTAAGCAGTTGACTCAGTTTGTTTTGTCTCCTCTCCCCCTTTCTTATGTTTGAAATTATGAGTATTTATGGGAAGCGACTGGCTTGAAAGTCTAGGACAAGTCTGAGCTGCCCATAAGCCATTCCTTTGCTTTGTTCAGTTTTTCCTTGTTTAAAGTTTCAAGCTGAAACATCAAATCCATCCTGAGTCCCACTCTGTTTTGAATGCCAGAGCTGCCAGTTTCACATTTCTTCCTTGTGATTCTCTACGTGTTATCCCCCTCTTGGTATCAGAGGACCCAGCAGCGTGGGCAAGCTGCACCCTGGGTCAGAAGAACAGGGTGATGGTGGAACAGAAGGTGCCAAAGCTGGAGGCAAATACACCCCAGTGTCTGCTGCTGCCCAGGGAGAGGGTCTGCAAGGCTGTGATAAGGGGTGGGAAGAGAGCAAGAGGGATGGGTGGGCCCCCAAAGGCGGTGATCTGGGTGCCAACATATCTTGCTCCAGCTTTGCAAGGAGCAGCACGCAAGTGCTTCAGAGGGAGGGCTAGTTGTGGTTTGTGGTTTAGGGAGTTGACACAAATAGTCTCTGAACCTTTTTTTACGGCCCTGCAAAGGAGTGTTCTCTCCAGGGAACTGGAGCCTGTCCTCCTTGGTGTAGTCCTTTCCTGCTTAGCAGGTTCGAGGCTGTGCTCAGAGCAAGCAGTCATGGCTGTGACAGAAAGGCTTAGGAAGTGGGGTTTAACATCCTACATAGTTTGTGCTATGTTAGAGTTAGATTAGGATGGACATGTCTGTAATTAAACATTTGGGTTTGGGTTTCTGTTCCTAAACTACTGTTGTAAACCAGCAGTAACTTCTGTGGCAGGCAACCTGTGACAGTATTTTTTTGCCCAAGAACTGTGTGGGCCCAGCTATTTTTTCCCTCTTTCAGTAAGTGCACTGTGTAACTTTTTTGTGGACAGAAATTACAGAACAGCATGCTGACCTTCATTGCTGATCAAACTTCAGTTGCACCCAGATATAACTGATAGCAGGTCTTACCTGACTTTGCTTTCTATCAGTGCACGTAGGTGGTCACATGGAGGGGAAGTGAAATACTTCAACAATATATACAGCACAAATGCCTGGATGGAATCAGAGAAACGAAGTGTGTCAGAGGGGAAAATGCCTTGCAAATCTTTCAAATTCAGTGAGAAAACATTCCCATAGTTCAGGTATTTCATTCTGCATGAAGGCTGGTGCTGAACCTGGTAAATGTCATCCAGATGGAGAGATATCACTACCTAGTACTAAAATACCAGCACTCTTCTTGGCCTGTACTGTGCTCCTTGTACCTGGCAAAGCACTGGTTATGCTCATCTCCCAGCCTGCTTCCCTGCCAATTGAGAGTTCTACAGGGATGACCAAAGGGAATCTTAGTGATACTACTAAGAAGCCTGTTTGCTTAAGGGGGCATATGTACATCTTTTAACAATCTGGTTGTGTTACATCCTTTGTGGGAGGATCCCTGACTTTATACAGAGAGGGACAAGTGCTAATTAACTTAATTCTGGGAACAGGAGGTGGCATGACCTTTTCCAAAGTGATTCTTTTGGGCTAGAGTTTACAGAGGGGTATTTGCTAGGACTGATGCCTGGGTTTGCTATAAAAACATTATTCATACAGAAGTGTAAAATTCCCTGGTGTGGCTGGGGGAAGAAATTAACCTCCCATCTCTCTGGTTTGGGTTCATGGTTCCTTGCCTAAAAGTTGTTGGCACTGTGTCCAGGTTTATATTATTTAGTACCAAAACACAGTTACATTTTCTGCCATATCTTTTAGCACTGAAGACAGCAAGTAGATTCAAGTTAATAGACCATTGTTTTGGCCACCACTCACCCTGTTGTGAACATGCCATCTTTTATAGGCAACCCAGGAGGACATTCATTTCTGGGGCTTTTTTTTTTTCCCCTTAGCTATCAAAGTGTTATTTGTTCTGAGCATCTTCCAAATTTCTCCCTCTTCTGCCAAAGAATTAGTAAGGATTCTTAATGCCACCTCTTCGCTGTAGTCCCTCTGAGTAACTCAGGGACACAATTACAACCACCCCAGGTGTGCCTGTGCCATTTGATTTTTGTTCTTGCTACCAGCACTGAGCAAGTCCCAGTTGCTCCAGTGTAGACAAAACCAGAGGCAGCTACAGCAGTGCCTTAGCAGCAACTGCAGAGAGCAGAGCTCATGGAGAGTGCCTGAGGTGAGCAGGACAGAGGGCCAGTGGTCTGACTCCATTAGGGAAATGCAAGGCAGCCCCCAGGAAGGAGGGAGGTTGCCGTAGATCCCTTGGCTGGCCACGTGTCAGGCTCACAAAGCACATGGGATGCCCTGGCTGCAGAGAAGTGGGCAGAAAGCTGCCCATGGGGTCTTACAGCTGGAGAGAGGTAAGAAGAAAGCAGCTGATAAAACTGAATTTTCCTCAGGCAAAGAAAGATCTCTGGTCTCTGCACCCTGTTGCCTTCTGATGTTTTTTTTAAAAACTCAACAGAGCAACTCTTCCTCATTCCCCACCCCCCCGCCCCCCAACAAAACAGCGCAGGTTCGCTGGACCCTAAGAGAAACAAACGGAAGCACCTCTTTGGAAAACACTCCTGAGGCCTGCGGCCATCCCGCATTCCTGAGGAGGCTGAGCCTCCTCCCCAGTGCCTGCCCAGCAGGGCAGCCGGCTCCGGGCTCAGGGGGCCGCGCTGCCCGCTCCCTGCACCAACATGCCCGCGCAGAGCCCCCTTAGCGGCTCCGACCGCTCGGGCGTGGCCGTGTTTCGTGCAGCCCCTGCTCGGGACACGACTGCTCAGGGGAGCAGAGGCAGCATCTTCACCGCGCGGCGTTTTCTGCCATATTCATTCAAAGGACAGCTCCGTGTCTGAAGTGCTGCCAGACTGAGCGACGAACACCGGGAGCAAACAGCTGCCACGTCCTCATCCCGCTGCTTGTCACGGCAGCGCAGCAGAGCTGGAAGTTTTGCAGCAATGTAATAGGTAAGGGGTATTTACTTGGATGAAAACGAAGGTAAAATCCCTATTTCCCAGTTGGTTTGACCCCTATTTACAAAGATCTAGTAATGCACGTATGTAGAAGAAATATCTACAGGAGTGAAAATGTGCCCTGCTAATATTAAAAGGTACACGGTGGAATTTTGCCTAAGGATAAAATGTAATTTTAATTGAAAGCTGCTGTAACTTGATAGGGAATATCCACAACAGTCTTGAGGATCTACTTTAAAATACAGTTAAACAGAGACAACTCCCACCACTCTGTCTCTTAGAGCTACATGTCCTCTTTGATCCATCCATGGTGCTTAGGATTCCTGAGAGACACACATACTGCCAGTAGTCTGAGCTCATTAATATTTATATGATACCTTTCATCCGAAGATGTGCACTTTGCAATTATTAATTAAAAACAATTTCACAACCCCCTAAAATTTAGCTCAATTTCATAGCTTACAAAACTGAGACCGAGAAAGTTTGTGTGTCCTTGCATGAGACAGAGAGATTAGAAATGTGGAAGCTTGGCTGCAGGAACTCCCTCTTTCACGGGTAACTTTTGACAAGGCAGCACAGGTTTCCTTTGTCAATAAGATTCACCATGAGCCTGTACTACCCAGGCAATACTGAAAGGTGAGTGAAGGAAGTCTTCTCTTTCCTTGTGGTTCTTCACACAGCATTTGCTTGCTTCTTAGAAAGACTCTTTAAAAGTACAACCTGGAAATGGTTTGTCAGCCCTGCAGACCAGACCCTGAGTGAATATTTACCTGAACATGTTGGGCTTTTCCCTAGCACCCTGTATTTTAGTTCCCGTGTAAGAGCAGATAGAAGGGACAGTGGGTTATAATCCACACCAGACATGTGCCCTCTCCTCTCAGTCCTTCCTGGTGCTTATGGAATGAAGGAGCTTGGCTCAGTGTGAGACTGATAACAGGAGGGAGGGCTTGCCATGCGATTAGACCAGTTCACTGTAAACACCTAAGTTGCACAAGTGGCTCAAACTTTGATCTTTTTGTTGTGGAAAAGAAATTGGAGACTCTGAAACCTGCCCTCAGTCACAAACAAGGAGGTGGACATTACTCAAGCCCAATTGTGGAAACATAAATACAGTAAAATGTGATCAAAATGGAAAAAGCATTTCTTTCTTCCCCATCCCTTGCTCCCCAGTGTACAGAGTCTGCTTTTACCAGGGGCTCCCAGTCTGACTTGCCCAGCTCTGTTCGTGAGCGCAGGCCCCAGTCTCACACCTGAAACGCCCAAATCCAAATGCTCCTGAGTGCTGTCTGGGATAAGGTTTAAGCCACAGGTGCAATTAAGCTTTTAAGTGGTAAGCCTATTTGGTTAGGGGCACACCTAGAGCCTGCAACAAGCTGGGAGAAAAATGATCAGTCTTTCAAACTGACAGGCAGTATTCTGAAATACTGCTGGAAGGGTTAAGAAGAAGCTACAGCATTCGTAATTCTCCTGGTATTTACTGTAATAACCCTCTGAACGAGTTCTCTATGGATACATCTGGCTGTCCTAGTGAGGTGGGACTTGATTTTAATTACAAATCTGGTAATGGATTATCAAAATGATGGTGTTGCTAAAGCCCTGGGCACACTCTTCTTAGTGCTCTCTTCTTTTCCCCTCACACCCTTCTTCCTAATTCTGCCTGGGCAAACACTGGAGCAAAAAGATAGGCTTCACAGGAGTGTAGGCTATTAGCCTGTGGTTTCTTTTCATATTGACATTTGGGGCTTTGATTAGATTTATAGAGGAAAAATGTCGTAGCAGGTTGTCCAGTAAAATGCTGGTGAATATTTTAAGATGCAAATGTTTATAGGCATTCAATGAGCGTGTGAAAAATGGGGGATGTGAGACTTGAGCAATTCCTCAACATTCTGATTTCTTTGCACTGTGTCATAGCTTTGCTTTTACAATCATTAGGACAGCATCAGAGAGCTTTGCTTTGCATAGCCTTGAGTTCTTGGGCAAGGACTTAAAACATGGAACATTAAGACATGTTAGTGAACGTGTCCTAATTAGTCTCTACTTCGGCTACCACAGGCTCAAAGACCGAGCCTTACCTACAATGTGCCTCAAACGACTTCAACAATACAGCATTTTATCCTAGTCTAGACAAAGTCTTAAGGGTTACGTTGTCTAGTCAACTAATCACTCCTTTTAGTGGGAAAACTGCTTTCCTGTAGGATTGTTTCCTTGCCTGCTTTTTCCTCCTTGCTGTCTCTTTTCTCCTCCTTCCCTCTGCATACCTTCCCTGCAGCAACTCCTGTTCCATCTGCTGTAATGTAAGCATTAACTATTTAACTGCTGATTAGGAAAATCTCATCACGTGGGCTTTGCAACAATATTGGAGTGGAAGGCAGAGGAAGGAGATGTGTGAGTTCCCAGTTCTCTTTCACTGGCTGACCTGGGAGGGCATTAGTCATTCTTGACGCCATGAGGGTGTTTAACATCTCTTCAGTCTAATGAGTACAACAGTTGAATGGGATTTGGATGTACCTGAGTCCTTGTCATCTCTTGCTGCTGAACTTGCTATTTGACCTTGAGTGAGCTAGGCCGAGGGCAAACACTAAATGCTTTTTGATTCTTAAATGCAGGAAACATATTCATGCAAAGGACTAGTTCCTTATCTTGTGTAATAAAAGACTGTGGGGTTTTGGAAAGTTTTCTTTAAGTTTCTGCACCAAGTTGCACAGAGTGAGGATGAGAAGCTGGAGGAGATCTGCAGTTCTCCAAGCAGTGAAAGCCCTTTTAGCTCCTTGTTCCCAGGCAGCCATATGGGGCTTTTACCCAACTGACTTATTTCCTTACGTGATGAAAATTCAGCTGGTGGCCCCCTTCTCTCCCCCTGGCACCAGCTATTCTGAGCATTCGCGCGTTATCAGCATTTCAGCTCCTCTTGGCACTTCCAGTACCTAGTTGCCACAGTGGGATGTTGTCTGTAGTAGGATACTTGTGAAAACTCGGAAGACTCGGAGGGGACTGTGGGCGAGGTGGTAAGAAAAGGTGTGCAGGTGGACTCTGCAACCCACGTAGTCAGTCTCGGCCCTGAGGACTTTTTGTGGCTCATCATAATTGCCAGTTTCTCACTTGGTTTTGCAGGACCCTGAAAGTTGTGTTGGAGATGGGAATTGGACTTTTTCCAGTCTGTCATGAAAGAGAATGGACTGAAATTTTTGGATAATTGGAGACGACCTAATGAAATTGCCATTGTAAAAGACAAGAAAATGGTATTCTTAGCAATTAGCAAGGGAAAGCATTTCAGTCAGACTGAAACCATCTTCTCATTTGTTTGGGGAGTTTATTGTTAGCAGATGTTTAATTTCCGTAAGCAATTAATATTTGGAAGGCTTAAAAATTATTTGTATACGTGTAAAAAACCCTTGTATTTTACTTCAGTGAGGGAGTAAGCACTCACACAATGTCTCCTCAAAGACCTCACAAAGACCAGAGCTGGCCTTCTTGACTGTTTTAAAGAACAGATGGGTGTATGTGTATGAGAGTGCAAAGGAGAGGGTAAGTGTATATATGGGCATGGAACAGAAATAAAGAACAAAATATCTTTGAGGAAAGGGATAAAACATGCTAATATACTTCTCGTGCTGTCTGCCTCCATCACTAACAACCTCCATTTCCTCTCCCCCATCCCCACCTCAAAAAAAAAAAAAATTCTATTTAGAAAACATCCTTGCAGATCACGTGGCAGCTGGCAAAGGCTGCCAGCCCTTCTGCCAGAGGCAGCTTAGACTCCTGAAACAAAGCAAACTGGGTTGAAATTCTAGGCATTAAAAAAGTAAGGCAGCTGCTTCCCTGACATCCTGGGTCAGACTCTGATTTCAGTTTCTCTTCTGCTGGATCCTGGGTAAAGTCATTGCTATGGTGTAACTGGAATGAGAACTGGGGCTGCTAATCTTGACGTTGGGTACCCAGTGGTAATCCATTTGTTATCTCTGTTACATTTGTGGGAGCACACACACCCACTCCCTTTAGACTGCAGTAATTTATTTGGCCTATTTTATGTCTGATGGTCACTTGAAACTGTACCTCTTGCCTGTCAGCAGCTGTAGTTGTTTTGCTAAGTGACTATCTAAAGTGAGACTTCCTTGTGCAAATGTGTATTTTAGACACTGTCACCAGAAATCCAGTGGTTCTCCCCTCTCCCTACCCCTCCCGCCCCCTTCAGCTGTTTAGATTTCAGGACACATGGCTTAAATGAACGTATGCTTGGAGTTTGCAAAATGGCTTGAATGACAGGAGAAATCGGATCACACAATGAGAGTTCAGAACCCAGCCACCAATTGGTACAGCAGGAGTCTGCAGCTCCCTTACGCTCATTATTGTCTCGGCAATAACATCCTGCAATGTGCCTTTCTCACGTCCCCCTCCGGAAAATGGGAAGGCAATTGAAAGGAGCAGGCAGAGGAATGTCCCCCCCTGCCCCGGGCTGTCAGCCTCCGCTTTCTGTGGTACCCCCAGGGCTGTGGGTATCGGGGTGGAGAAGGGCCTGCACACCTTATTGTGCCTTCTTGCTTACGCTGGAGAATCTCCAGCTTATCCTGCCAGTGCAGTGACTGCATGTGGAGGAGGGGGAGAGGTTGTGTTGCAAGCTCTGAGAAAATTAGTTGTCTCTATTTTATCTTTTGCAGCTGCAGCACTTTTTTTTTTTCTCCCCTCATCACTCCCCCCTCCCCATGCGAGTGGTATGTCTGAACCATATCCTTCAAAACCAGTTTTCTAAGCAGATTAGATGGGCAGCAGAGACAGCTATGCAATCAGGCAAAAATGTGCACTCAAGCCTTCATTTCATGCAGTGGCCAGAGCAGTAAGTGTCTACCACCTCCATTTTTTTTCTTCATTCTCTCCCTTTCCTGTTCCTCTGCAGTGCTGTTGTCTGTCACTGTTGCAGATTGAAACAAAATGCTCATTCTGGTCCTTAATTATATAAAAATTAGGGAGGGGAAGGAAGTTGGGTTCCGTGCTAATACTCATTAACATGAAACGTAAAGCGTGCTCCCGAGCTGCCATGCTCACCATGCAAAGTGACATTTGCTCCCTGTGAGCGTGTTGAAGGGTAATCTGGGGATTACTCTCGGGTTCTCTAATACCAATCCTCCCCTGACCGGTCTGGAAAACCAGTGTGCAAGTTTACTGCTCCTTCGAATTCAGTAAACTCTCCTGGACTGCCACTGCATGTGCATTTGGTCTCTTGTTCCCCCACATCTTTCAGTGCTCCCTATCAGCCTCGTTGCATGCTAGGAATCTGACAATAATGGTCCTCACCTGCTTTGAGATATCATGGGAACTCTTAAGCATTCGTATTGGTTTCATGTCTGGTCTCCTATAGGACAACAAACTGAATTTGGGATTAAGCTCTCCAGACAAGTTTGGAAACCTTATGGCTTGTTCAGTGTGGGTGGAAAATGGGGATAGGTTAGTGGGCTGAGTGACAGACCTGAGGAAGAGAGTTGAGTAAGATTTGGCTGTCTTCCAAGAGAGGAAGCAGAGCAAAGTGTCCTAAGAGCCATTTGTTGCTCCTCTGGAGGAGAGGAAGAACCCAGAGCAAGGTGATCAAGAAATGCTTTTTAATGTGAGTCTGGAGAAGCAGGGAAGAGATGTCGTATGAAAAAACTAGGAAAGAGAAACTGGGGATTGAGGTTTGGGGGGAAAAAGAGAGAGGGAGAGAAAATAAACCTTATATTTCCTAAATAGGACATGGAAAAGGAAAGAAAAACTAACCTGAATGCTTGGTGTGCTTTATAGGGTAAGAAAGAAGCTACTAGAGGCCCAGACTAATAGTTATATTTGAAATATTGATAGAAAAATGTGCTTTAACATGTTGGCATGGTGCATTTGATTATCTTCTGCTGATCCCTCAAAAGTAAAGAATTACTTTGAGAAGAGGAAAAACTTGCAAACAAGAGGGACTCAGTCTTGCTGGCTCTAAAGGAGGTGAAAAAGTGGGTGGAAAGCTGGTTGAATGTGTCAACCACAAAAGCAGTGAGGTATGGTTGTTGTGAATTCAGGTTTTAAAACACAAGGAAATCGTGCAGAGATATCTTTCACACTGACTCGTAAATAGCGTCTCTGGGTGTGCAGCGCTGCCAAATTTACCCTTGTTACAGGGGCAACTTACAGTAAGTTCCCACCAAAGCCATGCACCATCTGCTTGAATTACTTAGAGGAAAGGTTCGTCTCCTTATTCCCCTTCGATTAGACGTGACAGATTAATGTCTTTGAGGGCAGATCACTGTTAGGCTAAATCTTTCTCTGGTTATGATTCCTTATAACTATAAAACAGTCACGAGGTTATGGGGTTTAAAAAGAGAGGTTTATTGCAGTTTCCAACACTGAAACTACAGGCTAAGTGTCTCTCCTTGTCCTCTTTTTTTTCAAAAGTAAATCAAATCTGTACACACACACACACACTCTCCACCGTCTCTCAGATCTACAGAGCTGGGGGAAGAACACACATTACAGGGGTAACATTATAGAGTCTACAGAAAAATTACTAAAGCAGCTTTCTGTGAATACATACTAATGCTCCTGTGAGTCCTCTCCACTTGCTTTAAGAACTGCTTGTTTAGCAGGAATTGGTGGCACCCCTAAGACTTGGGGCAGAGCTTGGAGCCATCAGCAGCTCCACCAGCACTTGTTTCTACCCAGCTCTCATAAAAGCTGTGTCTGTGCCTCGGCTGGAAGCAGCAAGGGATCGACCCTTCAGACATCTGTTGCAAACCCTCTGGTTCAATACTTGTCAGACTCTGAACTAGTCGTTAAACTTGGTTGATGAACTAAATCCTGCAGTCCTTGGATCACACCAGGAGCTCTGTAGGAAGCAGGAGGGTGTTGATATTGCTGTAATTTAAGTTCCCTGCTGAGGAAATTTTTGCAAGAATGAGCTCTGTTCATTCCATTATTTTTAAGACAATTTGTAAGAATGCTGCTGTGGTCAGTAGGAGACTGATCTGAGTTTTCCTTGGAGTGACGTTTTCAGGGAAAAGGATAGTTTCCTTAAAATGGAAACATCTTTTTTTCCTAGAAAAGCCCAATGCTGGATTTCTGATCACCTGTAAAACTAATAAACTAGCTTTTTACCAGAAATGTTCCCTTGACCTGTCTGTGCTGCCTGAATGGGAATACCCCCTTTGCTTTGCTTTTCTCTAGCTGGTCTGAAAGGCTTCACTCGGGATTGGTTCAAAACACTGTGTTGGATTCCAGGTCATCCTCAACTGCTCAGAGAACTGTTGTTCATGTCCTCTTCTGCTGGACTCCAAGGGCCTTGGCCTTCCCATATGGCAGTGCAGGGCTCCTAGGGGTCGTGCTGTGCCACAGGAGACCTTGGTGTGTGCTGTGGGAGCTGCCTTCCAGCCAGGGGGTCTGACCCAGAAGTGAGCCCAGGGTTACCAGGCTGCCAAACTGCAGTGGCTGAGGCAGTGCAACACTGTGGGAATAAAAGCAGCTCAACAGTGTACTGACTCAGAACAAAATTTCTCAGGTCAGGTCACCAAACCAAAATGAACCAACTTTGGTTTCAGTAATGTAAAATATTCCATTTCAAATGACACAAAATGTACTGGTGTTCATAAATAGGTTTCCTTTTTTTTGTTTGTTTCTTTCTTTTTAAACTTGTGAACTTCCGTTCTGCAGAGAGTCTCTAATTTCAGTTTTTCTCCCCGAATTGGGATGGGAGCAAATGTTGAAATACTGGAATTTCTTCCTTTCTGGGAAGGAGGCAGCTGATGAGTAAGAGCAACCAGTTTCAGGGTTAGGAGAGCTGACTCTGAAGCCCTGTGGACTGGAGCAGAGCGATGGAGGGCAGATAGGTGATGGAGGGGAGGGGAACACACTGGCAGAAGGAGGGAAGTAGGAGAGAGGAATGAGAAGCAGCAATGAGGGCTAGAACAAAAGAATAAGGAGAGAGCCGGATTTCTACTTGGCTCCTGGGCTGCAGGAACAGCTACGGTTTTGTGCTGTGTTACTGATGGCCCTGCAGAGCTCAGCACCTTCTGCCTGGCAGAGTGACCAGCACACACTGAGGCTGGGGCTGCACCAAGAGCTCTGGTCACGGAGGAACTTCACAGGAGGGCAGGGGCTGGGTGAGGTGGAGCTGGTGGGTCTCAGCAGTGCACGACCAGGCAGTGCCACAGCTTTCACTTCTGCTCATAGAGCAGTCGAGTCCTTTCCTGCTGAGGGAACAAGGGGTGAATGCAGGACCAGAAGATGAGCACTTCTGAGTTCTCATCTGTGCTCTGAGCAGGGCACTGCAGCCCTTGAGAGTTAGAGACTCAGCCACTGAGTCTTTTTCTGAAAGAACAGGAGTACTTTTTTCTGGTGTGACTGGGAAGGAGCACTAGTGACCGTTCCTAACACACTGCAGAGTGTTTATTATGCTGATGTTTTTATTATTTAACAAGTTTCTTGACTCTTTTTTTTATATATACCAAATTGATACACTCCATCCATCAGCAATGCCCTCCAGGAATGAGTAGCTAATTAGAGAGCAGGACTTGTGAAAAGACAAACCCGGGTTATGCACAGAACAGGTTTCTCCAGTATTTATTGCCTACATTACTGGCCAAGCTTCCTTGTAAGTAATAGTCAAATAATCGGCCTGGGTCCTTTTGTGAATGGTTTGAGTCTGTGTGGTCCCTCCTTTGTTAGAGCAACTCATGGTTTCTGAAAGCTTCTGCACCCCCTGTTCTGAACAGCAGAGCCTGGTGGCACCAGCTGCTTCTGCCTGGAACAAACATTTGCATGTGACATTAAAAAAGAAAAAAAAAAGCTAGTTTCAAAATGTATTTTCTTTTCCTTATCCTCTCATTTTTCAGCCCTTCTTAAAACTCTGGAAATATTTAAAAGATGAATATATTTAGCTTTTGCTACAAGCATCTTTTTAAACAAGAAAGCTTGAAGAGGAAAGAGAAATCTTCCCTTCAGAAATAAAACAGCAGCCAGTGTTTGGAAATATTTTAACAATAGACCATATGGGAGTCCCAAACTATTAAGCTTTATTATTCAGAAGGCGGAAAATGTGGTTTGATATTCAATTGATATACAGCATAAATGAGAGCCGCAAACTCGGCTCCCTTGAGCTGGGATTCAGATGTTCTCTTGAATATAATAACTAACGCTTTGGCCTAGTTCCACAGAATGCATCCAGCCTGCTGATCACAAGCCAAGAAACTGTAGGCTTTTTTTTTCCCCTTCCCCTCTCTTCTCCAAAGTACTTTCCTCTCCTGCCAGCGTGAGCTTTTGGCCTGAATATAAATCTCCTGATACTGGATGCATATAGAAAATGGGGAGGATGCTAATAGTGCCCAGCAGTGGAGCCATGTGTGCGCGTGTGTGTTTGTTTTTCTTCTCCTTTAATGATAAGGTTTTCCCTTCACCATGTGCTGTCAGGGGATTAGACTGGTCATCCTAGGTGGGAGCTTCTTTGTTCTCACTTCACTGTTTGTTTCTCAGTGCTGTGGGAGCAGGTGAACATCTTTTGGGGTTACTGTGAAGTGGTGCCAGAGACCATGAGAGTGTGGAATTTATTAGGGGGAGAGAGACTGGAAGTGGTTTCAGTTTCTTTTCCTTTTTTTTTTTTTCCCCTGATTTGACTTGCATATATTTATAATAGCCCTTTCCCCTTTCTGCCACGCCTCTCTTAACTTTCTCTCCTAAAGGGAAAAGAACCTATAAAAGCTGCTCATAAAATATTACATCCATGGACTAAGACTGCTTGTATGCAACAGGAGACTGATAGTTACAGATATGTAATCAAGTAATGGCAGGCTGGATCACCCATTTTTGGACACAGGATCCCTGATTCACTCTGTGCAGGATGGACCAGCTTTGTCAGTGTGAAAGTGGGAGGTGTGGTGTGAAGATGTTCAGGGACACAAGAAATGGTCTTGTGTGTCTTGCAGTTGAATGCTGTCCTGATATACTGAGTTCTGTGCTGTCTTTGTCAGAGAGCTCCTTTGGGATGCCAGTACCAGCCTTGGAAATGACTGAACTGTGTCCAAGGAGACTCTCTGCCCTCTGCCCCTCCCCAGAACCTGCCTGCCTGGGCACAGGCCTCAGGCGTGGAACATCATGGAGATGGTGATGTTTGACAGTCCTGCCACACCAAGTCATAGTCTAACAGTCTAGAAACAATCTGAACAGAGGATGTTGTTTCTCTTCCCTTCCTGTAACACATGCAATGACATGGCTTTGTGTGTATTTTAAGTTATAGGTGTTCAAGAGTTCGCAGATTTTTTTATGCTGCAGGACCTGACAAGCATCTATAAGTAATTCTTCCTCCAGTTTTGGGACCAACATCCTCAGCTTTGTTGAGTCCTATCTTTTCTAGCCCCTCAGAATGTGAAAGAGCCTTCTCTGTGGTTTGTGATTTCCCCTGAGGAGGCAGGAGACTCCAGCATTAACCTATCTGGCATTTTTCTCTAGAAGTGAGATGAGGCCAAGAAAAAGACTCCCACTTTATGTGTGAGTCCAGGAATGCCTGTGATACAGAACACTGTAGAGAATATCCATTATGCATGCTGAATGTGAAGTTTAGTTTTGGCTTCTGTCTTTCCTCTATTTCTCTCTTCAGTTGTTCATGATAGCTTAAATTTTCCATGTTTTTGTCTCAAACCACACTCAAATTTTTTCCTTTGGGGAAAACTGGAGCAAAATCAATTTTAGTGCAATTTTTCAAGCTTCTTTGACTTGCACCTACATCTGTTTAGTGTGGGGGAGTGGAATTTTATCATAAAACGTTTGATTTATTTAATGTATTCAATAAGCATCGAAGATGTGCCAGGTACTTTCTCAGCCCTTTTGGATGAGAAATCTTGCAAGCTAAGAACTTAAACAAAGAAGTTCCAGAACTCAAAATTTCCCTACTGTTAAGGTCTCCATATATCTAAGGAATAAACCAAGTTTGAACAAAGCAGATCCTGAGACTTGTAAAGTACAAAATGTCACATGCAGCACTGATGAGATCTAACATGATAGGAACAACTGGGGTTTTTTTAACATATTTCTTGATCCTGTTATCTGCCCAACTTAAAACAAACTCAGCTGAGATGTGTCCGTGCACCAGCTCTATTTTCATTGCAATTGAGTCTATTGGCAAAGCCATTGCTATTGAGTGTAGGATGCTGTACCAGGGCTCATCTAAACAGGGCCATTGATTCAGACCAAGGTAAGTTACAGATCTGAATCTCAGTTAACTTCATCAACGTAGCCAAGAGGTGATTGGGAATAGTTAATAAGGAATAGCTGTTCTGGAATAATCCCTTTTCAAGACAAACCCTCACTCTTTCTATAATTGCATTCCAGGGAGCTATTCTGTTCTGAATCAGCATGGGATAGAGTGCCTAGAAGACGTTCAGCCCAAGCACAGCTAGCGGTGAGTGGGGCAATGCCCTGGTGCCACATAACCAGTGAGCAGCACAACAGCAAAACTGGCTGCCTGTACATCTCTTTAGAAGGCAACTGAAAGTAATATATCAAAATCACGGTACAGAGGCCTCTCTCTTAGCAGGGATGAAGTATGAGCTGCCTGTTACTGTCTGAGCATTAACCTGGTGTTACGGACAGAATTCATGTCTCAACTCGTAACCGATCACGATTTGATTAAATGTTGGGGTGTGGAAAGGACTCGTGTGCTTTTTCCCAATGTTTGTATTTACATTATTATGTGGGAGCAATCAATTTATCAAACCCATCTGATTATTCAATAGTGGGGAAAGACAAGTGTTGGGAAGAAAATGTGTATTGTTTTTAAGGTGGATGGAAAATTGGTTTAAAAGAAATTTACACAATCTTTTTTTTTTTTTTTGAGGAGAACCTACACTAAGAAACTAATCAAATAAAAGAAAATCCAATAATTTATAATTGTCAATTATTTATAATGCCATGAAGATTTTCCTGCAGCATAAAATTTTGTGCTTGTCCTTGCCAAGGAGCATGGGCAGGAGCAGAGATGGTGCTCTTCTGCTTCAGTGCAATGTAGTTGTGATACAGTTGCTGTTAATTTATAGTTCTCCTGACTTTTGGAATTCATCCCTTCCCTTAAAAGGGAGGGTGGCAGCCTGGAGTGGAGAAGCTCCAACTGCAGCCCTTTGGATGTTAATCCACCCCGACTTTCTTAAGCCTCCTACTTAAATCATTATCTTAATGAATCACCATTGCTGCTATCTTCAGTGCTACACAGGAACATGCAAATTTTAAACAGCCTGGGGGAAAGCCCTTTTTGTCTGCAAAGTACTCTGATACTTGCATTTAGATGTTGCCATGATAGGTACCCTGGATACTCCTTTCTGCCTAACCCTGTGGATAGATCCTGGGGTGTAGCTATTCCCAGCGTGTCCCTGCTGGGCAGCTCTGGGGCTGCCCCCGAGAAGGGATGGATGTGGTGACTGTGAGCAGCTTCTCAATTGGTTACCGAAGAAAGGGGATGTGAGCAAACAGTACTTTTTGTGGCTCACAGCCTGGAGTCCAGTGTGAGGCAGGAGATACTGTGTGCTCCCTCACCTGCTTGTGCACACCTTCCTGCTTGTGCAGCAAGGAAGGAGCCCCATGACTCAAGGGACTCAGACTTTCTATCCTGCCTGGTGTGGCTCTGAGCAGGCTGCCACTTCCTTGTAATAGTGTTTAAGACACTGCTTTACAGGGATAACTTTTCTGCTTATTGTGAGCAGGCTGCTGTGCTCTCTGTATTCAAGCTCCTGGCTGTTTCTGATCCCTCATGGATGGCAGCATTTTATAATACAGGGGGTAAATTAACTGGGGAATCATCTGTTAGATTCGGGACTGTGAGAAATGTCAAAGTGGGGATTTCAGAAAAAATATCAGAAGTGATTTATACATGTGTGTATAAATAGGTGTGTGTACATTGTGTGTACATTTCAAAAGACAAAATAGAGGTGACTGACATTTGAGGCTGAGTGCACAACTTAAACGGAACTTTTTCTCATTCCAGTCTTGGAAAGTCATGGTGATGGGTGTGGGCAGGTCTCTGGCTGACTTTCTGAATTCTCTTTATGTCAGAGCTCCAGCAAGGGATTCCTCATCCTGTTGAGTAAAAGCGATGTTAGTTCCCTTAGGAAACAGAAGGAAAGGAATTCTTCTCCACAGATCTTAACACATCCAGTGTTATTTTTGCAGGCACCATGTGCAAAATGTTCCACAAATGAGATATCCAGAAGGAAGGTTTAGGTTTTGATATGCTGGACTGGATGACTTTATTCCCCCAGCCTTTGTGTGCTATGTGGAGCTGTAGATTTTCATTGATGCTCAAAGGCTGTTATTCCTATAGTTTGCTCATTCGAATTCAGAGGTTTGTAACTGTGGAAGTAAAATGTGTCTGTGCTATTATTTTGTTAAGCTGTCTTGAGCTCCTTTTGTTAACTGTGTGTTCAGAGGAGTCTGTGTTTGCTCAAATTACCTGCTTAGTTTTCTGGTCAGGTGTGCTGAGATTCAGTGTTTCAGTTCATAACTTTGTTTCGTGTTATCTTTCTTGTGCTACAACTGCCTCTCAGAAATTCTGAAAGTGGAGTCAAACAAAGTACTCTGATGGTTCCTCCCAGTGTTTGCTAATTTGGCAGCACTGGGAGCTGCTTGTCAGAGAGACCTCAGCCGAGCGCTGCGACTGCAGTGCTGTGGGAGCAAGTGATGCACACAGCACTACACAGGTAGAGGGTTTTAATCTGCAAGCATGCCTGTCATTAATTTTGAGGGCTTTTGGAACCTTGGTAGCTCAGCTAAGAGAGGGGAGATAAGCCAAGCAATTATGTGGAGCAGCTCTATTTGGTGAAGCAAGTCTCCTGGGATTAGCAGGGGCTCATGAGGCAGGGTAGTGATTTCTGCATCACAGTGCCAAGTCTGACTGATCCGTCAGCTGGGAGGAAATGCTGTGCTCCCTGAGGAATCAACAAACTCTCTGGATGTTTTCCCAAGCTGGTAAACCAAACAGAAACCATCAGTGTGCTGCTGGGTAAATCCCTGGTGTGCCAGTGTCTTAAGCGCTGTGCAGTTCTGATCACCACCCCTCAAAGGCAGTGGAGGGCCAAGGAAGGGCCAGAGAAAAGTCACTCACTGATTTCTCTCTTTGCCACAGAGCAGAGATGACTTATTACAGAAATTGCAGATGTCTTATATTGTCAGAAATGGGGTGGGGAAGGGGAGTAGGGAGTGATCCTTCATGGTTCTTGTGTTTGCTGAATTGATTCAAAGCAGGCAGAGAGGAGGCACTCTGTCAAGCAGCAGTTACCACGTGAAACTCATTGCCACAGGGTGTTATGGATAGCAGAAGTCTAAACAGATTGAAAAATCGATGGAGGACAGATAAGTTCTTATTAAAAGTGATGGCCTGGATGCAACCCCTGGATCAGGAGATCTTTAACAATTGCACAGGGTGTAAGAAGGGAAAAGACTGCTTGTACTCTATTTCACTGCTTTTCCTCCCCCTTTGCCACCCCTCCTTTTTTTTTTCCCCCCTGTTCTGGCTATGACTGAAGAACAGACAGAGCTAGACCTTTGCTCTTATGATATGACTATTTTTATAGTTCAAAACTAGAAAGGAAACCAGCTACACTGCAGTGCAGGGAACTAGTTTTGCACAGTGAAATGAAGAGAATTAAAAGCCAAATGCTTAAAAGTGCATGTGTGTTATAAATTGCCTCTGTAGCCTGCTTTCTTTGCTAAAATTCTGATTTAACAGGAAGCTGAGCTTGTTAAGGAAGCTGTAAGTCACTACAATGTTTTGAATTATTTTTCACACTTTCTCTCCTTGGTGCTACAGTCGGTCAAGTCACCTGATAATGCCCCTAATGAGCTGACTTGGGTGTTTTAACTCGAGCAGTGACACCTTGGGCTGTAAGCTGAGGGGGCTGCCCTCCGCAGAAAGGACTGGGGAGCACGACGGGGAGGGGAGAAGCAGAAAGTTGGGAAGGAGGCTGAAGAGGAGGGAAGATATTAAAATCTCTTGTATATGCACAAAAGCAGGGAAATGTAATAGAGAGCGGGGCTTATGGTCGTGACTGCAGCGGCAACAGTCAGGTGGTATTTGGGAGGTGAAGAAAGCAGTTTTACATTTTGCTAGACGACTGTACTGTAATACAGCAGTGCCTCCTGGCAGGGAAAGCAATGTAATGTAAAGCAACACCGCGTGGAAGAGCAGTTGGAGAGCTGTCAGAAGCTGAGTAGCTTGGAATGCTTCCATGTGAACCTGGAGCAGGCGAGCCTGCTGCTGCAGCGTGGCATTCCCTGCCCCGGGAGGAGCGGCTGCAGCGCAGGCGTCAATCGCCACCTCCCAACAATGCGGCTCCGCTCTCCGGAGGAGGCTTTTCTAGGCAAAATAGGGAGAGTTTCTTTCTTTTCTTGGGGGATTTCTCTTCCAGCTCACAGAGCCCTTCTGAGTTCGTGTGCCAGGCAGCCCTGGGGCAGATGAGTTTGTACCTGTGGGCTGTCAGTGCCTGGCACACCTGAGCACTCCAGGGCACAAGGCTGCCAGGGGGTAGCATAGGGCTGGATCTCGTGCTGGGTCTGATCTCATGGAGCAAACTAGGACAAAATGACTTTTTCTTTTCCCTTTTTTTTTTTTTTTTTCTTTTAACAGTTTATATTTCCAGAGGGCTTTGGTGCAGAGCATTGGCTTTTATTCCAGTTTTTAGATTTTGGATATACTCAGCAATCTTAATTGTGATTTTTAAACCTCCCCTCCTCTCCCTGCCCCCAGCATTTTTCTTCCCTTCAAATCCTCTGCCTCACTCTATGTATTGCTATTATAAATTGCTTGGAATGATGGGTCCTGTTTCTTACTTGGAGCCTCTGGATGCTATTAACAAGTAATTGGTAGAAAAACTTGTTTAAACGTCATAACCCCACATTATTTTTTAAATTGCCCTTTGAGGTGGCTGAAGTGTTACTGAAAGATTAGTTTTCCTTAATACTGGACAGGGAACTTCATTAGGGAAGGGAAACAGTGTTCTTACTAGACTATTTCTGAGGTACCAAGTCATCTTTCTTTTAAATAAGGGATGTGCAGTTTTATTCCCCCCGTTTGCTTCTTCCTCCACACCAGCAAAATGAATGTTTACAACAAGGAGCAAAGAGGGTTTAGTGGTTTTATCCCTTCCACTCATCCAGACTTTCCTTTTTCAAACACCTGTAAGAATGGACCAGCAATACTGGTAAATCATCCAAGGAGATTCTCCCAGTGTCCAGTCTACACATGTGACAGTTGTCCAGCGTGATGCAGGCCCAGGGCACTGTGTCTGATACAGTGCTCCTTGTCCTGTTGTAATCACATCAGTCACATTACTGGATGATTAACCTGTGGTCATAGGTGAGCTTGAACAGCATATTTCAGCATTCACAACCCAGCAGCTACACACATGGTGCACCTCACCTGGCTCAAACTGCTGTGGGATTGGCTGAAGGGCCTCAGGTCTTGCTCAAAATGTAACTGAGGTGTGTTCTGTCGGTGGCAATGAGTCACTGTTAGCCCACCACTGGGTCATCAGGTGACACTGGCATTTCTGTCACATGCTGGACACTGCTGGGCAGAATCCTCATTGGATGATGGCTCCTGACTTTAGGAAGAAGTGGTTCACATTGCTTGGGTGTTCATGCAGCCACAGGGCCGCAGGGAATGCATTGACTTTTTATTCCTCTGTAGGTGCACACACATTATTCCAGCAATGAGCTCCTGGCTGGGTCTCGTCCCTACTGAAGCGTTTGCTCTAAGGAGGTGCCCTGGCCCTGCTGGGGGGCTGTGGAGGCACCGCTGGGCTGCCCAGGGCTGAGCCCTGGCAGACCAAAGCAAAGGCTTCATTTCAGGTTTCCTAAGCTTGACAGGCAGCCAGGTCTGTGCTGGCAATTAAAGTGTGAATTTTATAAATGGAAGTGCTATCTTGGGAAGGAATAAACAAATAAGGAAGTTAGTGCAGAAGTGGTTTGAGAAATGTCATGGATTGTGAAGACAAATGTGAATTTGGAAGTAGAATGAGAGGGTTTCATGAAAACCCGTTTCTTCTGCACTTTTCACATAACATTGTGTTTGATCAGGTCTGCCTTCTGTTTCTCTGCAGTCTTCCTGATAGCAAATTAAGCTTTATCTTTTTAATCTGGCATGTGTATTAAGATTTTTTTTGGGGGGGAAGAAAAGATATTTCTCGAATTTCAGTTGCTAAACACAATGTGGGCAGATGCAATCACAGCCTCTCAGTACATACACCAAGAAAAGGGAAGCAGAATGTGTATTGTAGGAAGTGGAACCTCTTGCTTTTGTTGGTTTTAGTAATCTTGGCTGAGAATTTGTGGGTTATTGCGCAAAAGTCAAGTGCATTGTAGATGTAATGGCTAAAAGCTACTGCACTGGATGATCTTTTTAATAACAATAATATGGAAGAGAAACTTGAAGTTACAATAGCTGCCTTAAACAATTTTCATAGATCTTGTGAACTTAGGTCTGTCTTTATTTAGGCACTGCTTGTCCTCTGCCAAAGGTTTAAGGGAAGACAGAACGCTCAGTGGCAGAAAGTCTGTCCCTGACCGTGAGGAACAAGAGTTTGTTTTGACAGAGGCAGCTGCTTTTGCAGGGAGACCTTCAGGCCATTTTTGCATTATTTTTTTTTTAATTATTATTTAATGCAATAAAGGATTTCAGCTGAGAGAACAATGAAAGCCTAAGAAATTTGGGATGCTTGTTTTCCTTCTCTAAGCTGGTGAATAAGAAACTAGATCTCATGGGAAGCTCTAGATTTTCAAGGAATAGGCAACGAGAATTCAGTTTGAAATCATTAGCTACAGCTCATTCCTCTTTATAAAAGAGTTTGTTTTAAATGTTAGACATGTTTGGACTTAAATGCTTAGTATGCTCAATACAAAAGTGATGTAAAAAATTCTCCATGGATTTTTGACTTTTCAGGCACTATGTTTCAAATGGGACAAAAAGAAATTGTCTAATAAAAGTCATTGATTTTATTAAAATAATAAAAGGAGGGGAAATGACAGCTGGATAAATACATGTGAAATGGAATAAATGTTTCAGCTGGAGATAGTGCAGCTCTGGTTAGAAGAACATAATACCAAATTGAGGGCAGACTATATTTAGTTGCAAATCAATATGGTTAGTAGTTACCAGCCACTGATCATCCTTTATGAAAATAACTAGTCTAAATGTAAAACAAGTTTAAAATTGGTAGCTTTCAATTACTTTTATTTAAATCCAGTCTTCCTCTACCATTGGACACTATCTGAATAAATAAATAATTAAATAAATAGCAGCACATTTAGCTGCTGGCATGGCATTGCCGTGGCTTTCCCTGTATTTGCTATGATGTGACCCACAGCTAAGGGAACTCCTTCTGTGTGTTCATATATGAAGTCATTCATGTGACAGTTGGTCTCCTTTTTTCCCTCCCCTTCCTCTCTCTCATCTCCGTTGCCCTCCCCCAGAATGGGGGCAAGTGAATTTTGAATTTGTCATGTTTTACATACATCTCAAGGTGTGTGAGACTGAAGGTATCTCTGAGCATAAGTGCACCTGGCCTCCTATTTTACTGTCTTCTGTATTGTTGATAGAAAATGCAAGAGAGGCCTAAAAGAGGTTTTCCTTATTTTACTCCTGGCCACATGTTTGGCACTGCAACTTTGAACATTAAAATTAATTATGGCCTTAGAGACAGACAGTCCAACAGTGAAATAGCTAGTAATTTATTTGAACTCTGAAATTCCACTGGTTAAAGTTGTGTAAAACTTTCCAATAGTTTATTTATATATTATTTTAAGAAAAAAAACCTTAATTATGAGTCTGGTTCCTCAATAAAAAAAGGTAGCTATCTGGCTAATCACTGCTATGCACTAGATCACTAATTTTCTTCTTAATGACAGTAGGATTTCTGCCATTTTCCCCCATAAAACTTCTTCAATTATATAACGAATGTGTTTGATTTACGGGGACACTCTCTAGGATTTTTTGCCCCAAGACAGGCACGTCATGAAATAGCTGGAGGTTGGTGAAGAACCTCCGTTGGATTAAAGGCTTGCAAGTACTGACAGGAGTGGGAGTTGAGCATTTGGATGGAGGCCTGTACAGAGGCGCGTGGACAGCTCTGTTCTCAGCTACTCCCACTTAAATGGGTTGGTTTGTTTGGCTCTCACCTAGAAATTCAGCCTTTCGGAGGCTTCAAAGAAACTGCATGTGCTGCTGTCTGCCCAGGGGAACACACAGCCCTGGGGATGCAGAGAGGGTGCTCATAAGAAGGCCTGGTTTACCCAAAGTCTGAACAATTTTTCCTTGTGGAAAAATGAAAGTGAATGATTGCACTCCTGTACTAAACGTGGGGATTTTTACAAATGGCTTCTGCAGTAGGTGTGTCACTAAGTATCAAGGTTCTTGGAAGTGCCTAATTCTGTATGTGGCACAGTTATGAAATACAGCTGGGCCTCCCTTTGTCTGCTGGGGACACAGACCTGCTCTGGTGACTTGGTTTCAAGTTGCCTGAGAAGGAGGGGACAGTCTGTATTGTAAGATCTCAGGACAGATGTGTGAAGCCCAGTGCTCTCCCCAGCCTGGCTGCCCACTGGCCAAAGGTCACTGACACTGTGGCTGGCAAAGAGTAAAGGAAAGGTAAAGATGCTAAATCTTGGTTATGGGAGGCTGTTCAACATTTAAACTCCTGGTGTCTGAGAAATGGGCTGGCATTTGCAACAGATGTTTGCCTGGTAATCAAGGACACAGTGTAAGAAATAGTTGGCTAAAGACTACAAGTTCACCGGGCAGTTAATGCTGATTTTTATGGCTATGGACTTGAGACCTCCTGAAAATGAGAAATGTCAGTAGTAAGAAGGATTTGTTTGTAGGAGTAGATGGATTTGGGGTCTTTGAGGTCCTGCTCATTTGTTTGAGAGTGAAGTATGATAGAATGGCCTTATTCTGGATTTATTTGAACAGAAATGGCCAGTGAGATGAACAGATTGCTGGGATGTAGAGTATGTGGAGTATGTGAGAATTTCCTTTTGCTTCCAGCTTGCACTGGACTGATGAGTTGGGTTCATTGAACCCTCTGTGTCACCCAGCCCTCGAGGGGTTATAAAGCAGAGGTGGGCTGAAGAAGTTCTACCTACACCACTTGAGAAGAACTTTAGCTTGGCACTGCCTTCACCCCCAACGGCTGATTGTGATGCCTGGAGCTATTTTCTGTAGGGATGAGCAGATAAACCTGATGTGAGCTCAAACTTGGAAATCTGAATTAATTAACTAATGGAATAACTTATGGATGTGGTAGATTCCTCATAAATGAGACTTTTCATCAAGATTGGTGCATGAATTCTCACTCATGTACTCTCCTAAGACCTGTTGCAAGAATTGTTCTCTGGAAAATGAAGGCACCTGTGCTACTAAGGAGGAGTAAGAGAGGAGATCCCACAGGGCCCTGTGGTGCTCCACTCAGAGCCCATGTGTGCTGCTCAGCAGCTTCTCATGTCCATCAGTGCCCCAGCTCCCTGACCTGTACTACGAGATGCCTTTCATGACAAGGGTGGCATCTGGGCAGTTCTTCATGCTGAAGAAAACCTTTGTATTGTGATGCAAAGCTATAGCTCACACCAGGTAGCTCTTTTCTTTGTACTATCTGTGCCAGTCATGAAGAGATGACACAAAAAAATGTCACTAATGTGTTTGCTGCCATAAGAATTTTCTTATTAGCACTTTGAGGTGCTCAGGCCAGTAGCAAGCATCCTCCAAGGTATGCATCCTCCAGGGCTCAGTGATGAATTAGGCTGGAATTGCCAAAGGGTGTCTCTTTCTGCACTGACTTGGAGATGAATGAGGCTCACTCTCCTTTGTCCTTCCTTCATCCTGCTTTAGCCATACCTGCCAAGTGCCCTGTCAGCATTTTCTGCTTGGGAATGGCTGGGTGGGCTTTGCTCTCTTAGCCTTGCATTGTTTTTTTACCGTGGTTTTCAGCGTGTCTATTTGGCATAAATCAGGATTTGGTGGTAGTAAGTGCAGAGGAGGGAAAGAAAAGAATCCTTGGAGCGCTCCGTTCTTCACTTTCTGCTGGCAGTGCCCCCTTCCCGTGCTCGGGGGAGGTCTCTCGCTCGTGCCTGGGCTGGTTCAGCCCCCGGAGCACAACTGCGGGGCAGCCGCGGGGTCGCTGCGTGTCCCCGAGTCATGTGGCCGAGGGGCCGCAGGCTGGAGAGCTGCTCCCCCCGAGCCAGGAGTTACAGGATCCCGCCGGGGGCAGCTCCAGCTGGTATGCACTGGTACTAATATAATCCCGCAGGACCGTATCCATGAGACACAAGTGTGACAGGGGAGGTATTTAAGGAGACACACCTGTTCTAGGCACGGGCCTGGGTATTGCATGCCTTGGAAATGGAGGGGTTTTGGTGGAGCAGGAAGGACTCTTGTTTTATCCACAGGAGGGCTTTGCTTTCTTCTTTCTCCCCAGTTTCACGTTATTTTATAATTTCCTAGTATTGTGCAGTCCTGTGGCCCCTTAGCACTGGGCTGTTTCAAAGGCCAGGCTGGCATTTGCATTTGAACTTTTTTTACCTTAGTGTGTGATTCCAGAGTGATTAGCAGGAGAGAACAGCTTCTGGTCTGAGTGATGGTTTGGGTGTAACTGCTCCCAAGAAAGGGCAGAGAATTCGGGGAATGTCATCTATGTGTGGGGTTGGGTTTTTCAGTCCTTTAGATAATTTAGATTTTATGTTGTGTTTACCTGTATTTTTATTATATGGCCTCTGTCTTGCAATTTGGAGCAGTAAATCACACCATCTTACAAATTTTGAACAAAAATATTTTGTCCCTTCAGTTTGAAATCTGAGCATCTTTTCCCTCTCTTCTTCCCATCTGTCCTGTCCTAAAGATTATTGTGAAACAGCTACTCTCTGTAACAAGAAGCAAGCAAATGCAAAATAAATCTCATGGTTGCATAGTATAAAGAAAATAACTTGCTTAGATTTTTATCTCTCTTTTAAAGTAAATCTGACACTTGTTTGGCAGAAGATAAATTTTTTTTTGCCATTGAAAAGAGGATGTATTAAGATGAAGGCCAAAAAATGGCAGGGTCTGTCATATGACTTGATTCCATCTGTCTGTCTTGTCTTTCAAGTAGAATGGAATTTTTCTCTCAAACTTCATGTGCTTTTTTTTTGATGTTAATGTGAAATCTCCTAGTTTGCCTTGGTCTTGTTCCACATGGCCCTTCTTTCCATGGATTCCTGCTCTTGGTGAGGTGTTAAGTGCCTGTTGGTTTGGGACAGCTTCCAGGACTGGGACTGAGATTTCTCCTATACCTGACAGATTGTAAAAATAGTAGCAACTGGACAGTTTTTTCCTCCCATCTTTATTTTAAATAATGTTTGCCAGTAAACATCCAGTATGCCAGTTGTTTGCAGAACTAATGTAATGGCTGGTGGAAATAAGGAAGAGGAAGGAATGTTTTACTCTAAGACCTGGTTAGTTTGGGCAGTTTAGCATTTAAGGGAGAAGGGGGTTATTCTCTTCTGTAACAGCTCTGCATTTAGAGTGGGGTGGACTGGAATAACCAGTCCCTGAGGGGTCAACAGATTCTCCTTCTCAGAAATTAAAGGTTTTGGGCAGGGGAGAAGATCCTGGGCATGGAGCCCCCTCAGCTCCAACCTCACCTGGCTCATGGGGTCATTGACCCTTATGGCAAGGGGATATAAAAATGGATCTTTTAACCCCTAACCTGAAGGATGGCTGCAGTGCAGGAAGAGCCTCCTCACTGCCTGGGTAAGCAGAGGTGCTCACCAAAACCCACGTCCTCTTTAGAACCTGTGTGCTGGTGTGCAGTTTGACCAGACCTAAAGCCTCAAATTGTTCTCCTCCCATGTGGGCAGACACATTTTCGTAAATGTGAATGTAAAAATACCTTTGATTATGCTACTAAGAAGCAGAACATCTTGTAAAGGTTGAACATCCTCCCCATCTGGCTGTAGTGCGTCCCAGGCTGGCTTTGTCCCTCTGCACATCCCCACGATTTGCTGCACAGCCAAAGGTATCCCTGCTAACTGGTAATGGTGGGCTCTCTCCCACCCCTGTCCCTACTAGATTCTCCCAGAGTTAACAGATTTCCAATAAAAAACTGAAGAGATTTATTCTGGGTTGTTTGGGTGGGGTTTTTTTGGTTTGGGGGGTTTTTGGTTTTGTTTTCTTTTTTTGGGGGGTGGTGGTAGTGGTATGGTTTAGGGGGCTTTTTTTGTTCCTTAACTGCACCCTGCACAATGTCCTGGCTGAGTTGTTTCCAAATACTGGCATCTCCAGGGAAGGGGTTATAAATTGCTAATTTAAAGCCTGCAACAGGATAATTAACTAACCAGTTTGATGTAAATGGCTTAATGGGGCTTTACTAGACCCTTTGAACTTAAAAGTAGCACTAAAAAGTAAACTGTAAATACCTTCAAGGAAAGTACTGGCATGTTTGAATGTGGGGAGCTTGGCTGTAAGGAGCGAGTCTGCTCGACTTGCCAGGATTCCAGTGGCCTGTGTGACAGCAAAGCATGCCAAGGGGTGAGGGGACCAACCAGGCACCCTTTGGGGAAGGCTCTGCAACCACCCTGGTTCTTCAGGAAGCACACACACATTCTGATATATCAGGCTTTCAAACCTGCCCTGCCTGCTTTGGAAAATTTAAATCACAACCTCAGTTTAAATGCAACTGTAATGCATTTCATCAGGATTGAAGGAAAAAAAAAAACAACAAAAAAACCAAAACCCCGAGGGGGAGGCAGCCACTAGAGTCCACCCTAATTTTCCTGCAGTTCTGTTTGCATTAAGGGCTTTTGGCAAGTCCAGGCAGAAACACTTATTACACTTTGTTTCAGAAGACCTCGTTACCCACTGAATCTGCTGAGACAACGTACCACAGCCCTGCAGCAGATTCCAGTTCCTGATGCATTTGGGGGACTTTTGGGAGGACCCCTAAACTGTCATTCTTGCTGGGCTGTTACAAAGTTCCAAGGGAGGAAGTCAACAACAATTAAACATGTAGAGATGAAGATCATTACAAAGTGGAAGTATCTCGTGTAGTTAGGCATTGATCTATGCTGACTATGGAAACTGGGGTGTTGGAGAGGAGAATTTCAGGCCGAAATGCAGGCAGGAACATTCCCTTCTGTTTGTCCCTCTGTGGGAGAGAAGCCTCCTCCTGGTCCCAGTGGTGCTCTGCTCCACCTCCTCACTGGGTGTGCACCAGGCAGTGCCAGAAACAATTCCGAGAACTTTTTCCTCATTGTTCCTCTGTCTTAGCACCATCTTTCACCTATTGCCAGCAGCCTCCCTGGATACTGGAGGATGTTTTGGAGGTTGAAGCACAATCCTCCGTTGCTGCTGTGACCTCTGACACTGGGGATTTGGCTTTACAGCCAGCTTTGTTGGAGAGTGTTCCCGATCCTTGGCTGTGCTTTGCTGCCTGCTCTGTTGTGCTGCCCCTGAAGACCAAGAGCCTGAGCCAGAACAGGGCTGATGCAGGAAGAGGGCAAGACCTGACCCTTTTGGTTGTGGCCCTGACTTGGATGCCCTAAAACAGATCATGATGCCTCATCCTTTGTAATGATGGCTCTATTTCTCTGTGGTTGGTTTGGGGATTTTTTTTTCCAGCTGGGAAAATAATGGGAAATAATGTATCATTGGCAGTGTCAGTGCTGGCCTTGAAAAAGAGCAGCATAAAAGCACTGAAATCTGTTGTGGAGGGCAACGATGCAGAAGTGCTACATCTTATTTTAAACCCCACATCTGCCTGAGGATTCAGCCCTGTGCTGTAATAGTTCAGGTGTCTACTGAATGCAGAGATCAAAATGCTCTACTGTGGCCTTTAGAAGAGGAGGTAATAACATGGCACTCTGCTCTTACATGCTGACTGAAGCAGTTGGCACCATGGCACTACCTGCTTGCTGTGTGTGGGTGGGAGCACAGCACAAGTTAATTTGGGGTTGATTGTGTTGGCAGGGATCTGCCAGAAGAGCTTGCCTAGCTGCCTGTGCTGCGCTGTAGTTGTTAATGCTTTACTTTTATAAGCACTAACCTAGATCACATTTAAAAAAATTCAAAACACCTACATTATTAGAGAGAGAGATACCTGCAAGCAGAAGAGCTCTGCACACAGGCAGTGTTGGTGGCAGGAGACTCCCTTCAAGGAACATCACAACACTTTAGTGTGCCAGCTCTGCTATCTTGGCATCTGACTGGGAAATGCAAATACTTAGTCTTAATCCATCATTCCCACACGCTGACGTGTATCCAAGGGGAACTTCTGTGAATGTTGTTGTTATTTCCATCTAATTTCAGCCACTGCTTTGCTTCCCAGCACCTCCCCACTCTGTGTCTGAGAGCAGTGTCTTCCAGGCCTTTTATGCCAGATCTTTTGGATTTGTTTCCCTCATGGGGAGGCAAGAAGGCCTCAGTGTGTGTGTCTTTATCAGAGATCTGGGCAGGGGCATTGAGGGCACCCTCAGTAAGGTGACAGATGGCATCAGGTTGGGTGGGAGTGTAGATCTGCTGGAGGGCAGGAAGGCTCTGCAGAGGGGTCTGGACAGGCTGGATCGATGGGCTGAGGCCGACTGTGTGAGGGTCAACAAGGTTGAAAGGAGGCTGTAGCCAAGGGGGGTCGGCCTCTTCTCTGGAGTAACAAGCAGTAGGACAAGAGGAAATGGCCTCAGGTTGCACCAGGGAAGGTGTAGGTTGGGGAAGTTAGGGAAAATTCTTGGTGGAAAGGGTCATCAAGCATTGGAGCAGGCTGCCCAAGGGAGGGGTGGAATGGCCATCCCTGGAGGTATTCAAAGGACGTGTAGATGTGGCTCCTGGGGACACAGTTTAAGTGGTGGACTTGGCAATGCTGGGTTGATGGTTGGACTCGATCCTAAAGGTCTTCTCCAGCCTAAATGATTCTATGGTTCTGTGTGCAGCACAGGAACAAACCCTGTGACTGGAGTGGTTGGGGTTGTTTTTACAGGACTCTTCTCTTTCTAATCCCCCTCCAACAAACCCTTTCACAGATTTTTAGATTCCTCACTAAATTCTTTAAATAATATGATCAATTAAAAACCAAATGAACCTTCTCACGCTTCCCAGGAAACTAAAATTTAGTTAAAGAAAAAGTGGATTGCAGTAACCAACCAGTCTTTCACGCGAGAGGTGGTCAGGTTGCAACTCCTTTCTATTGTTCTGATGTACTTTACATATCCTCTAATAACCATACTTTTGTCTTCTATAATGAAAGTTTTACACAAATAATAAAAAATACATATCATAGAGGGAAGAAATCATACGAATTATGAAGAAAGCTTGTATGACTAAGAATTTCTACTGTGCCATTCATCCCATTGAAAGACCTAAATTCATCGGTCATTTTTGGGCACCTCAGCAAGTTTCAGCACAAACAGGTATTAGTCCTGTCTGAAGCTTTGCCTGTCTCTCAGTGACCCAGTAGGATCTGGGGGGAAGAAGTTACATTTGCAAGTTGGCAAAGCTGAATTTGTTATGAATCACTGTCTTTAAAAAACCCCACAATAATCCCCCTTCCAGCACACCTTTGGTTTTGAAACCCACCAAACCTGACATCTATATTTGGGTTGTTGGCTCAGGAATAACAGGGAAAATGTGAGTAGTAGAGCCTGGGCCAGGGCTCTTGACTCTGACTACTGCTAGAGAAAGAACAAATGATGTGTAACGGTGCTTTCCTGACCTTTCCTCTGTTTTTAGAAACATGAAAAATTTCATCTGTGCTTTTTTTTCTGGCTGTGGCAAATAATAGAAAATTGTGAGAAAATTAGAACATAATGAAGACAAATTTTAAAGAGGTGTCTGCTGCAGGTCCTGGGTGTGTTCTCTGAATTGCCTCCTGCTTAGGGAGCAGCTGAAAAATCCAAGTCCTTTTCCAACATGTCAAAACCAACTTTTCCAAAGGATTCAGTGGCTGTGCCAAAGCCCCTTGCTTATTTGTAAGTAAATGCACACTACTGGGACTGTCTCTGCTGGAGTCAGCTTTTGCACATGCAGCTGGCTCTATTAAATCAATTTGATGAATTACTATATACTTTTTAATTTTTCTATGGGCAGGTCCCTGCTATTTCTTGCCTGCACAAGATTAAACGAGCTTTTGCATTACATACCCTGTTATAAGACTTTGATTGTGTGGGATGGGTCTGTGTCTGCTCCTGGAAGGGTCTAGGGATTTGGGATTATTGTCAGGCTTCTTACATGAGGTAACAGAGAAAAAAGGTGTGTGAAAGCCATGTCAGCATCTGCGATGGAGGATATCTTGGGATAAGAAGGATGCCACTTATTCAGGTTCTTTACAAGAGTTGACTTGTTTGGTTTGGGATTTTAAGGTGGTTTTCCTGCTGTTAAAATATACTCTTTGAGTGAGGTCCCTGCCAAGAAAATGCCTGGAGAAAGGAATAGATTAACCCTGGCTGGGCTGATGTGGTGGTCAGAGAAAGCTGGATGGCATCAGAACATCCCTCTGTCTGATGTGGCTGATGAGCCTCAGGATCTGTGTTTTCAAGCACCTGCACTGTGGCATAACAATGCCACAATTTATGGAGCCCCTCTCTGTGACAGAACTGCATGTGGCTGAATAATGAGCTGCCACGGGGCAGGGGCTGGAAGCAGCTGGATACTGGATACAGGTGTTTGGGAATGCACCGTGCCAAGAGGGAGGCTTTAGTCCAAACGCTGAACGTATTGTCTGCATCCCCTGGGTGCCTCTTGGTGCTGTCATATGAGAGGGCTCTGCTGGAAGTGGTAAGGATGGAAGAATTTTACTTTTTCCTTCCACTCCAAGGAGTGGTATCAATGTTTGTTGTGGCTGCTAGCAGTAGTTTGTACATGTATTACTCCTTGGGCCAGATGCTGATCCTATTTATGTAGCTATAAAACTGCTGTGTTGTTTCATCTGTGTTAGAGAGGTTTCAGCCTCTCTGGCTGTTTTGGGTTTTATGTTTTGGTTCTGTTTGGTTTTTTGTTGGTTGTTTTTTTTTTCTTTAACCACTTTCCTTGCTGAGAGGGGAGAGCTCTCTGGGAAGTGATCCAGCAAACTTTTAAAATAACCTTTTTGTGCGGGTTTGTTGTTTTGTTGGTTTTGTTTGTTTTTTGTGGGTTTTTTTTGTTTTTTTAACTCTTGCTCAAGCTTTTAAATATGTGAATTGTCTCTGTGAATTCTGAGTGCCTCTGAAACCTGCCAGCCAAGCCTAAATCTCGCAGGAGGTGTGGCCACATTTGTGTTCTCAGAGCTCTCTGGCACAGACACCTGGTACACCTGTGTCTCCTGCTGGTTTCAGTACTGTCACAACTTCACCCCTCATGCCTGTTTCTCTGGTACCTCCTGTTTTTCCCAAGGTTATCTTCTAAAAATAGAATCTGCTCCAGATTTTCACTCCCCCACACCCATCTTGAGAAGAATAATTACCAATGAGATGGTTTTAATAATGCTGAAAGAAGGAGGGTTGTGCATTCTGCTTTGCTCTTTGAGGCATTTTTTTTCCTGACAGGAAAAAAATGCACAAATTGCCTTGTAATTTCCTTAGGTGACAAATGTAAAGTGAGTAGTTTTTAAATAGTTAAACTTGAGTATTTAAACATCTGATAAATCGTGGGTTATCTGAAGAATAACATTGTAAATGTTTTGGCACTAACAGAATTCCATGCAAAGGTCTCAATCTGAGTATAAAATCTTGTAGTTTTCTTAACTGTTTTTAGACTGGTGGAGGTAACTGTGGTATCTGGTGTTCACCTGTCCAGAAACCAAAGCCATGCTCAACCCAGGTGAGCGGAGATGCTTTGGGTGACACTGTTATCTGTCAGCACATGATACAGCAGCCAGAAATGCAAACATTTGGAGCATTTTTAAGCCAGAAAAAAAAATAAATCTCTGAAATGAAAGAAATAACTGAATGAAAGCATGTAAGGGTTTGAGTGGATGATGCTGACTTTACTGTCCTCTAAACTATGTCTGCAGCAGCCCAGAGCTTATTGCCAAGAGAAATTAAAGTGAAGGTGTCTCTATGTGCTGTGTGATGTAACTGGTGAGCAGGTGCTCTGGTGAAGGGTTCCCTGTGTGTGATAAGTGCCTACAGATAGAAATGCTCTGTGAAGGAATCACTGCTGGCACACTGACACATGCTGGCAAATTAAACTATGTTTGGTGGAAGGATAAGAATCTACTACAGCTCTTTAAAATCACCCTCATCATGATCACCTTGTGATAAAACATTAATTTCTCCAGTGTGAGTGTAAGCATAGCACATTTCCCAGATGATCTCTTAAAATAACAACAGATTGGTGCCTGAGTGGACCAAGTCAGCACAGCCAGTCAGTGTCCAGTGTTACTGGCCAGGGCTCAGGATGAAATGGGAATGGCGATGGTGCCTCAGGTTTTACAGCCGCCTCTGTGCCCGACTCTGACAATTATTTATTACCACTAATATTGTGCTTTGTAAACTCTTACAGTGCTTTATGAAGTAAGACATGTTTTCTATTTTAAAGATCTTATAATCTTGTGGGCTGATAAGGGGTGCAGATTATCCCTTGGATGTTCATAAATAGCATTAGCACTAAGAGTTTTATTAGCGCTGGGTCCTTTCAAGCCTAGGGCTCTTTCTTTTTCTTAGCAACACATCCCTAGTTAGGTGCTGAAATAAGGATTTTGACACTGTGATGTTCCAGGCTGGCACAGTGTGGGCATTCTTTTGTTTTGCTCATAGCGAAAGAGCAAAACCCAAGCAGAGTCCCAGTGCACTGGCTGTTGCTCTGCATGGGTTTAATCCACAGCCTTTGCTCGCTTCTCTGAGACTGCAGATCTGGAGTTTGGGGGATGGCAGCAGAGAGCAGGCTCGGGAGGTTTGTGTGTGTGTTCTTGCGCGTGTTTTAAATAAACAAACAATGGAACAGCAACTCCAACAAATTGTGAGTGGTGCTAATTTGTTATAGTGCTGTCTTGCCTTCTGGCAGTGTTGATTTAGGAGAAGCTGAGCAGACTGGAACGGATGCAGGGAGCTGCTGGTTCTCTTGCTCTGGGATGTGTACATGGTTCAGTGTAAAATGCTTCTAGGGGTCCTGTCCTGAGGAGCTTTCAGATTACAGGGTAAAGCACATACATAGGCTGCCAATCCCCTTTTCAAAACCAAATCTTGGCCCAAAGTACCTTCCCCTCTGTCTTGCTCCTCCCCTTCCACTTCTTTAAAATGAAGAGATGTTTCAAGTCTTAATTCATGACAAAAGCCTATAATTTGTCTGTTTTGAGAACTGCCAGAAAATCCTTGACCTTGACAAGAATAGTGTGTAGGGAAGGAAAGGAGGAAGATCCTGTGCTTTGGACTGTAGCAAAGTTTTCAACACCCCATGACCTTGCTGGGCTGCCTTTCATAATGTGCCTGGGGCTGTAGTCCCCTGAGCTGAGCTCTCTGACAGGGAGGGCTGGCCAAACACACCCGAGGTATGAGCAGCCCTGCACCACTGTTGTGAGGGCTGCAGGATAAAGCTGGCAGGATGGGAGCCAGGCATATGGTGAGAGAGATGCCATTTTGGTCCAAGGTGGTTACTACCCTGCACCCCTCAGTGTTAACTCTTGCAAGTTGGTGGTATTAGCACTCTGGATGCAGGTGCTCCTGTGCAGATTGCTTCTCTCTGCAAAAGAGTTTGCTGAGTCCACACAAGAAATAAAAATAAGAGGATCTTTATCAAACCCTCTCTCATTTCTCCCAGTACTCTGAGGCTTTGTTTGCTCTAACAATTCATGTAACTAAGGAGCCTGAGTCACAGTGGATGGTCCCAGCTCCTGCCTCATCCCTGTCCTGGAGATCCCTGCCGAGCTGCAGGGACAGTGGAAAGGGTCGTGCATTTGCTCCAGTACCACTGCATTTCACAACCTGCTATCAGCTTGTACCTGTGGTGACTCAGAGCCCTAAAGTGCTGCAACCCTGAGGGTGCTGTAGGACAGTGTGGGCTGGAGAAGGGTCATTGGACATTCCTCCTTCTCTCCGTGCTGTGTGTGCCCCCAGAGCAATGCTCAGCGTGAGGCTGCCACCCCGTGCCAACTGCCCTACCTTACTGAAGGACAGGGCCCAAGCCTAACACTCTGTAGGATTATCTGGGAGGTTGCAACAATCCTTTAGTCATGTCCTAAGTTCTTGCATTGTAAAGGGACAGTTCTGTACATCAAGGCTCTAAGGTAGCTGTGAAGCAGAAAGTTTGCATACCAAAGGGGTCTTAACTGGTGAATGGGTGGAAAAGTCCTTCCTCCTGTGTGGGCTGAGCTGCTCCACTCAATCTATGGGTATTCTAGTGCAATAAGGAGTAAATAAATAAATAAATAAAATAGATTAGGACCGGACATCAGAGCTGCCTTTACTACTTGCAGTGCAGGTACAACTGAAACAGAGCTTGCTGGGTTGTTGCAGGACTGCAGAAGAGCCCAGTGGCTGTTGCTGGTCATTAGCTGGTCACAAGCTTCTGAAGCTTTTATTTGTTTTGTGCCACTGCTGTGTTCCTGAGATCAACTGTGCTCTGCAGATATGCAGGAATTTTTAGTGCCTGGCTCTGCCTGACAAGATCTGCAATGTCCGTGCCTCTCCTCTTCTCCTCCCACTAGAGGTTTGGGTAATCTTAGGCTCCTTCATGTCAGCAGTGAAAATAAATGTATAATATACAAGTGCTCTGTTTAGGAATTGGCAGGAAGCTTCATTTCTGGCTGCAGTGGGATGTTCTAACAGTAGGAAACACCTTTGGTTTAAGCAGTTCTCTGCTAATCTCTGCCCTAGAGGGGAAATGCAACTATGGAGAAGAGCTCTTGCTTCACAGAAGCAAAAAAATCTGCATTTGAGCTGCTGTTCAAGACGTACCTTTATGCAGCATTCAGCCTTTGTTAAACTGGGTGCTGCTGGTATTGCTGAGGGTTTTGCAGAGTTGTGATGCTGGCAGATGCAGCCAGAAGTATGTTGCTCCTATGCAGTGCAGAGTGTGATCTTCTGGGGAGGGGGAGCTCTGAATCCCTGGGGCCAGAATCCCTGGGGCTCTGGCCCATTATGCTTAAAGCTGCAGGGTAGTTAAATGTGGGTTGGCCTGTTCATGCTGGCACTGGGCTGTTCAGACTAGTTCAGCAAATGCTCTTGGCTCAGCACAGCCCAGGTCAGTAAGCAAACAGTTGCTTACATTTCACTTCTTCATTGTATTAACAAGATTTGAAAATCTTCAGTCTATAGCAGTCAAAACAGGGTGATCTGAATACAAAAGACCTGTTAGTTCAGTGTGACAGGGATTTAGTTACAGAATTGTGGGGATAAGTATGCAGGTGGGAATGGTGGGAACACTGACCTGGGCCTGAGCCGAGCCCAGCCCAGCAGATGTCCAGGAAGAATGACCTCTCTCCTTATATTCAGTGTCCTTTTCATGAGGACAGTTTCTGTTTCCTGGGCCAGTGTCCTCCTTTATGTTGTCTCTCATCCAACTACATTAATTATTGTAGGTCTTTTTCATTTGGCCTTTTATCTTTAAGGTTGATAATCAATATTCTTCTCACTTTTTAAATGTAAGATTTCTGTCTTCAGCAGCACAGCTGGAGACATGCAGCCATCAGTGTGAAAAGAGCTATGCAGATGTTTTACTTCACTCTGAGGGTCTAAAAACCTACGTTAAATTCCCTGCCAGGCTGCAGGCTTTTGTCTGTACTGTTTTTTGGGTGTTTGATGGGTTTCACTGGAGCAGTTTCATCACTTGTACAGAGGGACCCGTGCTTAGCATCTACCCTCAGACTGCCCTCCATGATAATCCTGCTGGAGCTGATTACGGGAACTCTGTGGAAAGGAGGATACACACTGCAGAAGATACAATCAGCTTGTCAAACTTAGGGTGTCTGTGAGATGTGCCTTTCCCTGACGTGGAAAAGATGATGTTGCTTTTTCCTTTGGGCATGGGAGGGTGGAATTTTAGATCTTAAGTTTTGCGACTCTTGTACAAGCTGCAGTTCACCAGGTATCAACTTGATCTCCAGTCTCTAAGAACGTAGATTAAATTATCAGTGAATAATTATGATTATAAATAGGAGAGGGTATACAGTATCTTCTTCTCCCATCTTGCACCAAAGTATCCAGCCTGGCTCAATGCCATAAGATCTCTAGGCTTGGGAAGGGGCACAGGGAAATGGGGACAACAGAGGATCAGCATTTAAGAATTTCTTCTGTTGCCTGTACTGTGTGGGAATGAGACCATGAAGCTCTGGCACCAGGCTGTTCCTGTCATAGAGGCATTTCTAAATGGTGATGATATTTAGTTGCCTGAATTTCTGGGCATAATGAAGCTGGTGCAGACATCCTGGAATCTGCTGGGTTTGGATACATATGGACTGGTCCCCCTGAAGCTCAGTAACATTGGGAGTCCTGAGTGGAGGTGGCCAGAGTCAAAAAGAAACTTGCAGAGTCCTCCTGCTCTGCTGCCGTTGCAGTTCAGCAGTTGTGGGGAGATGGGTGGAGGGGAGGTTGTTCTGGTAGTTACATATTTAAGGCAGGTGGCCGTTTTAAAATGTACGTTTCAATTTTGATTGCAGTTTTTTAATTGCATTTAACAGCGTCCCTGCTGGTTCTCCATTCTGCATCCGTGCAGCCACGTTCTATTGATGGCCTGTTGTGATTTCAATGGAACATCATGGGATGTACCTGGCACGTCGGGCAGCACTGGATGGAGGTGCCTTTAGCCCAATGTACCTGGCATGGTAAGCGGCAACCAAGTGGTTAATCTGCATTCTACTGCTCGTAGTCTCAGCTTGTGTAGCAAGGTGTTCCTGCTTTGCTGCAGCCTTGCACTGACTGGAAATCACTTTGCTCTCCTAATGTTAGTGCTTTCATGCACACAGGGCCCCTACCCTTTCCGCCCATGGAGATCCCCCTTCCCTGGGAAGTTTGCCATGCAGTAGAGAAGGGCTTAGCCACGTCAGGCTCTCCTTGTTATTCTAGAACATGAGAGAAGGGACTGGGAAATCGTCTGACTCTTCTTCTTCTCTCCTTTTTGGGCCAGGAGCTGGTAGCAGTTGAGCAGGTATTGCCCACGTACCAAATGCTGCCACATAGAGGTACCAAACAGGTGCTTGTGTCCATGAGCAAAGCTGGATCTGCGGGAGCTGCCTCAGGGAGCCGGGAGGGCAGTTCTGCCTGGCACTAATTGGAATGTAATGAACTAAAGCAGGGCCACTTTAAGTTTGGTGATGTGGCATCCTCTGCAAAATTATCCTCCATTTTCCTTCTCCTTTCCATGTTCACACCTGCAAAATCAGCTGCACATCCTGCTCTGTCCTGCATGTTGCTTTCTCTCCCCTCCCCGGCTCTGCAGCCGTGTCCCCGGGTCACTTGACATGTTGGTCTAAGCTATTTTGAAGTTCAAAATATTTGTGTGAGAAAAACAAGGGTGCTGCATCCTGTTTTCTGCTTAAGCCCAGTTCACAGAACTTTTGCTGCTCCACTGCCAATGATGAAAATGCATGTTCTTGCTTCTGCTTCTGAATTCTGTTGTCTGTCTGCTCGCAGGGGCTGGGGATAGGGACACATTTGGGCTAACACAGTTCCAAGCATTACTCCCTGTGCTTCTGCCGTTCTGGAATGTGAATACCTTTAAAAGTCATGGGCTAATGACCTGCCAGCTGCAGCTCCAGGGGGGCAGGTTAGCAGCCATGAACCACCCACTTCACTGATACCTCGGGACAGTCCTGGAAATAGGTTCTGTTGGGATGTGGGGAGAGGAAGATCAGATGGGCCAGTGAGAAACAGGAAAGCTCTCTTTCCAGTGGGGTGGTCAAGTGCTCAAAAGAAGTTGGTTCATCCGGAACTGAAGGGTGCAGAAGTCACTGGTTTCAGTTTCACCCAGTTCCAGGAGCAGCCGGACGCAGCATTTTTAATGTCAGAAATTGGTGGGAGAGAGCAATGTAGGAAACAGTGGATTTAATTCTGTCTTGTTCTTCCCCATGCTCACCACTGCAGTGTCTGCTCAGTGCAGCACAACTGCTTGGGAAGGTGGAGAACTAAGGAAGCAGGCCACTACCTTTTCCTAGGTCTGTTATAACATGCACAGTAGGCTGACGCTTTAACAGCATCTAATTTGCTATATCACATCTAATCTGTTTGTTGGTTTTTATCTGCAGTACTGTTAGTTCACTGCTCAGGTGCTCGGTGTCTAGCCTTCTCATCCATCCACAAATCCTCTACGTGAAATGAGTGGTTCCTTAGATCTGTTTTTGATTGATTCTTTGCTTCACTGGTGTTGCTGCTTAAAAGGTAAACAATATTCATGTGCTGCAATCTATAACTCAGAGATGAAATCAAATAGCATCTCCTGCCAGAAGTTGCTAAGATAACACATTTACCATTCATTCAGCAATTACTTTTAGGAGGAGATTTAGTGATATTAAAGAGAATCAAATCTGTAGTGAATACGTAGATTTTATACTGTTTAAAGGGGTGAAGGGATTTCTCTTCTCCTCTACTTTAGCAAATTAATTTTCTGTGATGTCCAGAATCTTTGTGGAAATTGAGAGAAATTTAAATTTTCCCCGCTGCGTAGTGAGAGCAGCACAGGTCCTGGAGCAGCCTGTGTGTTCTGCACAACCTTCCTGCCCTCAGGGTGCCAGAGTGCTCCAGGCTGGGCACAGTAGCCCGCAGGTACCCAGCTCCTGGGGCAGCATTGCTTAGGAAGACGCTGCCGGTGCTCAGCTTGCCAAGCTCTGTTTGCTGTGTGGCATCTGCTTGCAGCGTCACTGCATTCTGTGATTTGTGCCCTGTATCTCTCATGTCTTTGCATGTGCTGTGTCTCAGTGTCATGGGTATGGTGGAGGTAGTGGAGAGCCTCAGTCTTGCTTCACTCCCTCCTTGCACGGCAGGATTTGAGCAGGTTCACTGCTCTGAAAACTGTGTCTTGAATGTCAAGGAACCAACCTGAATGTGGGAAAAGACCATCACTGATGCTCTTTGTTCAGAGCCTTCTGTGATCATGTTTTAAATGCAAAGGAGTGAAATTCTGCACACCACATTCAGTGATTAAAAACTGGGGCCCCAGTGAGATCATCTATGTATTCTTGAGGTCTGGGGTTTGGTTTATTTACTAGAAATGCATCTAAGCCTTTTGTGAGTCAGGGCTCCTCTTAGCTGGGAGTATGTCTTATCTGTCTTTTTGCAGGAAACAGGAAAGGAAGGGTTATTAAAAATGATACTGAGATACAAGAAACATAAACCCACTGTGATTTTTCAGCGCTTTGGGGGTTGTGGTGATGTTATTCAAAGGTAAGGGTTTCTTAAGAGACAGTCTCTGCAAACTCATGGATAGCAAGGCCTTTGTAAGGGCTGCACCTGCCATTTGTTTGGGCAGATCTGCCAACTTTTATATGGGATTTAACCTTGGAGTTGTCCTTGGTCCCATGCTTTCAGCTAGAAGTGAGATCCTGGGAATGCCATAAGTTAAGGAATAATGCCTGCTTGTCTTTTGCTAACACCTTTTCCAACACACCTCTCTTCCTCCACCTCTGAAATGCATCAGTGCTAAGGAAGGGTTTGTGAGTGGTCAGCTCTGGAAAATATCTGGAATGATTTGTTTTTGTTCAGGACTGCACAAGATGCACAAGGCAGGCTGCTATCAAGCTTTTGTCAGCAAAGGGATGTCAGTCAAAGGAGCGTTCCCTGAGCCATATTGCTGTCCTGGTGGGCAATTCTGACAGAAGTTTAAACATGGTGCTCTAAGCTTGGCTGAAGGCTTTGTTTCATTACATTCATTTTGTTGGGGTTGCTAAACCCATGTTAGCCTTCAGCTAACCAATTCAAATTTGATAAGCAGTGTTACAGTGCTTACACCTGACCACTGCTTTTAAAATCTACTAAAGGTAATAAGCTATCTCTTACCTATGTCCTACTGAACATGAATAGTTCTGTAAGATTTGACATGTGAGATAAATAGAGGTAATTTAAACAAGTTGTACTATGCTAATTTTTATGCTGCAGAACATACTGAAGCTTAATAATAACATTATCTTCCTCATGAAGGTCAGTAAAAAGCAGAATTACAATTCTACCTGTTTCCAGGGCTTTCCCTGCAGGCTCATTACCTGGTTCCAATATCATTTAAGGCAGAAAGAAAGAACAAGAAAAAAAAGAAGTACAACTCTAAAAATATTTTGCATTAGTAGCTGCAGTGGGCCTTGACTCTTTGCAAAGGCTTAGACAACTCATATACAGAGATTTCTAGGCCTCTGCTTCAAGTGCCACATGAATGGGAAATAAGATCACTTTTACTTGAGTAACATACTCCTTTTTTAAATTTTATATTTTATTAGCTTGTTTAGGCAAAAAATATTGGCTGTGCTGTTTCCCTTCCTTTCCCATCCCTTCCTTTCCCATATTTGTCCTTTATGGAACACTTAAAAATCATATCCAGGGATTTTGTGTGTTACATGCATGAAAAAGCCCCGTTATGTTTGTAGTGAAAGAGTGTAGCACCAGGCTGTCTCTGCCTATCCTGAGCAGGATGCATTTATACAGAGAGAATGCTGTGTTTTGTTGCAAGCCTGTCCTTCCCTATCCATGTATCTCAGTGACCCAGGAGTAAGGGCTTTTACTGGCCTGGTTAGATAAAAGTGGGTATTTGGTGCCTCTGTTGTTGCTTCTTCCTCTTAATCAGCAATTCTGGAAGCAAGCCACCAGACCCAGCCACGCTGCCTGCGTGCTGCAGCTCTGATGTAACTAATTACATCAAAACTTGTTTTTAAAGTGCTCAACAGTGCTCAGTGTCAGTAATCCCTGTCCTGTCACGTTTTTGTGGTGCTGCAGGGTGACTTTCTAGGACAGAAACACTATAGATGGAGACAAGCACCACGGCAAGCCGGGATTTCCTCCTTTTGGCTGCCACCCTTGCTAAAGCCAGCGACCTTTGGGAACAGCACTTGTGTCACAGAGGCACAGTGGTGAATCCACCAAGGTCGTCTTGGGTTCCCATCTGTTGCTGAAACAATATAGAGCAGGAAAGCAGAGCAGCCTTTTTAGCCATGGGTCAGGGGGACGAGCCAGAGGGATCTGTGTGGATGCTGAATTAGGTGCAGCTGCACTCAAGAGCCACAAAATTCTACCAAAAGCATAAGCAAGTACGAGGCTGGCCAGCAAACCAAGGGAAGAGCTGTGTCCTGAGGAAGAAGTGAGGCACCTGCTTGGCAGATCTGTTGGTAAAAATATCAGGGTAGTCAGGCAACAACACTGGAGGAAAAATTGCATTTGTTTACTTTTTGATAGCTTTTTTCATAAGGCAAAATCTTTTTGTTGCGCAGAAAAGGATGATGTAAATTTACCACCTTTCTGATAATGAAATCTTTATTTTTATCATTAGTTAGTAAGAATCAGGTTTGAGGGAAGTAGTTTTTAACACTGACAGCATCACTCTATTTCTTGTGTATATATGCTTGGTGCAAGGGAAGATAATGCAGTCTGATGCTTCATCATTTGAACTCTGATTGGACAGAATGTGTTAATGGGTCTCACAGACAATAAAAACATTAACTGATGATGATTTTATGAGAAAATTTAAGCTCTTCATTTCTCTGTACTTATGACCTCCTCCTTCAGTAGGAGAAATGCTTCAAATAATATGATGAATTGGGAAGGGAAGGAAGTGGAAGGCTAAATGTGGCTATTGTATGTTTGGTATTTAATTCCTACATTTGAACCTCAGAAACAATTAACTTTAACAGATAAATGTCCATTACAAGAAGCAGTTGGCACTTGCAAACAAAAAAAAAAATCAAGAAAAAAAAAAATCTTAAATTGGTCTTGGATCCCTGAATGCAGACCCAGATTTAAATTCTGGCATTTAGGTATTGTGATATCTCCCAAATGTACAATTGCAGTTGGTTCTGATACGCCTCAAGCAAGGTGTTTCCTACAGTCCATACTACTGGGAAAACCAATATAAACATCTAACCTAAAATGCAACATGACTACTGTTTGTGGATACATACATGAAGGCAACCACTATTTTCCTCTCTTTCCAGTATTTCAGGGTAGAAAGACTGTGAGATATGACTTTTTCAGTTTTAAAAAATTCCTTCAAAACTAAAGAAAGAACAAAATCAGCTTAAGAAAACTGTGTCAGATTTGTGAAGACATTTGGTGGCACTTAGCTAGCTCAGCATCCTGAATTTCAGCCAGTTGAGGGTTGATTCTAGCCCTTCATGTCAATGGATTGGGATATGGACATTGCCGGGGGGTGGTTTTTAAAGCAGCTTTTCATACTCTTAAGGAGCCTTCCCATTCACACCTCAGTGTGATTAATTCCATCTTCAATGGATTTAGTTGCTACATGTCATTTTTCTCAATCCCAGAGCAGCTGGGTGTTATAAGTTTTCAACATGTAAGAGCCAAGAAACAAACTACATGTTAAAGCAGAGAAGCTGCAGTTTATGCTAATTATTTTACATGCTCAGATATGCAAATGACAGTGAAGTAGATGTTTCTTTTTTCTTCCTCTTTTTCTTGCTCCTCATCCTCCCTTTAAAACTGTGTCAGGAGAGGGACCAGCCTTCCCCCATTCCTAACCATTGCTTTCATGCTGGTGCCTTTTGAATAGTAGTTCCAGCCAGCAACCGTTGTTTTTGGAAACAGATAATTACAAATCTGATTTTTGAAAGACTTGAATCAAATCTTAGCACGAGAGATACTTCTGTCTGTATTCCAAGCAGGATCACAGCTTGCAGAGCTCATTGTACTCAGATCTCCTTAGTTAAAGTCAAGCCTAACACAGACTGCACCATGTTAAACCAGTCTAGTAAATGTAACCTGTTTGAGTGGAAAGAGCAGGTTCACACCTCTCATCCTCCTGTTTTGCAGGTGGTAAGGTGAAGGTGAGAGGAAGAGAAGGTGGAGATGGAACTGCCAAATCATGCCAAACAACTGCTACTGCAGCTGAACCAGCAACGAGCCAAAGGTTTCCTCTGTGATGTGATCATTGTGGTAGAAAATGCCCTGTTTCGTGCCCATAAGAACATCCTGGCAGCCAGCAGCATGTATTTCAAATCCCTTGTCCTGCATGACAACCTGATAAACTTAGACACGGACATGGTGAACCCCACCGTGTTCCGGCAGATCTTGGACTTTATTTATACTGGTAAGCTCTTAACGACTGACCAGCCTGGTGAACAGAACTTTAACGCTCTCCTCACCGCAGCAAGCTACCTCCAACTGCACGACCTGGCAGCTCTCTGCAGAAAGAAGCTGAAGCGGAACGGCAAGTCCTTTGCTGGCAAGGCCGGTGGCCTTGGTGTCGGGAGATCTGCCAGGAGTCAAAGACTTTCCACTGCTTCAGTCATCCAAGCTCGCTATTCAGGGTCAAATGAGGGGTTGAAGGGCTCGCACTCAAAGGAGCTGTCAAAGGGAAAGCTCTCTGATGACGAGGTCTTCATCAGCAGCTCCAACCAAGAGAACTGTCACTCCTTAAGCAGGGGAGCCAGCAAGAACGGCGGTGGGGGTGGCAGCGCAAACGGGAGCACCGGTGACCAGGAGCTCGGCCTCGACCTGTCCAAGAAAAGCCCATCGCTCCCTGTGGCAGCCTCCCACGATGACACGCAGCACAGCGAAAGCCAGCACGGCTCTCCCCAATCTGCCTCAGCCCCTGCAGCCAACAGTGCCTCATCGTTCGACGAGTCGGGGGTCGGAGCCCCCCACAGCATGGCGGACAGCAGCGACCCCATGGAGATGGATCTGAGCGAGGAGTGCCACCACGCCCTGACCGAGGGCAGCCAGCGCAAGGGCCTCCGGCATTCGTCCCGCAAGAAGGAGTGGATCAAGAAAGACAACGCCTTTGACCGGAAGGAGGGGAGCAAAGACAGGGACGAGGGCGAAGGGCTGCCCAACGGTATCCTGCTGGGGCCCTTGTCCAAGTCTGTGGAGAGGAGTCTGGCCGGGGCCTACGGTGCAGACCTGCCCTACCCCTGTAAGGAGGAGGTGGAAAATGGTAAGGAGAACAGTGACGACAGCGGCCAGAGCGAGAGCGAGAGTGGTGGCCATACCAGTGCCAACTATGTCTACCGGCAGGAGGGGTTCGAGCCAGTGGCCTACGGTGACAACCTGTACGTCTGTATCCCCTGCGGCAAAGGCTTCCCGAGCTCGGAGCAGCTCAACGCCCACGTGGAAACGCACACCGAGGAAGACCTTTACATCAAGGAGGAAGGCACGTACGGCAGCAAGGATGAAGCTGAGGATTTGTCCAACCCCAATCAGTCCTATGCTGCGGAGTCCCGGCCCTTCAAGTGCTCAGTGTGTGAGAAGAGCTACAAGGATCCAGCCACGCTGCGGCAGCACGAGAAGACTCACTGGCTGACTCGGCCCTTCCCTTGCAACATCTGCGGCAAGATGTTCACGCAGCGGGGCACCATGACACGGCACATGCGCAGCCACTTGGGGCTCAAGCCCTTTGCCTGCGAGGAATGTGGGATGCGCTTTACCCGGCAGTACCGACTAACAGAGCATATGCGTGTCCACTCAGGAGAAAAACCTTACGAATGTCAACTGTGTGGTGGGAAATTCACCCAGCAGCGCAATCTGATCAGCCACCTGCGAATGCATACCTCTCCCACATAAGCCAAAGACTCCAGAATGAGCTTCGAGCCCATCCGCAGTGATTTACCTTTCTGTAGACTTGCTGCTTAAAAGAAAAAAAAAAGAAAAAAAGAAAAAAAAAACCAGACAAAAAAGGGGGCAGCTCCCCACACTCTGTTCAGTCATGGGAGGCCTAAACAAATGTAGCTTTAACATTTAAAAAAAAAAAGTTCCTTTTTTTCCTTTTTTTAAAAAAAGAAAGGTCCACAGCCAAGCTGATGCAATTAGTCCAAGTCTCCCTCCAAATCCTGATGATCTGGCAAGAAATGCCACTTCTTTTTGCACACTTCGACTTCATTGCCATGATAATTATCTGGAGCAGGTAGGGGGACCTTGGGGAACTTTTGGCCTCTGCTGGCTCCCCCCTCCCTGCCTCTTTCCTTTGTGTTACTGTCACCTCACCTCCTCTCTTAAAACCAAACTAGGTAGGGGTATTTCTTGCCATTAAAAAGAAAATAAAGTACACCTTTTCAGTGGCCTAAGTAGCTGTGAAATAACATAGCATTGCATTCAGCAGTGCAGAAGCTGTGTCTGTGGACCATCTCACAGGGTTGGCAGCCCCTTCAGAGGCTGTGGGAAAGCCGTAGCAGAGATAGAGCCCACCCCTCGTGCCCTGGGCTGGGCTGGTGGGGAGAGAAGCTCCCCAGGGCTGCACCAGCCCAAGTATTTCACTTAAATGGTGAAGCCTTCTTCACCATCCCTCCCTCTTTTGCTTTTGATCTTTATCCTTGGCACATGTAACCACGTGCCACCTTCTCCACAAAACACGCAAACCTCTTTTGCCTTACCCATGACTGAACAGGGACTGTATGCCCTGGGAATTTCTTTCAGTGAGCAGGGGGTCGTCTTTACTTTTCTAGTAGTTTCGTATGAATATTCTTTGCTTAGAGGTACTTGTTTTATTAAAGGAAAAACCATTGTAACGTTTATGTGAATGTTTGAACTGGAAGGTCTGAGGTTAATTCTAGGGTGGGTGGGTGGGGAGGGGGTTTGATGTAGGCTGGACTTGCTACAAGTTCCATAGGTACTTTTTTATTATTTTTTATTTTATTTTTTGTGTGTGTGTATGTTTTTAGCTTTCCTCCCTCACTAAAGAGCGAGTCTGTGTGGACAGACTTGTTACCTTTGCTACCTCTTGAATTCATGAGAACAATAAGATGGTTAGTGAAAGATTAGGCATTTTTTTTCTTTTATTGTAAGTAATTAAATGTATAAAAGTAGAAGCTAAATTAAAGTTAAGGGATTTTTACCACCCCGTCCTTCCATCAAAAGTCAACTAGAGAAATGTTAAAGCAAAGCTTGGCCAAAGACAAAGCAAAATATACTTGAGCCAGAGGCTGTGCTGGCTGCTCGGACTGGCTCAACTCGCAGTCTCTTGGCTGTCTGTAGTCACTTTTAGATAAAAGCAGAAAACTTCTCTGAGCTTTTTGGGCCCTTTCCAGCTTTGTTTATTGAATCTGGATATTATGGGGAGGGGAAAATGTCCCCCTCATCTTCCACTCCCCCAGCACATCTGGGTCAGTCTGTAAACACCTGGCAGGACAGAGGGTGAGGGCATAGCAGCCTATAATTTACTAAAATCCAGAGTGCAATAAGGTGGGGGAGAGGAGGAAAAAGCAAACCAAAGTGTTTCATATCCTCCCTTTTAGACAATTTAACACACGCACACAAAAAAAAAAAAAGGAAAAAAATGAAAAGAAAAAGAAACAAAATGTTCTTGCAACATCTGCATAAGACATCACAGCCAACAGCTGCTATTGGTTTAGGAGAGAAGACAGAGAACGTTGCCCACCAATTCTTGGCCCCCTTGACTTTGTTGGCGTGACCTTGTGGAAAGCTATGGCTTATTTCAAGCCTCCCGTGACTGTGGTGGTAAAAATTCACAGCCAGTAGAATCATCCCTTCTGAAATGACTAAGGTTTACACTTGCGTTTTGTTTTTTTTTTCATGTGTTGGTTTTTGTTTTGGTTTTTTTTTTCCACTCAAACCAGTATAGTCTCTATGCGTAAGGTTTACCAAACCTCACGTTTTGTCTTTTTTAAAAAGAAAAAACAAACAATTTTTTAAAGTTTCGACCAAAAAAGAAAAAAAAAAAAAAGAAAAAAAGTGAGCATGTTTGACTAAAACAAAGAAATATAAGCTTCATTTTCTATTGGGGTTTTTTGGTTTTTTGTTTGTTTGTTTTTTGTTTTTCTTTCTTTTTTTTTTTTTTTTTTGGTTAAGGTAGACTAGTCCATGAGAAGTTTTTGGGTCAGTTGAATGAACATAGGAAACTGGAATCCAGGCTCCAAGCAATAGACAACCCGAAGGCACTGAGCCTTGGCCAGGTGTCACGTTACAGGGAACACGCTCACCCCTCTCCACCCGCTCCAGCTTCTCCTGGTGCCATTGTCCGCCTGCTCCGGGGCGCCTGCAAGCCCTGGAGTGTGAGAGGGGAGCATGGACTTTTGGTTTTTTCTAATTGTGCTGAGATGCACTGTTTTCTTTGGGGGGGGGGGGTTAGGTGAGGTTTTAGTGTCTTTAGCACTTCCACATTTGGAATATATGTTGAATTGTTTTCTCCTCGATTCCTTGCCAAGCCCCTTCCCCCCGAGAATGTCCCCGAAATAGTCTTTGGGGAGGACAGGGAAGGCCTTGCCATCTACCTTTTTCTCAAAGCAAGTCTCAGCAGAGCCCAGGCACAGCTGTGCAAGATGAGTCCCTCGGCACTTCCATCCTGCCTTTGCTGCCCCTGCAGCCCCAAGGCCGAGCTCCCCCGGGCGCCGCCTGCCCAAGGACCCGGCAGGGCCGGAGTTCCCAAACAGTGTTGGGCTCCCTCAGAGAGAAGGGCACTGCCAGGGATGAGCCCTGTCCCCAGCTGTGGGGTTTGGATGCAGGTTTCCCATTCCCTTGTGGCCCTGCAGTGGCCCCAGTGCAGGCAGGTGCCTGGCAGGAGCCACCCTTGGGACAACAGGATGGAGCCGAGCCCGGGAGCAGCCCAAGGCTCCTCAGCAGACAAAGCCCCTGCTCCCCCTCTCGTAATTCCATTTTTACAAGATGTGTGTGGGTGATGTAGCTTCTCCCCCCCACCCAGGCCCCTTCTTCATTTGTTTCTTAGGCCTTGAGAATCACGTTGAAGTTTCAGGACCCAATGCTATTTTTTAAAAACATTTTTTCGGAGCGTCTTTTTTTTTTTTTTTTAAACTTTATCCCCTCCCCAGCACTTAAACAATACGACATAAAGTCTGTGTACAGCAAGAGTATTGTACAAAAGGAAATTTTGTTCTTTTTTCAAATAGCTGTGTAAAGTTGTGTTCCATAGATTTGAGTATAAACAACATTTTCCAAATTGTGACAGTAATAATGAATAACTAATAATACTCAAAACTTCAGGGACTGTTTCAGGCCTGCTCGGGGCCTAAACACTCAACTGCATTTGTACGACATAGTATTGTATCAGACATTTTTCTGTATTTTAATGAGAAAGCAAAACACTAGTTTCATATTTAAGATTTTAAGAGTTTTAGGGTGGGGGGGAGGGAGTTGCATTTTTGTTTTTTTTTTTATTTTATTTTAATTTTTTTTTAAATACACAAAGAGCCTAAAGAAAAAAAAAAATTTAAAAAAAAAAAAAAAAAAAAAAAGAAAAAAAAAAAGAGGCCAGGCAGCTTAAGTATATGCTTTAGTCACTTAGTTCCAGAATGTTTTCGGAATAACAGGAAAAAAAAGATAAAATAGCAAAAGTTGTATAAAAGAATAAAGAAGCTCATACCCAAATTCACAAAACTATTTTTTAAACCAAAGCACATTTGAATGAGTATGGAACCTCACTTGGCTCAGAAAAGTACTAATATATTTATCTCATTGTTTACATAAACTTTTACAGTTTCAGACCTCAACAGATCTAGGGGCCAGTCAAAATTAATCTTTGCTTTTTCCATTGGTTTGTCTCTGAAGGCTACACAGTGTCCCCCAGCTTGGGAGGGGAGATCTGTGTCCCAGCCTGCATTCCAGCACTGCTCGGGGAGGGTGGGGAACAGGGTGGGCAATTACAAATATGGCACGGAGAACTTTTTTTTTTTATGAGAGATGTTGCTGGGAGTGAGACCCAGGCACAGTTGTAGAGGCATTCCAGCCTCCCTCTTCCTCAGAGGAGTCTGAGGGCACTGAGAGGGTAAAGAGAGATGCAAAAAGCTCTAGAGACAGAAAAGGATGTTGTTAGAGGATGGTGGGAGCTGCTGTACCCAGCACATCTCCTTCACTTTAGCCATGTGGAGCTGGGCTGTTTTCCAGTCCTTTACTGCAAAACTTCCAAAAACAAATTCTTGGCAAAAAACCCAAAGGCCCAGCTCTGTGCATTCGGGGGAGTTCGCAGGAGCCACAAAGATCACAGAAGACACCAAAGAGCTCTTGACACGCAGCTTCTGTGAGGCTTTGGGGCTGCTGCCGTGGGGAGCACGCACAGCCCTGCCGCCCGTGCCCAGCCTGGCTCTGGGAGCTTTCAGGGCCGGTGCGAGGGCAGAGCGCGGGCACCGAGCGGCTCCGACCCCCAGAGCCACCTTAACTAACCAGCTGGACCCATTCACTCCAGACCCTACAGTTATGTGCAAAGAGCCCAACCAAAACTCCTACGGCCACCAAGGTGGAAGTCTAAGCCTGGTCTGCACGGTAGGACAGTTTAAAGGTGACCAATGAAGGTGGTTTGCTAAAATACTGCTGAAGCCAAAAAAAAAAAAGGTTTAAGAAAGCTCCCCATGATTAGTCTTGACCCTTTGTAGCTTTTACCTTCTACACCAAAGCCACCTCAAACATTTGAGGGGGGGCTGATGGAAAATGAAATATTAATTTTGCCTGGTCTTAATATCTAACAAAGATGGTGCAAACACTATTTGACAGTGTTGTTTTTGTATCAATATGTATGTGCAGTAATGAATGTATTTATTTCTCAGATTCTGTATGCACAGTTTTGCAATGTAATTCAGAAAGTTGCAAACACAAAGATGTGTCCGCAGGGTCTTCTCTACAGGATTTCAAAAAAATGAAAAAAAAAATATTAAAAAAAAAAAAAAAGAATCTCAGAGACTCTCAGCATAGCCATAAACCATAACCTGTGAAGACAATACAAAGACTGGACTTTTGTAGCTTTGCATAGAAGAGGAATTTATGTTTTTGCTGTATTTAAATGTTTCAATTTACAGTGTCACTCTTTTACGATTCCTGTTTTGGTTTTTGTTTTTGTTTTCCTCTCTCTCGTGTGTGTGGAAAGCATTGTTTTCAAGCAGTGCAGGTTCAAAGTCTGGGTTAGCAGTATTTTACCGTGTCGCTTCAGTTCTGAAAAGCAGGAGTTTGGGTCTTGACCAGAGAAACATCCAGTGCACTTAGTGAAACAAAATGAAATCTGAGGTGACTGCTGGCAAAATCCAGAGAAGGTGAAAGTCATTAGAGGAACAGTTGTGTGCTTCTGAGTGCAGCCTGTGACTGAGACAAGTCTGTGTCCTGCCTGAAGAACAGGATGTAGCTCCTGAGTGAAGCCCCCCCCTCCCTCACTTGCTGTTCTCTGTGGTAGCAATAAGGGATCTCAGAGGTGGGAGTCAAGGCCCAGGATGGGCAGAGGAAGCTCTGTGCCAAACCCAACAGCCTCTGTGCCATCTTGTGATGGGCCTTGCCGAGGATCCTGAAGCACCAGGTTCCCCACAGCCCCACAGGGGGAAAGCTGTCCTTTGCAAAGCCTCCTGTTCCAGTATTGGTGGAGTGAGCACCTCCTACAGCCTTAAAAATTAGCAAGAAGAAATGTTGCTGGATGTTTGCTGATTTCTGGATATTTGCCAAATTCAGAAACCTTTCCATTCAGCAGTGCTGGAATTGAGGGAAAAGCAAGTGAAAAATAGAGAGACAGAACCTCCTTACATTTTAAGTGGGTTTGAGAGGCTCCAGGTAGCAAACTGAGCTGTCCCCAGACAGCAGAAATGCTCATCACTGAGATGGTACATTTGAAGAAACATTTGTTTAAGTAAGAATTTAAAATCTAAATGAACTCCGAGCTGTAATTCTGCAATAGTTAAATAGACTTCTGGCATTTTTTCCTTAGTTTTTGTTTAAATAATTATTTGCTCAACATCAGTAAAGTCTCTCCATTTACTGTAAAATCCTTCTTTCTATAAGCTTACCCTTGCACTCCAGAACTGGCCATATTTTTGAAAAAGAATATTTGGGTGTTGCTTTCAATAGCTGAAAGTGGCTTGTTGCAGTATTTTAAGTCCCATGGTACTTCATGGTCCTGACTTTAGTGCAGGAGACAAGCAGGCAAAAGGAGTAGCTGTTTCTCAGCCCCTTTCCACTCCTCGTATTTTGCATTTTTCAGAGTAGGGTAAGAAATTTCACCTTTGGTGATTTCCCATTAGACTCACTAAATTTGCTGCTTTCCTTGTAAAAGTAAAATATTTGGGACCCTTGGGAGGCAATTCCAGCTCTGCTGTAAGGCTCCTAGAGCTGGTCCTCCAAGTCAGGATGGCTTCTTCATTTCAGCCCTAGTTTATCTTTCTGCCACAACAAAATTGCTATTTCTTCTAATTTCCTTTTTCTAACTAACAACTCGAAGATCCTGAAATGGAAGTTTAGAGATAGAAATGCATTTTTCTTCAGTTGTCTCCTATTGCCATCTTCTTCTTCCCTCCCTTCCCTAATTTTCCTAAGGATTTTGAAGGCCAGCACTGAGCACAGGGATCAGTGTTTTTTGGACAGTCCCTGTGGCTTGCAGTGGGGCAAGAACACCTCATGAGACATTTGTTGGCAGTTGGGGGACCCACTTCACAGCACTGGCTTTCCCTGAGGAGTGGGATGTGTTTTAAACTTTCTCTGTCACAAGCTGCCCACCGAAGCACCTGGCCCAGCTGTTCCTCTAACCTTCCACAGGACTTTTGACTGGCTGGGGATAACTTTTCTGTGAGGAGAGGATCTTGTTCTGGCTGGCTGGATATTCTTCCCTGTTTTATTTTAATATTTTAAATACAACTGAAAAAGGGATGTTGCATCTCCTTTTTTTTTTTTTTTGTTTTTAATTTTAAGCCTTAACTATCAGTCAGTCTGGGAGCCCTGGATGTTTCCTGGGGAGGGGGAGAGGAGGGGAGGGCAAGGGAAAGGCCGACATTCCTGCTGCAATGTTCTGTTCATTTCCTTCAAGAGCTTGAATTCAGGTCAGAGCCACACATAGTTGTGGCTTCAACTCAAGTGTCATATAAAAAGATACAGAAATTATAATATGATCTCAGCATTCAGAAATTTGCAGTCTTAATGTACAGTGATGAGAAACTGTTATTTTATGATCTTTTCATTAAAAGCTTGATTGAAAAATTACATCTTTTGCTCTAGAGTTCACCTTGTTCCTGTAGCCTGACTCTGTCCCTGTTTTTTCCTCCTTCATTCAGGGATCTGAACCAGCTACTTCCCAAAGCAAACCCTCCCACACATACACGGCCTAAAGAGGCACTCACAACCTCCCATTTTATCACACTTGCACTTGGCTCATAAGCCAAAATCTGATGCTCATCAGAATCTGGAGGAATCATAATTTCACCTTTTTTTGTTGTGACCCTGAGCAAGCTGAAGCTGATTTTGGAAAGTTCCCCCTGCTTTCTCCTAACCAGAGTTTGAAAGCAGCATTTGTCAGAGACAGTAGATGGACCTGCCAATGCCTAAATCCTCCCAGTCTGTTTGGGCTCTAAGTGTAACTCTGAGGAGCAGTGAAGCAGCTGAGGCAGAAAAGATTCCTAAAATATAGTTCTCCATCCACCTGTGGTGCAGGTAAAAAGGGGAAATGCTTCCAGGGAAGTAATGACAAAAGCACCCACTGCAGATTTCAACCTCCCAGATGTTAAGATTCAGACACTTTTCCTTGGGCAGGTGAAGTGTGACCCTAGCAAAATTAATTCACATTTCCTTAGCCTGGGTTCTTGAGGGTGTTTCCTGGTTCCCAGACCAGCTTTTTGGATCTGAGGATCCTTCAATAAAATAACTATTTAATTGAAACAAATGAAGCATCTTCATCATACTGCAAGAGCCAAGCCTAGTATTTTGCAGCACTTCCTTTGTCCCACTACTCATCACCTGGGTTTTGTCTCCCAGAGGCTGGTGGAATGCTGCAATACACAAGCAGAGCAGCCCTGCTGTTGAATTCATATATTGCCTTTTTCTTCCTCCCTTTTTTTTTTTTCTTTAAACACAATGCTGACTATATTTTAAAGTGACTGACTGAAAGAGCTTCAAGTTTAGTCAGTTTTCTGACAGGTTGCAAAGTCAGCAGCACTGGCAAGAAAATCATTTTTATTTGTCCTTGGAGATGTGTTTTACCCAGCAAGGTTAAAGAGAAGGACAAAAATGAACAGAAAAACAGATGAAGAGCTACAGAAAACCAGAGGCTGTTTTCAACAGCTCAGATGTGGTAATGAGCCTGCACTCTTCTCCCAGCTACCAGTGACTTTCCTTTTCCTTTTTCTGCCCTTTTATTTTTTAATTCCTTCTGGAAATTTTTGCTTCCTGGCACCCATTTCTCTGTGGCCTAAGTGGTTTCCAGCATAGTTAATACATTGCATGTTCTATTTTACTTTCTTTGCCGTGGTCAGGTCTTTTTCATCTCATAAGATCCTGTAACAACTACACAAAACTCTTCATATAATAACTCACAACTGAACTGCAGCTGCCTCTGCGGTGGAACACTGAAATATGTACAAGTGAAGTGCAGAGCACAGGATGTAAAGGACACCAGATATGTCTGGAATGCCTGGGAATTTGTACTTTCTTCCCTCTGCTTTCATTACCCTCATTTATTGGTAGGTCTTCTTTTCTCCCAAACCCACACTTGCTTTCTTTCTCTCCGCTACCCTTCTCCCTCTTGGAGAGCAGATATTGGGTCAAACCTTTGAATGATAGGTTTGGTTTCTGCAGGAAATATTTCATCAAAATTGGAACTTTTCCATGGGAACAATTTTTTTTTGTAATGAAATTTTGTTTCAGCCACTATTGAGGTCCCATTTGGACCCTGCTGAGTAGATACAGATGGAGAATATTTGTTTGTTTCATGAGAACTCTCATGACTGATACCACTATAAGAAGTTAAAAGGGGAGGATGAATTTTTTATAAAGAATAATTTCAGATCAGTAAAAGCCAAAAGACCATCACCTCGCTTTGCAAATTATTTCTAAAATATGCCATCATCCTGTTTTGTACTGATGATAAACTGAAGCACTGGAGGTTTTATCTGCAAGTATTGCTACATTTTCAACAGGTCTAATAATGCTGAAGCCATTACCATCTATTAATTTTGTGCATCTATCTGGGTTTTGTTTGTCTGGATGTCTTACAAAGTTGTCCAGGTTTAAGCAAATTGATTTTGTGTGCACTTGTGCAAAGCCTGCTGTGTACCAAGTTTAGTGTGACCTGGCTTAAATCAGTAATAGCTAAAGCAGGTGCATTTGCCTCAGCAAAATGCATTGTTCTTTGTCTTGTTCTTTTCCTGTGCCGTGGGAGCAGCTCCTGCAGCCTCCTGTAAGCTGCACCTCGAGAATCAAACTGAAGGAGAGGTTGGCTGCTGTCAGCAGAGCCTTGAGTCCCTCACTCCTTCCACGTGGTGTGTGTATGGTGTTCAGCTCCCAACTCAGAACTATAAATACTCCCAAGGTTGCTATTTGGACCAAAATTGCTTCACTCTACACCTCGCCTGGGCACTGCTCTTGCCTAAATTCTGCAGTTTCCTCCCTGCTACAGGTCACCGTAGCCACATCTTCCTTCTTTCCCTTTATGGGCTCTGTAGCAGTGATCAGTTTGGGGTTTGCTTTTTCCCTCTGTAGTTGTGCTGCCCTAGTGATGAACACTGTTGGAAGCTGCTGCAGAGCAAGGTCTGGATCCACGTTTGAGCTCAGTAGGCTGAGCCAGTTAAGGAAGCACAATGCCCCTGCAGTTACAGCACATCCACAGCTCCAATACCACTGAGTGAAAAACATTCATCATACTGTCTTCTGCTGGTCCAGGTGCTGAGAAGAGAGGCCAATGTAGCTGGCATGTATCAGCCTAGGACATGATTGATGGTCCTGTCTACTTCCTTTGCTTTCTGCCTTCTCACCATTTTGCCCCTTACTTTAGTTTCTTGCTTAGTTACTGAGAGCACTGGGAGAGGAGATGTTGCAGGGCTCTCTCAGCAGGAAAAGGCTGAGAAGAAAAGGCCTAATTCTCCCTCTCTGTTCTTGTCCATCCTCTCCTTCTTGTACACAATAATTAGATTTTAAAAAAACCCAGAGAATCCCACACCTCCTGCCTCTGGATCCAGATGCAGCTGGTTAGTTTACTTTTCATTAGGGATTTTGAATTTGATAAAAGAATTCTTCCAGAAGCCTTGCTTGAAGCAAGCACCATTTAAGGCTAGTGAAATCAGGACACAGCCTTCCCTTGATTTTAGAAGATGGCAGTGGCAGAGCAGATTCCAGCCCTAAGATTTTTGCTCAGCCTCCCTGCACAATTGCTGGGGATTCGGAGGCAGGAACCTGGCCAGACAACACAACCACATCCCCTGGCTGTGGCTGCACGGGGAGCACTTTATGAGCATCAGGCAGAACTGAGCTCCACACCTGGGCTGGTGCTGCTGCTCTGCAGCCCTGCAGAGCTCTGTGCCTTTGCAGTCGTGGGCCTGGCCCTTCAAATGCCATCTGGGACTGGCCAGACAGACCTGACTGCAGGACAGTGGAGGGGGCAGCATCACCAGATGTCACTTACCAGCCTCCCAAGCATCTGTAAAACTAAGCTCTGGGTTTCCAGCCTTGTCACCAGAGGCTCTGGCTACCCCCATCACTGGGCAGCAGCCTCCTGCCAACTGCAGCTGGTCCCCTTGCCACAATAGCATCCAAAGGCCAGCCAGGGAAGATTGCACAACTAGGCCTTGATCTGTATTTTCCACTGCTCAGCCAGCAAACCCCTCCTTTTTTCCAGCACAGCTGTTTTCCATCTCTGCTCAGGAAACATGCCCTGTTTTTGATTCCTGGGTCTTGCTTTATGAAGCAATCATGGGCAGGCTGTCTGGGTGGAACGGGTCACGGAGTGGCGGTGGGATAACTCTGGATTCTGAACGCCAACACAGAACAAAGGGGAGCTTTGCCAAGGCTCAGGTGAGCCTGGGGTCAGCACACAGACAGGCTACTGACGTAAGCACGAACGCAGGGCTTGCTTTCTCTGAGCTGTGGTGTTTGAAATCCCCCCTCCCTTTTCCTCTCCTGCCTGCTTGCCACAGCCTTTTCCTGGTGAAATCCACACTTGAGTAACAACGGCGGGTGGATGGCTGATGGTGTCACTTTTTTTGCCACATCTTACTCACGCAAAACTCCTGGACCAAGGTGGTTGTCCCTTCATAAGCCACCAGCCTGTACAGCTCGGTTCATAAGCTGCCAGTCTGTCCTATTCAAGTAATTTTGGGTGAAGTATCAGCACACACAGCTGCTGTTGGTAATGTGTAGCCCTGCTGTTAAAGACACAGCCCACAGTGCAAGCAGAGGGTGGTGGGGTGGCAGACAGGGCTGGAAGCCCAGGATACAGTGCAGACCCGGATGTGGTCCACTCAGGAACACCAGCAGCCAGAAACACCCTGGCATTGCACTTCTTGGCTCTCTCCCCAAAACTCTGGAAATTAGCCAGCTCCCTGGCCATACTGACCTGGAAGTTAGCTAGCTTCCTCAAGGGTTAAGGCATTAATGTTAACACCAACTATATTAACTAAAAATAATATGTGTGCAAAAACGTCTGAGTTACAGCTGTTACAGGAGTCCTACCTTGGCTTTTCTGAGTCCTTCACATGTGATGTGTGGTCCTTTCCAGCAAAGGCCTATGAAATGTCTTTCAGGCTGAAGTGGGTGGAAGGGGCATTTATGATGGACAGACCTGGAGCATGCTCTGGAGCAGGCTTTGACACCACCAAGGGCAGAACGAATGGTGGAGGACACTGACCACTTTTTCTTTTATTTTTTTTTCCCCTCGAGGGGCTGAGCTAAAAACTAGCTGGGCACGGTCATCAAACTGCCTGGCTGTGCCTCTAGGTAGAGGAAACACACAGAAAAAAAAAAAAGGGAAGCAGAGTTGCAGCTCTGTTTCTTTTACAAATTTACATTCATCAGTTCCTGGCCACTCCAACTGATTTAAGAGTGTCCACACAAAGGACTTATTGCCATTTGAGGAAGTATTCAAAAATCACTTAATTGAATCATTGCTGTCATCACACGAGCCACAGCCTGCAGCAGCAGCAGTTCACATGTGGACAGTAACAGGGAATCTTCCACTACATCTACTTCTTTGCTTTTAGTGGGAGTCTTTGTTCCAGGGCTGGGGGTGCAGGTGGGAACTGGAGGAGGGGAGCCAGCAGGCTGGGGTGTCTCTGCAGTGCATTGCAGACCTACCCACCGGGCGGATGGAGCCGGCTCTTCCAGTCTCAGGACTCACCCAGACCATGCAATGGCAGTTTGGGATGTGTACAAACACTGGCAGCAGGGAGAGATGTCAGTCCTTGCTGTAAGCTCAGCCCCAGCCTGGCTTCAAGCCATTCCTCGCAGTGGTGAGGTGTCAATATGCCAGGGCTTGTCACACTCACAGTGCCCTCTACCCCTCCTGACAGGGTCTGTGAGGTTCCTCCTGGGCTTTGCTTTATATGTGTACACACAACACAGTCTATGTTGTCCTGCCTCCTGCCCTTGAAAGCAAAGGTCAGAGGGATCTCCATTATTTTAAAGAGCATTTAGCCTAATCTTCTGAGCTCCTTACAAGATGGGTATCTTTCAAACCTCCTGACCACTGTGAATGTTTTCTACAGAGGCATATTAACTTCCCTTGGTTTGGCTGGAGTGCCTGCCTACTCTCATTACACTTTTGTCCTGCACAGTACTGTTCTACAAGCTATCATACTACAGAAGACCTCTGACTACAAAGTCCAGACCCGTTTCTGGTCCACAGCAAAACTGTAATACAAGTAAACCAACAATTTTCAGATGGAAAGGTAGCCCAGTAGTGGCTCGTGCGTGGTCTCGGGGGCACATCCTCCCAGCAGCATGGCCCTTTCACACCCTAGGAACCAGTGAAGCAACATTCTTGAGCAACAAAGGGAAGCATGACACAGTGGCACATAAAATGAACTTGTTAAACTTCTTCCACTGCCATATTATTTCTCCTGGGCTCTGATTAACCTTATCTCCAATGCCAGTACCTTGCCTTTACCTTCATCCCCATTCATTTTTACATTTTCTTTTGCACAAAGCACAGTTAAGGAAGCCCAGGGAAAAGAAAGACTTGCTTTGTTTTGATGCCAAAGGTAAATGTTTTTCTTTTTTCCCTCTTTCATTTTATTTTAATCTAAACAAGTGATGACATACCTTCTCAAAAGCAGCTTTCCTGGCGTGGCTCGTGTCCTGAAAACGTAGACAACTGGAAGTTCCAGTGCTTGTGAGCAGCTGTAGATCAGTCTGTAGATGTTTTGGCTGCTCTTGGGGAGGTGGGAGGTAGAAGGTGGGCTGGATTCCATGCTCAGTGGCTTCAGTCTTCCCTAGAAATGACAATACATGAAAGCATCAGCATCTTGAACACCCTCCCTCAACATCTCAGTAGCTGACTCTACTGAGATATTCAGAAAGGTCAAAAAAGGACTCTACTGAGATACTGATGACCAGGTCTCAAATCATGCAGTGTACCAGTAAAGGTAAGAAATCTCTTAATACTGCAAGAACAACAGTGCCAGAAGCACAAATCAAATCAAACAAACAGACCTAGTTCTGAAAGTTTTGGTACTGGCTGGTTCTACCTGCCCTCATTAAGCCTGGAGAAAAAACAGAATTAAAGTGCATTTCTTTTACATGAAGCAAAATGTGGCACTGTCAGCTGCTGGAAAGCACTAAGTTCTTCAGCCAGGGAGGATCTGTGAACACATACAAAAATATTTGCGAGCAAACTATGAAGCCTGTGACAAAAGCCAGAGAGGTTTATGCTGTGCTGCCCTTCACAGAAGGCCTCTTCTGAGCAGAACTAGGTAATATCCCAACTAAACTGTAACTGCCCGTGTCACTTGAAGCTGATGGAATTGAACCTGGGAGAGAAACCATGCAGTGGGAGGGAGCCTTTGATCATTCATTTAGCCTATAGTTCCGTGCTACCTGCTACAGCCAAAGCATTCCACCAGGCAGCCGAGGGGATGGCTATTTTAGAAGTGTGCACAGCAATGAGGAGAGTCAGCAAAGCCATGTCAGGTTGCTCTAGACCCTCATCCAATTGAAGTCTGAAAATCTCCAAAGATGGAGCTTTCGTACAGTTCTTGGGCTACCTGTGCCAGTGCTTAACCCACTCCACTGTGAAATCCTTCTCTGTAGGTGCAGTTTGTCTAAAATGCCACCATTATACTTTGCTCCCTAACTTGATGTGTGGAGACTCCAGGCCATCAGGAAAACCTCACAGTTGTAGAACCACAAAGGGAGCCTGCAATGCAGTTATGCACTGGCACACAGGCTGGAAGGGCCCAGGGGTCTGGAGATGACAAAAGGCAGGTAACTGGCTGGACCTTGTCTTTGTTTCCCAAGGCCTATGCCAAGTGTGCTGCCAATCACGTGTGCCACAAGCATTAGGTAATGGTCTGGAAAAGCCTTCCCTCCAGAGGCACGATCTGTGTTCTGGTCTCTGCTGCTGTGCAGCCACTCAGCTCTTCTTCCTCTTCCTTAGCTTTGTGAACCTGGGACTGTAGAGGAGGCAGCCCAGGTAAGGGCTGCAAGGAGCAGCCATCCTCCTGCTCAGGTCTCCAGCGTGGTGTGCAGTGGCTCTGTGCAGTGCTGAAGGCAGAAGCAGGGCACAGATGCTGAGCAGCAGGTGTGGTACAGCACAGAGAGAAGGGGCCTGAGGGGAGTCACAATGCTGAAAGCAACAGTTGCCCCTCTTTATTTCCTGGGCAAGCTGAGCCTCAATGACTTTATGTGCTTTTACACCTTTTAAGGTACAGGGAAGTCCACATTTAGAAAGTGGCAATAGGAGGAATTCAGCTAATGCCACCCTATCTGCATCCACTCTGCTTAAAGAGTGCAGGGGGCCTTGCTTTCCTCTGACAAATGGGTGAAGGGAGAGGCCAGGGACTGTATTCAGTTTATTCTCCTGCTTTGAAAGGCTTAGTTATAGTAGGGCTGAGAGCCAAATGCAACTCTGTTTTGAGCCGCTCCTTCTCCTCCCCCACTAAAGAATGATCTTTAAGCTCTGGACCCTCATCTCCACCCAAAATGACTGCCCTGATTTATTTTATGCTTTTTTGTTGTTTCCTTTTAAATCACTCCTAAGTTAAGCTTTTGTTTGCCAAGTTTTCAGCCCGGAGCAAATTTTTGCAGTCGAATTATAACCTCCTCTCCTTCCCCTTGAAAAAGAGGTGTTTTTCTGGATATGCTGCTGTCCCACCCATTACTCACCTTGCTGCTGGAAGGCAGGGGAGATGGCAATCTTTTTAAATATCAGCATCTCAAAGTTCAGTATCACAGGCATGGGCACACATCTGGTTAAACCATTTCCCTCATATCTTGGCTCAAAATCCTTGGCTGAGACGTCTCATGGCAGTAGACGTGTCCAGGGAGCTGAGAGGGAGGGAAGAAAGGACACAGAGTGGTTAGGTTTCTCAGAAAGGGAATGGCTGTGGGCTGGAATATAAAGAAATGCCAGGACCAGACAGTCTGCTCTCTCAGCACGTTACAGGGCTCTGGCTCTTCAGGGCAGAGTGACGCTCACCCACACTCAGGAAGGCTCCTCTAAAGCACAGGCTGCAGAAAGCAGGACACTGCTGAGGCCAGTGCCTTCCTCTGAAGGGGCAAATGGGAGATGGGCTGGAAAGGTGCTCTGACCTGGAGCCTGACAGGGACTTGGAATCTTCTTTTCCTCCGGGATTTTGCTTTCCCAACTGAGAACCCAGTGAAAGCCTGAAAATCCCTGCTTAGCTGCCAGTGAATTCCCAATGCTGATTTTGAAGCCAGGAAAGTTCTAGAGAAGATGTTTTAAAGCAAGCAACTTCATCTCCCCAACTGCTTCCCTTACCAGTGGGACCCATTCGTCTCGCTTACTCAGAGCATGCCTAAAAATGTTATCTGTGGTCTGGGACAGGGTGTGGGAGGGTGAAATAGGAAGGGAATAAGATCAACCAGCATTCAGCACAACAAAAAGGCCAATTCTGGTTTGAGCTTCCCTACAAAGCTGGAGCTGGACCCAGGACTAACTCTGAACTTGGTGACATCCTCAGACATGAAAAGCCACACAAGATGGTGCATCTCCCATCCTGAGAAGGTCCAGTGGTAAGAAAACTACAGAGTAAAATGTATTTCTCTTGTTTTCCCTGTGACTTACAATTTAAGTGGGGGACAGTAAGAGGAGCCTCTTCCTATAGGCAAGCTCCCTGCTGCATATGAGCACCCACTGTCCAGGAGTCACAGAAGCTGGGGACAAAAAGGGACTTTCTGCTCCATCCATCTGCCTGCCCCAAGGCAGGTCAGCTCAGTCTGCCATCCTTGACTGAAATCTTTATACTGTGTTTTAAATATTTCCTTCACAGACCCCACAGGCACCCTTGCACTTCATTCCAGGGCTTCATTATATTTACTGCTATAACATTTTTTTTCTAATGTCTTGCTGTAGTTAAAAACCTTGAAATTTGTCCTATATGCCCTCGATACGGAGAATAAATTATACCCATTCTCCTTGTATTACTTGTATTGCCCCTGCAGCCCTTTGCTACTTCATGATGTTATCACATTTCTCCCTCACTCTTCTCCTTTAAAAGCCTCAGGCTCTCTCAGTTCTCCTCCTCTAGACCTCCTAGATCCTCTTCTCGTACCTTAAGGCAAGTGCCAAGCTTGCTATGTGAGAGAGAATGGCACAGCCCCATACTTGGGAGCAGGGAGTGAAGTGTAACTACATGCCAGATCATCTCCAATAATTGAGCCAGCTCACAAATTTCTTCTTTCCATGGACTTTGCTGCAGTGCTACAATTCACCCCTTTCCCCAGTTGAGATTATCAATTAGTCTGCAGGCTATGTTCCACATGGCCTGGAAAAAAAACAGCTTAGAAATATGGAGAGCTGTTTTCAACTAGGATATTTCCAGTGATCTGTGAGAGCTTCTGGAGCTGCTTTCACCTCCCAAGTCAGCTTATCACAACTACCCTCTAACAGGCATTTTGCAAGTGTAGTTACAGAATCTCAGCATCACTGAGACTAGAGGCACCTCTGGAGATCATCTGGTCCAATTCCCTTGCTCAAGACAGGCTCAACTGTAGCATGTTTCCCAGCACATGTCCACGTGGATTATGGATTATCTCTGAGGATGGAGACTCCACAGCCTCTCTGGGCAACCTGCTCCTTTATTCAAACACCCTCACAGTAGAAATCCTCAAGAGTCTGTCTCCTTCCTCTTTATTCCCGCTATCAACTATTTACACGCACCAGCTAACCATATCCAACCCCCAAAACCTTTTTATCTTTTATCTCCTCCACATATCTTTTTTCCCATTAATACCTGCTCTGGTCAATAAAGCAGATTCCAGTTTTAGGCAGCTGCCAGGGAAACACACAGAGCAAACTCAGGTGTGCCCAAGTGTTTGCTCCTGTTCTGATCATATCTACATGACCAAACCTTGTTGTACTTCCCAGTGATGAAGACACAAGGATGCTGGTACCAGAGGTATCCAAGGCAGCATCAGAAAACAGAGGATGAGGAACTGCTCCACTAGTCTTCTGTATCACAGTCTTGACATTCATTTAAAAAGTTCCCTCCCAACCCTCCCATCATGTCGAGAAGCCTGAAGGGTGATAAATACTTAAAAGCCCATGTGTGGGGAATCTTGTGATGCCTGCCTGGATCTGCAGGCAGCTTGAGAAGCATGAACAGCTGACATCTCAACATAACTAAGAACCACAGTTCTGGAAAGGATAAGAGAGCAGCAGCCCAGTATCTTTCCCAAAACATTGTATTTCTTACCCAGCCTCCAAACTACTATCCTGGCTTTTCCAGGGAAGGAGTATGGTACGGAGAAGACAGAGAAAAAAACTCTGCTCCTCCTTCTGGCTCTCAGTTGTTTGCCAAGATCCCAAATTGCACTAATTTGGCCTTGCAGACTTCTCAAGGAATAAATTACATGGGGCTCTGCCCTTGGGACTTTACATTCAAGTCTCCAACCCTTCCAAGACGTAGGCACTTGCCTGGCTCCCAGTGCTCCCATCAACATGATATGGATGGGCTGCAGGCAAAGCAGGGCTGGGACACCCATCCTTTGCTCTGTTAGGGAGCAGGGGATCACAAACCTCTCCCTCTCCACCAGGTGAAAAACTTTACAAGCCATGGACACTTGTGACCTTCCCCCTTGTCTAAAGCCTGATTTTTCCCTGGAATATTTATCTTTCCTACATTTCCCCTCAGTAATAACCTAATCAAGTAGAATTCTCCTGGTATTAATCGGATGAGCAGGGGAGCCCTTTGTGGTTAGTATTATCAATGAGGATGTCAGGAAGGCTTTGACAGGATTACCCCTGGAATTTGCCATTTATTAACTAGACCATCAGCTAAAACAGCACGGCTGGGGTGGGGCTGGTTTTGTTTTGCACGGTGGAGATGGGCTGGCTGAGGGTGGGGAAGCTGAGGGTGGTGGAGCTCTGTCTCCATCTGATTCAGGGATCTCGAACAGCTGCCCTGGCAGCCCTGAGATATCTTTCCCCATCTGTGCGTCTTTCTTTGCTTTCATCATCTCTTCCCATTATTGGGAAACCATCCCAACCTGGAGACTGAGCTGGGAGAGTTTGCACCACCCCACGTAGGCTCATGGTCCTGACCTGGGAGGACGGGAACGAAACCCCGCTGTCACAGGCTGTTCTGCCCTGGGAGAGAAATGCTCCGAGCCCCTGGCCCAGGGCACCAGGGAGGAGAAACTGGGTGTAGAAATAGAGGCATATTAGACTTGCAGAAGCAGCTGGGGTACAAAGTAGGCACACACAAAAAGCTTAGGTGAGGGAAACAAAACAAAAAAATTCCTTAAAAAAATTTGTTTTCTCTCCGTGAAATTCAGTGCTCCTGTTCACCCTGAACAGCAGATGGATAAACATGGTCAGTAATGGAAGAATACAAACACTGAAGAGGAAACAATTGTAAAAAATATAGTTGCAACACCCTTCCCCTCCAAGCAGGTTTCTATCCTGAATTCCAGAGGCACTAGGCATCATTTGCTGTGAGCTCCAGGCAACTTTCCATGGGCTATTGCTGGAGGGAACTTTTGCAAGCTTCAGTCTCCAAGAAAGAGCACTGCACCAGAACAGAGACACTCAGCACCAGGAGTCACTGGGCCACAATGCAAAGGGCCAAAGAGGGAAGAAAACACCCCTAGCACATGGCAGGACATGTCTTTATTCATTCCTCATTGAGGCAGGAGCAGGGACATAAACTAAGGCCTCTAATCAGGGCTCTTTATTTGGCAGCACACCTCAGGAAAGGCAGCAGGCACTTCCTCTGACTGCCACCCCACACAATGGCAGAAAAGGGGTCTCCAGTCCTTGGGCAAGTGGAGCACAGAGAATATCTCTGTAATTTCATCCACTCTCCCTTAAAATGTGGCACTTATGCAAAGGAAGGCCTGCAAAAGGAGGCCCTTGAAATCTCAGTAAAATCTGTAATTTGTAGATCTCCTAGATCATTAGGCCTTTTACCATTTATTCAGCATGAACAGAATTAACTGAAAATTCAAAAGCTACTCTATAACTTCTCACATTGCCTATGGAAAAACCTATCAACTTCTGTCTCTTAAGTCCAGGTGTGAAATTCCTCCTTCTCAATTTGTTCCAGCAATTGCTCTGATGAGGGAACATCCCAGAAAAGGTATTTCTTCACCAGGTACTTTGCAAAAGTCTGGCACTGAATCCAAATTCTCCGTACCAAAGTAATCTACTTCACCTTAAGCAGATCACTCAGTCTTCATTTAGAAAGAGGGTTATGGGTTCTCCTTGGGGCAGCCTGCTCCAAAGAGGTCCACCCAAAGGACAAGTGAAAAGCCAAAAAAATGTCAACAAAAAATAGAGACTGAACGTAGCAAAACTGCTGCTGATATTCAGGAACAGAAACCACATGCTTCTTGCCTGAACAATTTCCAAACCATAAATGATGTTTAATGTGGAAAAAGTCGTAAACGTACAAAAGTTACTTCTAAAACCAAAAACACAGAGTTTCTTACTCCTGGCTTTGATGAATGGAGTGTTTTGTGTTCTGGCGTCACGCTTGGCGCTCCAAGGGACCTTTCTGCTGGGTGGAAATTCATGGCACTGCAGGTCCACTGGCGGTGCAGCAGACTGGGAAGTGTCCCTCAGCATCCCAGCACAGGCTGCTTCTGTTGAGAGCTCAGCAAGGTGGAACACGTTCCCCTTCCACCAGTCGTGTGTCACAAGAAAGGGTTAAATGATACTAAAAAGACTTGAAATGCTGCTGTGCATTATGATCTTTTGTGCTCTCCATTCCTACCTGTCTTTCAGCTACTGTCCAATTCAGCAAGAAACAATGTGGGAATAAATCATGCACCAGCCAGAAGTGGCTCCCATAAGGCAAAGCAGATTAAGGTATTTCAAAGGACACAGGAGTTAAGGAAACAATGCTTTAGTCTCCTGTCTGTTACTGTTGATTTGCAGACATTTCCAAGTGTGTTCCAAAACTATAGTTAAAATTAAGCTTTTAAAGTAAACAGTTTCCACCGGGCGCCAAGATTGCTTTAATGCCAAAACAGAAAGCTCTGTCTGGCACATGCCTCATTTTCCGAGCCGGAAATCCAACAAAGCATTTAATACAACAGACATCATTTGATAGTCTCAACTCAGACACCCACTTGGCACTGGTAGTAACCAGTCTTCCATCAACTGCATCCAAAAATGATGCCTGCCTAACTTGTTATCATGCAAAACATTAATGGGAGTATCTTCCTCTTTTGAAGTCCATTGGAACTGGAAACGTGGGCTGAAAGCACCTGGTGCACAACCCCACAGAACATGTGAGAACCACCCTTCCGAGGTGGAAGCAGACGGAACAACACTGGAGAGCAGAACTTCCCAGCCTTTTCTGTGCTGTGAGTCTCGCTGTGTACACACAGTGCCCGGGGATTGCTGGGGGAGCTACAGCCATGGGGAACACAGGGAAGCAAAGCCAGTGACTGTTTTATGGAAGGGGTTTGCTGGAAGGGGTCAGGAAGCCTTGGAGCTGCCCTGTCAGCTCCCCGAAGGCAGCTGGTGGCTGCTCAGCAGACCACAGTTCTGAGTGCTGTGTGTTTTGTTTTTTCCCTACCACTAGTTACTTTTCACATTATGTAATCCCAAACTTTTGTACAAGGATCTCAACATGCCCATATTTTTGCTTATAAACATATGCATGACACCAGATCCTCAGGATAAACAGTGTTACTATCAACACTTGATTCATAGCTTTCCTAGGCAAAAGTGGTCTGTTGAAAGAAAATCTTAGCTGAAAATATGAAACAAAACCAAAAACCAACAAATCACTGTATGATTTGTTTAAGCACACTTGGTGATCTGAAGCCTTGCCCCTACTCAGGGAAAAGGCCTGTTACCTACCAAAGGACCTTTCTGAGCAGGTCCTGGTAGCTGTTTTCATCATTTCTAACAACTAGTGACTCAGTTTCCTTTTCTCCTCCTGCCCCTCACTGAGGGAATTAAACAGGCTGTCAGTGGCTCAAGGCCAAGTCCAGCCCTCTCACTCTGACAGCACACTTCAGTTTTGCTGTTCCAGCACTTCTTCCGGGACAGGTGCCCGGTGCTTTAGAAACCAATGTTTACTATTCACGAGAGGAAGAATTTCAGGAAAAATACCATCATAACATCCAGGATGGGAGTTTTTTTTAATCACTTTTGTTACAGCCATGCCCTTTTGGCATGGCAGCCATTTGAAATGCACTTCTTTTGGGGTCCAACCCCCTCTAGGCTTGCAGTTTTCTGTGCACCTGGAGCGAGCATTGCCATGGCAGTGTTCTCCCTGGGAAGCAGTGACTAACAGGCTCCTTAAAAACAAGTTGTTTGTTCTAAAGGATGTCAGAGGAAATATATTCCTTAACTCACTCACTGTAACATACCTGGTTTTTCCCTGAGGCTGGAACTGGAAAGACCCAAATCCTTTGTGTGTCAGCAGACCCTTAATTCCTGAACAGGCACCAGAGCTGAGTGTCCCTCCTAAAAGTTTATTAAGTTCTCTCTCTTTCACTGTCACTGTATTTTGTGTTTGACTTCTCTAAGAAGTTTTCTCCTCAACATAAGCAACCTTCTACATGACAATAGTGCTGGTGCAGCCAGGTCAGGGCCTGTCCACACAGCAAAGTGTCACATACCAGATGCAGAAGGAACCAGCCTGAGTTCCACAGGACTGAGGAGGCATTTTTAGGCAGTGGTAGTTTTCTTTTACTTTCTTGCTCATTATTGAATGCTGCTCCTGCTTCTTACCATTTGCAATGTGCTTGTGTCTTTAGACACAGCAATCCAGACTTTGCTCCCATCTCCAACCTGGTGCTTGCTGGAAATTACCTTTTCTTTTTTTCTTACCCTTTTTTCACAAAAGGCTGAGGCCCTTTTTCCTCTTTGCCTTTTCTCAGCTATCACATGTGTTTTCCTCACACCTATTCAAAATTTACCATAACAGTCCAACATGCCACCACAGCAATCATCTCTCAGCAGTCATTCCTGGAGCTCCTGAAAAAATTGCTGAAAAAGAGTTTTCTAGGCAACTCGTGGCTCCTCACCTGCAGCCTGGGGCACAGCACCTGAAGCTGCTACCACAATGCCCTGCTTCCTGTCTCATTAGGGCAGAAGGCAAATTGCAATCTTCAGCACGAAGTACAGAATTATCCTGAATAAATGCCCTTTTTTTTTTTTAGTATGATAATTTCACTTGGAGATTGTTTCCAAACTTGATTCAAAAAATGCTTAGGAATGAAGAATACAGTGGCACATTATTCAAATGGATAAAGATCCTCACCACTGTAATGCTGCCCCCTCTTTTAGCCATTGAATATTAACACTTTTTTTTGCCCTAGCTGGACAACTCCACTATCAAAGCTGCACTTGCTAAACATGTACCAAGAGATTATAACAAGACCTCCTTTATTTTCAGTAAATTAAACACACTGTTAAATGAGGTGCTAAAGATTGACTCTGAGTTATCAAATGCAGAAGTCTCCAGCTCAAAACACAGAGATGAAGGGACAAAAGCTGTTGATACAGCTTTGAGTCAATAGGAACATTGGGATTCTTTCCATCAGCACAGACAGGTTATAATGCAATAGAGACACTCCTGAACCCCAAATTTCTCTAAAGAAGGAAATGGTCCTTAGATTAGGCTTGAAGCTTTCTAGTGAAGAGACACAAAAGTTTGTCCTGCTGCCACACAGACTTTGTTTGGTGACTGAATATGCCTGAGTATCTTGTTAACATGCCCTCCGATCTTGAAAGCTGACCCTTGGCAACAAGAAGTGTGACAAAGAAACGAGCTCTTGAGCGGGGAAGAAAAGGCCGTGTGCCCCCAGCACTGTAACCCGAACAAGGGGCTCTCCCGGGGAACAAAGCTGCTCCCACACAGGTGCTCCTTGAGTCAGTGGGTAAAGTGAGAGACAGCAACACTGCTGGGAATTGGGCAGCACAGGAAGCAAAGAGACTGGTCTGCTTTGCCTCTCGATGTCACAACAGTTCCTGAAAATTTCAGAGTTCCAGGAGAGCTGCCCGACTTCCTCCGAGCTGCATTCGCAACACTGGCGGCCTGTGTATTTCAGGAATGCAAAAAACTGGCACAGTGAGCTCTATGAGTCAGCCAAGATGATGTGTTGGGACATGACTGAAGTTAATTAAAAGGAGCTTAAGACAGACAGACAGAAAAAAGAGTTTGCAAGACTTCTTAAAGAGCCAATTAATTATTATTTGTGGCTGCACACGCCAGCTGGGCCACAACATGGAATCTCCCCAGCCCTTACCACTCACCTCAGAGTCTCTACACAATGCCAAAGAAAACCCATATGCAGGTCAGCTTTGGGAGCTCTGGGACAAACTCCCTCCACTGGAGCTGGGTAGAACTTTACATTCAGTAGAACAGTCTCGTTTACACCCACAGATTTATGCCAGGTCTTAATGGTGGACACAGAAAGAAGAAATGAATGACACCTTGGCTGATATGATGGTTGATATGTAAGCAGGGTGACCCAGTGACAAGTGTCTTTGTGAGCATGGCTGGAAAAGGAAGGACTGGCCCCACCTGGACTCAGGGTGGGGGAAGAGAGAATAACTGTGAATAATTTCAGCCTCTCTACTGCATGATAGTGATCATTTTCAGAGCTGCACAAGGCACTCACACTTAAAGAAGCACAGCTTGCCTGAACACACTTCCAGCCTAGTTTCCTATAAAAAATTCATTGCCTCCTTAGCAATTCCCCAAAACTCTAAATTCCTTTAAATTCCCAAAGACTAAATTCCAAGTCTTGACTCTATGGCCCAAAACCCTTCATTACTCCCCAAGGACAGCAAAGCAATGCTCACATGCATGAGCAACCTCCTCGCTCCCAATTCCTCTCCACATTCAGCCAGCACTGTCCCAGAGGCACAGCTGAGCAAAGACAGGAGTGGGCCTTGCCACAGACCAGCCTGGTTGGAAACTCAGGGCCATGTGCTCTGCACAAAGACAGAGCAGGCAGAGGCACTCCCAGGCTAAGCAGGCTGCCCAACCCATGCTCACCAAAATCTGCCCTTCTGCTGCTCAGGAGGACAGACCCTACTAAGGTCTGTCAGTAGCTGACAGGGACGTTTAACAAGAGGCTGCAAACGTTAGCAAAGGGGACTTTTGGCTTCGTCTCACTGTCATTTCAGTGGCTCGTGGCGATTGCAGCTTCCAAGGCTCATGTGTGTGACTGGCACGGCTGCTCCCCCGGCCGGGCCAGGAGCCTCCCAGCGCTGCAGGCCCCACACCTGCTCACAGCCCTGCCTGCACGTAGACCTTGGCAGCCCCTGTGGCATTTGCTGGGGTGGGGGTGGGAAGACCATGGTGTCATTTACACACAGGTTGAGCAAACCAGGTGCAATCAGTTTGGGTTTGGCTGAAGAATCCTCCACCCTTCTCGAGCTATTTAACCCCTGCAGTGCCAAATCTTTATGCATGCCCAGGGCAACGAGAGCATTAGTCTGCAGAGAAGACATCTGGAGGTCAGTTATCATTCCCAGACTCCCAAAGGAACCACAGGAGAGACAGGTCAAATTAAAGATCCACTGCCTACAGAAGATAGCCAGTGCTCCAGCTGCTATATTCTTAAAATGATTTTAACCAAAGCAATGCATATACACAGTAAATACAAAGCCCATTCTCATCTGAAAATTGCTTCACTGTCCTTCTGCTACCTGGCCTTGGACAAGCTAAAATGATGCTTGAAAACCCTTTGAAGAGCACAGCACAAGGACCAATGTGTTGCAGATGCAATGGGCAAAAAGGTGGCAAAGGGACTGCTGGGCAAGCAAAGCCTTCAGGACTGGGAAGCAGTGCAGCACTGCCCGTGCACTGTCCTTGGACACAGCTGCATGTTCAGTCCAGGTCTATCCCGCAGTAGAGAGACAAGACCCCTGGGACCCATGGTCTGAAAGTTGCTCTCTGGAACACCCACCTTTTGCCCTCCCACCCACTGAGCTCTGGTTTGTGGGGTATACATCTTGCAGCTCTCTGACACAGGAAGATTTTGGTAAGCAGTAGGGGCTGGACAATTATCGATTCTGGTGCTCAGGAGTCTGTAAAGTCAACTAAGGGCTGTTTACTCCCAGTCTGTTATGTTGCTCAAAATTAATACTATAATGACAAAACCTTAAGATGGAAATCCTTACGGGAAATTGCTGAGTGCAGATCACTCAATCTGCAGGAGCCATGTCTGCAGAAAGGCCTGGAAGAGCAGATTTTATTTGAGTTTCTGTCTCCAGTTGTTCTAAACCTTTCATAAAGGGGTGAAGAAACAGGGGAGGGACTTGGGGGGAAGTCCCGACTTAAAGTAGCTTAACACCTTGCTGGATCCTCGCCAGATGCAGTTTCAAATTAACAACTCCAAACTAGCAGGAAAAATGCTTCTCTCGACCCCCGGAGGGCCAGTGCGACACCCAAGCACTGGCACAAGGCAGAGCTCAAATCTGACACAAAAACACTGGGTTGCTCACCTCTCTCGGGGGCTGAAACCCAGAGAAAGGGGCACTGCTTCCAGGAGGGGACAAAGCCGGTCAACCCCACAACAAAGGCCACTTTTCAGCAGCACATAAAAGGAGGGTCTGGCTCTGCCCCTCCAGCCAGACCCCACCCCTCGCAGCGTGGGGGCCTTCGCCCCAGCGCCAGCCAAATCTAATCAAGTCTGACACACAGGACAACGCGGGCAGCCGCTTGCCTTAGGCACCCCCCCCCCTCTGCTCCTCACCCACGGACCTCCCCCCGACCCACAGGGCACTGCTGTGCTTGAGGAGCTCAGGCCGGGCCCAAGGCAGCCCCCTGAGCCCAGCACCACCCCCGCTCGGGCTCACAGCAGCCGTAGCCCCACGGCCCCTTCCAGGGTGAGAGGAACCCCATTGCTACCACCGGCCTGGAGGGCCCCCCCCCGACTGTCCCTGAACTGATGCAGTAGCTCTGCTCGTCTGTGGGGACAGATGGCTCGTGGCCCTGCTACAGTGGGGCACGAACCCTTCCCTGCTTGCAGCCACCACTAAATTTCCCTTTCCCTATCACCCTCCATACCTGCACCCATCGGTGGATGCTCTGTGTCCCTGGGGGAGTCTTTGCCCTCCCCAGTCCTTACAGTTTCAAGCACAGCCGAGTGTTGATTAAAGTACACAGGAACTGGGCCAGATCTTCAACAATGCAAGTTTCCCCTCAGATAGGAATAAAACTCACAAAGCTTTAAAAGAGTTCATTTAAGCAGTGCTGGGACAATAAAGCAAGTGCTGAAGGTAGAAAGCAGCTCAAAGCAGTCAGACCTGTCTCATAATAGCAGGGAAGGCTGAGTATTTCCTAAAATTGCCCCTCCTGCATTACCTACTCCACTCCTCAGGTCAGAACTCGGTATGCTCCAGAGTGGGCGAGAGTCTAGTAAGGAAAGCTGAATAAGCATTGCTTGAAAGAGAGGAGGCAGGAATTCACCAAAGTGAAGAGGAGGAGGAGAGAGCACAGGCTGTTTTTAGAAGTACTGGCACCACCTTAGTTTGCAGCGGCCAGGAAAGTGGTTGGAAGCCCCATGACTTGAGCAAGACACCCAAACCTGGGAGCCAGAAGAGGAAGGGACTTGGCAGAAATTCTCCTGCAAAGCAAGGAATCATTTATGCAGCAGAATGTTCAGCTTGGCCTCGCTGCAAAGAAACGCTGCCAGATACCTGATCGTGCCACCAGTATATTAGCACTCCACTCCCCTGCTCTAATATAGCCATGAATCTTCTTCACCCACTTCTGTCTCCCACTGGATCAGCTTTAGACAGCTTCCCTCTATCGCCAGTCTTCCTGCACTGCCCTGGGGCCATCACAGCGCTCTCTGCAGTGTCCCATCCCCCTGACTTCCAGCTGCCCACTCTCATTCCTTCCACACTTGCCCTGTGGGCACTGTTGGCCCACCCCCTCCTTTGAGAGGCTCATAGCACATGGAAGGGTAAAACACACCGCTCTGGTCTTTCTGGGGTTAAAGACAAAGAGGCCGAGCATCAAAGAGCCAACTCAGGGAAATTTTGGCATGGTGCAGGAAGCTGAGATAACCTGGCTGATGCATTGCTAAACTCACTGCTTCAGTTTATCTTTACCCTTCCTCTCTGGGCTAGCTGCATGTGGCTCACCCCACGGTGCAGTGTGGGATAAAGCTCGAGGTGGCTGGAATGTTTGCAAGGGAACAGAGCAGAGAGGGGAATATTCTAGCGCTGCATTTATTTTCTTATTTGCTGCACACACAAGGAGAGAGAGAGACTCACCACTAGGCAGCTGGAGTGCCTGACACCCACAGTATCCCAGTGGAGTTAAAATACACCTTTCCATACTGCAGAGTTGTCTGGGTCAGGGGTTGGAGGTGCCAGTGTAAACCGATGGGCAAAGTCTGAGAGGTTTACACCCCTGCCAGCCAGAACTGCACAAGAGAATAATGCCACTACAAATACCTACAGACACCTAAAAGCTTCACTGTGCAACTGGCACCCTTGGCCTTATTGTCTGAACATGTGTGTCCCTTTTTGAAATTATAAAAAATGAAGCAGAACTATTTCAACTGTTAAAGACATTTTTCAGGGCACAACAATACACCATCATTTCCCTTCGCTTTATTCCATGTAAAGAAAAATAATCCTTTTAGAAAGACTGTAATCAGCTGGTTAGAATATGTGTATTTCTCTCCCCGACAGACACAGAAAAGGTAAATCTACACTTGAATTGTAGTCCTGTTTTAACATGTCACCTACTAAGACTGTCAATTCTAGTCTAGCTATGAAAATCTGCTGCTGGAGGAATAAAATCCTAGCTGAAAATCTAGAGCTAAAACAAAACTACCCTGGAAACACCTTGTTAATGAACAAATGACTGTGTGAAACATCCACCAGCATTCACAATTGTATTTTAATTATCCTCTGTGTTGAAAAGAAACACAAAAATATCCAAATCCATTTGGTCAATGCTAAAAAACGAGACAGAAAAAAGCAAAGTTCACTTTGGACCCGATACCCGCCACACTGGGTTTACACAGGAGCAGCCCCTCGGTTCTGGTTCCAGACCTTTTGTCCGGTGAGTCCTGCTGCAGACAGGACCCTGCATTCTTTCCCTTTTAGAATAAATGCTTGCACAGCGGAGGCCTTGTGCCCACACAGCGAAGTGGGTGACACCAGCAGGCATGGAGGGAAGCACAGAAACTGATTTTGATCATGGCTAAAAGGGGATGACTGATCAGCAGAAAAGTCCAAATTTTGTTCTTGATACTTTGAATTAGAATAAGTCTGTGCCTTTGAGTCCATGCCTAGATTTTGCAAGTTAGTTGGATTCCCATCCTGTTCTTCCTTCCACATACTCATTCAGGCCATGAGTTTAAGGCTCTTGAAAGGCACCAGATGTTGGGGAGGTGTTTGTTTGAACTCTTCTTGCAAAAACAACAATAAAAGAAGGAAAGAAGATTGGATGACTTCAGATTTGCTTTCCAGCACAGTATGACTAAGGCAGGGAGGCAGCTTGGTAAATACAGTCAGGGAGGACTGTGGGGAGGGACAAAAACATGCGGAGAAACTCAACAGAAAATAAACAAGAAGGAGAGAAGTTTCCAGTCATGAGTAGAGTGAAGAAAATGGAGCCAAAACAGGTGATCAGGAGGCAGTTCTTGTGGACACAGCCTGGAAGGGAGGAGAGCCAGGAGTTTAATCTCCAGGCACAGTCTAGTATGGACCCAGCAGGCTGACAGACTGAAGGAATAGGTGAGGAAAGCGAGGGCAGGAGACAGAGCAGGGAACAGGGCTCCCTTGGAGGTGAGCAGTCCAAACTGCACTGCACCCTGCTTTGGTCAGTTGTTGCTGTGTAACTAGAGATTTCACACTGTCTTCCTAGGAGTTTATATTAGTCAGGAATCTTCTCCAGGAAACTTGCTGTGTCTGCATGGAAGAGCACAGTGACCAAAGTGAGCCACAAGTGGGAGGTGTAACAGAAAAGGTGTGAGGATGAGGATGAGGAGGGAAAGTATCTAAGAGATTCAAATTGATCCTGGTTTGTGAGACAGGGACAATCTGAGGAGGAAAGGATAACAAAGAAAACGAAGACACTAGGAGAGAACACAAGTTCTTTGAACTGAAATTCTGCTTTACTTTAAAACACACACATTGCAACAGGGATGAGCACACGCACGCACACACAAACAAGTCAAGTATCCACATGAATACAGTTGGTTCTGGATATCCCTTCTTTCTTTAATTGGTCCCAGGTGAGGCATCAACAATCACATCTGGAAATTTTTATACAAATGGCAGGAAAGCCAATGACTTGGGTCACAAATATTTCACGCTCTCTCTTTGCCAGAAACACGGGACAAATGTGGTTTACATCTGCCTTCCTATAAATACACACACTCACACTTGCAGGATTCTCTGCTGTGGTAAATCCTTGTGCATGTAAGAGCAGGGCTGGTCAATGTGCCCCCATCCACCCAATGGGGATTTGGTCAGAACTAAGAAACTGGATGCTGGGTGACACCTGCAGTCCAGGTCAGGCTTATCATTGGGATAAGGATCAAGAGATGGCAAAGACATCCTTACTGACTGTAGAAGAAAAACACAGACTCAAATTACATGGATGAGCACTTTCAAAAGCTGCTACAGCCTCTGCCTTCTAGACCCAGACTCTCCATTAGACCACAGGAGAGGCTGTGTCAGGCACACCCAGTTTCTGCCTGACAAGCAAATTTAACTTTCAAAAGCTCATCTTTCAAAGAAAAAAGCCACGGGTCCTCCCTTAATCCCCAACTCTTCTTGCCTCAGGTGGCAGGTACCACCTGAATTTATCCACTCATAGTCAAGAAGAAACTGTACTAGTTTCTTGTCTGTGATGCACCAATTCAAGGAGAGCACTGCCTGACTTAACCAGTTCTACCCAGTGTGCACTGGTGCTGCAAAATGCTATAAAAATTCAACACATCTCAGCAGTAAGGACTGAGCCCGTGGGCATCAGAGCCTGAAGTCAGACCAAGTGCTACCAGTAGCAGTGTTTCCTAGCAGGAACACTGCTCAGCTTCATTTTGGGACTAACCTCAGAGAACACACAATACTCTCTGCACAAGTGCTGTGTGAACACTGTAGTTGCAAAAGATGGACACAGCTTCTTCACTGTGTGTGTCAACAGTTCTCAGGAATGCAGAGAAGATGCATTTCTTCAGTACTAGTTAATTCTTAGAAGGTCCACAAGACCTCTTCTGAGATGTCCTGGTAGTGTAGGTGATGCTGTAAGTCCTCTGCAGCAGACACTGGTTTAGAATTGAAAGACCTGATGGGTGCAACAGAGTGTGCAAGGCAGGAACAGCTCACACACTCCTAATGAGCCAACTCCGATCCTATCTAGGGCAACTTTGTGTTGCTCCAGGGGCAAAGAGACTGCAGAGGTGACTTAACAAGATGTCAGAGGGAATCTCCTACCACCACCAAAGCAATCCAGTCAGCATTTTTACATTCCCTCTGCCTGCCCTTGGCATAGTGGATGTGGCAGTAGCTGTTTACAGAGCTCTGCCCAGCTCTGAGTAGCAGGGTATGACAAGGGCCACTGCACTGCACTGCACCTCCAGAGCAGCCTGGAGTCTGCAGCTCTGAACTCCAGGATGATAAAGCTGCTTAGCAGACTTAGATCAAAAATTAATTTTCCCCTCATTGAGGAGACTGCCTAAAGCTAAAGACACAGCTTTACCTACCTCTGAATGTCCACTGTTATGCTTCATGCCATCAGAATCTGTAATGGACAAAACAGTCAACAGCACTCACCTATGGTATCTCTTGGGTTTGAATTTTTTTTCCTTAATCTGTGGCATTTTTCAGAGCACCTGGCCATATTTTCCCTCATCTAAAGCTTTAAATCAAATTGCAAAGTTCCATGTATGTTCAAGTAAGAGTTGATCACTCAGGCAGAACAGCACAGCAAGATACACATTCCCTTAAAGTCAGTAGAATTCCAAAGGCAAAGCACTTAAAATTGACAAAATGTCATCATTTTTTATTCAATGTTTAATTATCACATCCAATCTACCTCTAGTCCCACTGTTGCAAGAAAGAGATTAATAGCTTACTAATTTTAGGTGTTTTTTTAAGATTAAAGAAATTTGATTAAACATTTCATCTTTGGATCATTAGATCTTTAGAACCCTCCATCAGCCAGGCTAAGATGTACCACGCTGCTGGTACCTGTCATAGCCTCACAGGTCAAGAACAGGTATCTGTGTACCTTCACAGGTATCTCGTTAGCCTCATTCCTTCTGGAGTCTTCCACGGGAAACCCCTACGAGGGTCACTGCTGGAACCAAGATCACTGAACTGATCAGTGAATTTGGCATGGGTGGCTCACACCACTCTTTCCTGGAGCTTTCCTGAAGCCCACACCAGGCTGGCCTGCATCCCTACCCAAGACTAAGGGCAACTGAAGCAAGCAGAAGCCCAAGTGTTTGGAGTTCTCGTTCCGAGTGCTGACGGACACGGCTGCGCTCGGATTTATTCCCTGTAGCCTCTCTAAGGGCACACACTGGAATGACCTCCCCACGTGTCTCCACCAGCGCTCATCTGGTTTGCCACAGGTGTGAGGCTGTTGCTGCTTTTAACATCTTTTAAATGTTCCACCAGATGAAGAGATGAATTCCCTTTGTTCCTCGGAGATGGAGTTTCTTTCATTTCCTGCATAAGGATGCCGTCCACACTTCCAGTAGAGGGAACAGATGATGTAGGCCTAGAGGGTAAGGCTGCATTTGCATGGGATGGGCTATCAGGTGGGTTTGCACAATTAATCATTTACACCCATCGGGCTCTGCAGGGCTGGTAGCAGCAGTGCTGCTCTGAGGGTGTGCTCTGTTTCTCAAGAGCTCCAGAGAAGAAAACCATCCTTTCAAATCCCTTTGCTCTCAGCCCATGGAAGAAGTCCCCTTAAAACCAAACCTGAATGGAAGGACCCTGATTTTGGTTTATTTGCATATATGATTATGTAAATCAACCTACTGCTTCTTATCCCATGGCAGCAGACCTGCCTGCAGAAGAGCCTCCAGGTCTGTGCCACAGTGGAGAAGATTGGATTATAGAAAGGGACATATGCGTGAAAACAGGTCCTGGCTGCATATTCACAGTTCATCAGCAGGCACATGGGAAAAGTGGGATTTAACCCTTCACTGTCAGAGAGGCAGGACTGAGGAAAACAGTGCAACAACCACGGAGAATGTTTAGATATAATGCAGCAACCTGCATTTGAATAGTTTCAAGGATAAACACCAGGAGTATTCTGTGATCACTTGGACAGCAGCTTGCTGTGTGCAAAAGGGTTAATGATCTTAAGCCACCAGAAATCAAAATGGTGAAAGATTTCCAGCCCCAGGATCATCACAAGAAGAGCCATCTCATTCACATGGCACTGTCACTGTGTCCTGTGCACACACCACCTGCTCACTGCCCACCAGCCTGCCCAGCACCCACCCCCTGAGATGCACGTTCTGCATCACTGCCCTGCATCCCACTGCCCAGACTGTCATCTGCCTCCACCCCTCAAGCCTTCCAGCTGCCATCCTACAGATGCAGAATCCAAACCAATGCTTGCTGCACTGCCCAGAACATGCCACAGCCCTACAGCTCCTTATCCTCTAATTATGGATCTGCCTGCCCAGCACCCTGCTACCTCCCAGGGGTGGCTGGGGCATTAACAAAGCAGCTTCTTATCACTGGGAGGCTCAACAGGCCCATCGGAGTAGCAGCACTGCTGGGGTTAACACAGCCCCAGTCCAGCATATCTAAGCATCTGTAGGAAGTGGAACATTTTTAATCCTGTGAGGAAACTGCTGTGTGGATGACAGAAGCAAAGAGACCAGGTCATCTCCATCTAGAGGAAATAGGAGCAGTGTTCAGGGATGCATGGAAAGTGCTGAGTAGTTACAAGATGTATTTTGCAAACTCCAAATAATCTCTTACTAGAGCTAATAAGGCACCTCTCACAAAAAAACCCCCAAACAACCAACCAAACAAAACCAAACCACAAAACCAAAAAACCCACCCACATTAAAAATAACAAAAGGGAAAAGAACTGGCACTTCTAGAGAACATGGCTGATATGAATTCCAAGGACTGTTTTTAAACTGACTACAGGAGTAAGTGACAATAACTTTAGGATTCCAAGAAATGTCCCAAAGCAAAACTAAATATGTCTCTGGATTTCTCTTTGTTCTGAAATTTGAATCAGGATGGTTTTGGCCAGGAGTCCCTCAACTTTTAAAGCCAACTTTGCCCAATTTAAAGTTTCCAAACCGGGGAAATCAAGTAGTTTTGGCAGAGTTTCCTTTGGAGGGATTTTTTATGTGTGACACAAACTCAAAGCACAAGGTGTTGGGAGGGGGAGAGGGTTGGGTTTGTTTTGTTAATCCTGCCAAGACTAGCAACACAAGGGGGGATTTTAGCAATACTGTAGGTTGACTCAGACCAGTAACATCTCTTCAGATGATTCTGTTGTTACCTACCCTGGGTCAGCCACCCTCACCTACCCTTTGGGAATATACGGAAAAGCACACACATTAGTTGAGACTGGCTAACTCTGGCTCATTTTCCTACTGCAAGCAGGACCAAGGTGAGAACAAATGGTGCTGAGTCAAAACCAAACTCAGTAAAATGGCAGTGTATGCACAGCCTTGGCAGTCCCAGGGGACCTCACTTCAAATATCTGCAGTTTGAAACGGAAATGAATAAAAGAAAATCCCTTCACTTACAGAATTCCTCATCCTCCCAACATCCTCACCCTCATCAGTTTTTATGTCCCTCAAAGACAAGATGAAATTCAGGAAGGTGGGGCATCTGCATTGTATCTGTGCTCGAATCCCACAGTTTAGATGCCAGCTCGCTCTTCTTCTGTGGGAGCACTGCCTCTGCAAATCATGCTCAGAGTCAAGGGAACAACCGTGTGTTTCTTTTCTCTGTCTGCACAGTTAAGAGAGGGTTTTAGCTGTGGGGGTTTTTGCACCCCAGCTGCACTGCTTTATCCATGGCACTGATTCTGTGGTTGAAAGGATGACACCATAGGAACAACATCCATCCAGCTCCAGCCAAAGTATTCTGGCAACTTTCAAGACAATTATTAAACTTCCACTCATTTTCAGTTTTTTCCTTGGAGTGGAATTCAGGGTATGTGGTGGAGTCCAAAGCCCTAGAGGTTTGTGCGGGAAGGACTTCCAGTCATGGTCACTCCAGAGGGGAGAGGGAAAACAGGAGAAAGGAGAGAATCCAGCTGAGGGAAGGAACATGCATTCGGACAAACCCATCCCACCGAGCACTGCTAGGAGGAGCAGGGTGCCGAGTTCAACACTTCCTGAGGGACAGAGTGTGAAAGCAATGGGAATGTCTCCTGGATGCAGTCAACAGCAGCAGTATGAGCTGCTGGCAAGGACCATCAATGGCAGCATTCACAGGCTTGTACCACTCCAAGGTACCAAGTACATACACTAAACCTCTTCAGTTTCTTCAGGAGACAAGAGGGGCCTGTGCTGTTACCTGTGCCTGAGAAGGCCTGGGAGCAACTCCTACAACTCCGCTGATCTCCTGCAGTCAGGAACTGACCAAAAGGTGGGAATGCAAACGTACTGTGCAGAGACAGCCTGGCATGTTTAAGCTGCACCAGTTGGAAAAGTGACTGCTGAATACTGGAAACTGCTTTATCCATGGGGTTGGTCTAAGGCAGCTCTTGTCACACTGACCAAGAGCTCCGTGCCCTAACTGCAGGGTGTTCTGTACCCACCAGTCCTCCGTGTGCCCTTCCCCAGGAGTCCTGCGGCACCAGATAACACAGCCCAGGGTCAGGGTGTGCTCTGAGTGGCAGCTGTTGTGGCACTCACAGTGCCCTGGCCCAGCCTGAGCGACAGCACCACCAACATGAGGCAGCCAGCCCCAGAGGTTACACTCCAGCAGTGTCTTCCCATTCCCGGCTGGCTGTCTCCCATGTGGCGACGCACAGCACTCTTCACCCGGCTATTGGCCCAGCCCAGAACTGTTTTTATTAGAAAACAGCCTTTCCAAGCCTCAGAAGAATCATCTTGTAAAGATCTGGGCTTGAGATGCCAAATGATTGCTGCTTTGGCGGAGTCTGCACATTCATTTTTTATTGGTCACAAACGCTTTCCAGATGCTGGCATGCTGGCTGCAGATTGCAACTCTGGGGACTTGGCTCCCAGCCCCAGTCACTTTGTTAAACTCTTGACCTGCTGTGGGTTAAAAGAAGCAGGGAATGGGACTGAGTCACCATGAGGGCATTGCTAAGAGAGAGTGCACCGCACAGCAGAGACCCATTTCAGCAGCTTTCTGTGCTCAGCTGGCATGGAAAACATTTAAGGTGGTCCACAGCAATCCAGCTCAGCTGCCAAAGCTGCTGAGAACTCCAGCATAGCACCAGTCCAGGGTTTAGGAGCAGGGGCAGAGGGGCTGCCCTGCAGCTGGATTTTCCACACTGCAGCCATACACTTTCCATCCTTTTTTCCTCTGCACAAGTGGATTTCCCATCCCTGCTCCAACACTAAAGCAAGTCCTCTGAGCCAGAGCCATGTGCAACATCAGACTGAAAGCTGAAGCCAGGAAACCTGCCTTGGGTTCAGGTTTCATGACAAGCCTAAAGCTTGTTCATCAAGGAGGTTTGCGAACTTTTTTGGGAAAAAAAAGACTTTCAGAGTTCTCAGTTGTTACATGGTGTCCCAAATGAGGAGGGAAAAATAAAAAAGAGATGTGAACAAGCAGAAGGAAACACAAATTTTGATAGAGCTGTTTGATATTGTTAGGAATGGAAAAATTTCCCTTTGAAAAACATAGCTGTTACAAATTATTGGTTTTTCCTCTTCCTCAATAGGGCAATTAAAAAATAAATCTAATATTTTGCACTTTTTGATAGGCAGTTGACGACTTTCTTTAATCTCAGTTTTCAAGAAGAAAAAGTTCTCTCAAAATCTCAGTTCAAAGAGAACATTTTTAGCTGAAACGAAATTTTTCATTCTGCTTTGAAATATACAGCCAAAAGCAGTATTTCAGAGAATGTATTTCCACTGAGAACTTCTGGACAGGAAGAAAAACAGTTCCTGATAAGATCTCTTGACCTGAGCTTGGGTGCAGTTTCCCCCTGCTCTGTGTGGGGACTGTGCTGGGGTTGGTCAGAGAGCAGAGTCCTCTGTCCAGGACATCCCCTCAAAGCTCTCCCCCCCTCTCCTTTCCACTGCTTTATCAAAGTGCTGCCTGAACACAGCTCTGATGAGCTCCTGGTCTCTGCAGATGAACTGGAGGCCAGGCAGGGCAGTGGGCAGGAGGCTGGTGCAGGAATGCCCAGCAGGGCTGGAGATCAGCTCCTGCAGCATTTGCCCAAGGGTGTGGTGGTGGGAATGGCCCTTAGTGCCTGGTCACTCCTCAGCTGGGGGACACTGCTGGCAGAGGTCTGCCTGCTCCCCTCCACCCAGCAGCTGTGGGTGGAGATCTCCAAGATGCTGATAGAAGCAGGATGTGAGGGACAGCTGGGTCACGGCTCTGGGTGTTCACTTCTAACGTCCCTTCAGACCTTTGTGGGAGCTCAGTGTCACCCACAGGCCATTCATTAGAGCAGGCAGGGCCTCTGTGTGTTGAGAAAAAAAAGGAGAGTGTGAGTGACCCAGTCCTTCTGGTCAAGCCTTCAAGAGCCACCCAGGGAAAAGAAGCAGAGGTTTCAGTGGAAGCTGGGATCTGCCTCTTTGCACTTCTCCTGCTCAGCAGAGGCCTGCCCACAGCTCTGCTCATGTTTGCAAGCAGTGCACGATCCCCTCAGCATTACAGAAAGCTCTGCAGTCCAGAGGGAGTATTGGGGGAAGGTTTTATCCCATGGATCTGGTCCAGTGATGCTAATTAAATCATCACATTAGAGCTGGGGGCTTTCTTGAGTAAGTGTTACCACTTGAGCTGAATCGCACCTCTGCTCGCAGCCAGGTGTGCTGCCTTGACTCCAGAGAGCCCTGCCAAACTCATTTCACTTGTGATGCTAAGGCAGTTCCAGCACAGTCTCCAGAGATGAATAAAAAAGGGGAGCAATACAGTGTAAGCCTGAAACCATTTAGACTCAGCCAAGTGGAAATCCATCCTGACTCCCCACCCAAAACCAAACAACTGAGAAAAAGAGAGAAAGTTTTACATAATAATCTCTCCAATGTTACAGCAGACAGTGTTTCTCTGAGGACGTTATGTAATGTCTCGTAAGGGCTTTCAGCTGAATTATCAGGTGACTTGCACAATTACTAAAGAGAAAAACAGAATCACAGGTGAGCAGTGGGTGTGAGAATACATTTCTGCCTGTTGTGCATTAGCAGCAGAAGTGATTCAGATTCAAGGAGATGTCATTGGAGATAGGCTCATACTACAGACCTCAGATTTGGAGGACCTAGAGCTGTTTAGATCTGACATTCTGGTCCAGGCCTGTCTTCTCCAGCATTAGAGAAGACCACTCCACAATCCTTTGCAGAGGGACAGACTCCCCAGGGTGACTTTTCCTGCCTCCTCTTATCTTCGGGCCTTTACAACAGGAATCACTGTTCTGGGACTGATTGTGCCACAAGGACACAAAAGAGAGCTCTTGGCTATTTCTTCTCCCACAGTCCAAGCATGGGAAGTATTAAAATATTCCAGATGAACTCACACTATGTAGATGCTGATGTTTACTTACATTACTCATGTTCTCTCCCCTACCCCTCCTGCTCACTGAGAGCTGCAGGGGCACAGGAGGAAGAAGTTGTGCAAACCCAGCCAGCACACCCGATAACACAACCCCTCGTGCCACCTTACTGAGTTCTGCCTCACAGCAAGAAGTAGGAAAAAAAAACCCCAACAGCAAAAAGCATCATTTTTTGCTGGGATTTTGCTCCAGAATCTCTCTCTTCTGATGGTTAGGAACCTTCTAATTACCAGCTACAGTTACTACTGGCTAGATGATACCCATCTGTTCCTGTGCCAGTGCTGCCTTTAGTCTAAGCAGTTGTTCTCCTCCCTGGTATTTACCTCTCTTTTTTCTCCTGTTCTGGTGTATTTATAGAATTTCTCTCAGCCTTCACTAAGCCAAAGTAACCTGTTACTGAGGGAAGATTTATCTAATGGGTTTACATTTGCTTTTGCCATACATTGGGCTATATATGTCCAACTTCAGTGTTTGAATGAAGCAGCTTTGTTTTCAGATCAGCATTGTCCTTTTAGCACGTCACTGAAGAGATACCTTATTCATCCATGACAGGAAGGAATCCTCTGTTGCCACAGACTGCTTTGTAACACAATAAATAATCACATGAAGACAAATGTACTAATTACTATCAACATGGTAGCAATTACTGAAGGAAGGGGTAGATATTAGCACTCAGAAGACAGGAGAAGAATAAGGTGGACAGTACTGAGAGTTGCTTGAAAGAGAAAAGGCACTTGGCAGAATGAAGAAGAATTAACTTCCAGAGCAGTGGAGATATTGAGTGCTGCTCTTCAGCAAGCCCCTAGGCAACAAATCAATGAACTTCTCCTAAAGAAGAACAAAAACCAAGCGTTGCCAAAATTTTTATATTTCAATGTCTTTTCTTTAGACAGTCCTAGTAATATCAGAGTAATTCTGCAAATGCAATCATAGAATTTTACCAGAGGAAACATAAACCTTTAGTAATCCCCCACTTGCACCATAATCAAATTGCTGGTATCATAACCCTTTTGTGGTAAAACCAGCCAGACCAGAAAAGGAAAATGCCTCTTGAGTGAGTACATGCAAGTCTCACATGATGTTGGGATGAGATAGGAGGGCTTTGTCCTGTCTGGTTTTGGGTTCCATAATGCTTCTCAGTATAGGAATATAGCTTACATGCATCCTCTCTCCTGTGAGTGCAACCCAGAGATGCAGATGTGATATGTAATGCATTTAAGCCAGTGTATGCAGCTGGCTTAAATACATCTGTGCCCAGCAGAAATTGCCTTAGAATTCGTTTTCTGGCCAAATTATTGTTAGCATTTTGATGTAGTTTCTACTGGAGGCATTTTTAAGGCTATATTTTGTACATGGGTATAAATCAAACTATTTCATTGACAGCTGACAGAATTATTTTAGATTTCACTGGGGCAGCTGATATAAAATCTCAGCATTTCATGCCCCTCTCACCCCAGAAGCAGTTGCATTAGACTAGAGAGTGAATAACTCTCTGAGTTAATCCATTACACTGTGTTGCTTCCTCCAGAGAGACCAGGAAACAGCCTGATATCATTGAAGGTAAGTGCAGAATCATTAGGCAGAATTTCAGGAGGTATGGTCAATCACCCAGGAAGCTTTAAAACACAGTCATACCTGCTTTAAATGCGTTTAGTTGTACATTCCGTAGACTGAAGGACTTTTCCTACCCCCGGCAGCACCTCCCGGCCGAGGATGGGTGTCCTACCGGCGGCTCTCCTGCGCCCCCTGGCACCTGCTCCCCTTCTTGCAGATTATTTACAGGATCGCCAATTCCTGCTCATTGACAATGTCCCAATTGCAAAGCACGTGGAACCTGTGGGAAGGGAGGATGGGTGAAAGGAGAGTCGTGAGAGGATTCCTGTGAATCAACCCGGGAAGAGCTGGTTCCAGCTCACCCTGCTCATACGGGCCCTCACTACTCCTGCACTCGGTGAGGAGTTGAAGTCAATCAAGGTCCACTGCAGGCCAGAAAGCTCTTTTGTTTTGCTTCCATTCTGGAATCTCATCCTTGCTGTGTTCCACTTTGGAGTGGGGAAAAACTATGGCTCTAGTGTTTGTGCCTGGATTTGCACTCTCAGTTACCTACACCTCCATATGAACACACACACACAATTATATAGCAAGAGATTTGTAGTAGATCTCCCTGCAATTCTTCCCCTTTGAACTCTGCCAAGTATTATCATCATTATTATTACTCAAATACCCAAAGCTGTATCTGATACCATCATGCCATCAAGAAAGGAACAGTGGGTCTGGGGCCCCTTTTGAAGAGGTACAGGCTGATGTTGATATAGAAGCCTCCTCCTTAACTAAACTGGGAACAGGCTCTAAGGAAGAGGAGAGAAGGATCCCATGTAGATCCTAGGGGACAGCCTTGGAACACCCCCTAGGATTAGGGAAATAGAAGTATAACTAATAGAAGTATAACTAATTCTAGTCCATCATACCTCCCTGCCTCTGGAAAATAAGGACTAAACATTGACTGTCAGAGAACAGCTAGCAGTCTGAGACTGGGATTTCATTCCAGGAATTTCTTTTTCTCACCTCTTTGCTGACAAGGAAGCAAATTTCTCTCTTAAACATTTCTTGCTTTCTTTCTCTATCCCTCCCTTCCTCTGGAAGTGTAAAATGAGTCAACTGAATAGCTAATCAAGAAAGAAAAAGAAGATACACTTACTAGAAGCTGGAGAGAGTAGATATCTACCTTTAGTTGCAGGGATTGGCACGGGTTCCTACCCATAAAGATAAGCCTCCACAGCTGTACTTCTAGGAGGTTAGATCTTCCTCCAAGCATGATAAGCCTCAATCCACTGGATAATACAAAGGGAACAGGGATTTCCCCAATACTGGTATATACTATATAAAGTTCCACCTTCAGGCAATATATAATGGGTGAATTATAAACCCTTGAAATTTAGTTTTCTAGTACAAACATTGGTAGATCCTTGAAACAGTCGTATTGATATAGCAATTACAGCAGACAGTGTTGTTTACTAACTGCAATAATACACCATAATAAATGATAATCTACCTTGATACTATAATACTGTGATATTATAATACTGTTATTACAGCTAAAACAAATATTTTGCTGAACTAATGCAACTAATTTAGCATATATAAAAATCGTAGCTTAATTGCAAGTTTCACATTTGCAGAAAGTGCCAAAACAAATTGAAGTCCATGGGCAGAACAAAAGGAACCAGGAGGTTATACAACCAGCATTCTTGAAAGAGAAAAAGAGAAAAGATGAGCAAAGGGAATCACTTTGCAGAATCTGAAGGAAAAGAATGTTGGGAGGGTTATAAAACAACATGGTTTAAATGGTCACAAATGTTTGATTACGCTTTCCTGTATAGGATTAAAAGCAAACTACACAGAGGCAGTGACAAATTACTTGATCACATTTAATACACAGACATCTGAAGAAGACACTAACCAGGTAAACCTCCAAACTGGAACCACGCTGCTGTTCCTGCTGTAACAGCAAGAAGCATTGGAGCTCTGCTAGGATCTGCTGTGTCCTGCAGAGGAATATTCAGACTATTCCACACCCTCTTCTAATGTCCTTTGGAGCTTCAAGGAACACGGTGAGAAAGCTCACAGAGCCATGACAAAGCTGCTCACACCTGGCTCATCACTAAAGTGCCCTGGTTAACAATAATTACTAACAATGCTTCATAACCATCACGAGCTGTGTAGGTTTGAAACAGTCATGTTGTAGGTGTGTTAAAGCACGAAGATAAATCCATATTCAGGCAGAAATGAAAACATTTCCATTTGCTAACCCTAAACCACACGTGTGTGTGCACAAACACACTCGTACACCCCACAAACACACTTTATCCTAATGCTTTCCAAACACAGATTGCTGTACGGTGCATCACGACTTTGGGGTGACTGTTCTGAACACTTTAGGACAAGGATTCTTTTTTCCACTCTCCAGCCTAAGAGTAACAATATTTTGGCTTTTGCTCCTGCCTGATTTTGCTCAATGGCAGTCGATTCTAATATTTGCAGTTAGATGTAAGCCAGGCTTTTCAAAGGGGTGTTGAGTTTTTCTAGTGATCTAATAACTGCAGTGAGCAGGCTGGACAGGTCTTCCTGGCCTTCAGAAAGGACTGAATATGCCACCTCTGGGTTCCACTCCTCACCCTTCCTTCAACAGGCTTTTCATTTGCTTATTTCAGTGCTGGATCCACCCTATACATGAAAGGCTTAGCAAGCTAACATGCAAACTAGCAGAGGTTTTTGAAAAGCATTACATGCAGGTAGAGCTACAGTTACCATGGGTTTGGGTAACCCCACAAAACCAACATCTCCAACTTCTCAAGGAGAGCAGTGACTCTGCCACCCCACGCTATCCCAGCTGAAATGAGGATGTAAACAACTTCCATCCATCCCAGCCTCACCCCACTCAGCACAGATGTATGTGAAACACCAATGGCTCAGATTGGAAAACTGAAAAGTGGGGTGTTCCTTCTGGAACTGCTGGGCACACACACACTGAGCCTGGAACATCATAAAGCACAGTTTGCCCTGAAATCACCCTGTAAGCATTCCTGCCTCAGTGACCCTCCCAGTGCTTTCTGCTGCCTCTCAAAGCACTGTATTACAGGTGTGGAAGCATCACTGGACCACGAGCTCTGCATCCCTCCTTCAGAGTGAGAGGAGCAGGGTAGGGTCTACCAGTGCTGAGCTTCAAGCTGCTGCAGGTAGATTTCTACCATCAAAGTGGTTCCTCTATCTCTGCATTACATTGTAGTCACTCTAATTTAAGAAGAGAGGAAGAAAAAAAAAAAACCACGATTGGAGACTGATATTTTATGAAAGTAGAGATTCTCCCCCTCTGCGTGATACCATCTCCCACATCAGAGAAACCCCAACAGCCGTGGGCTTCCCATCCAGCCCTGGCTCCTAAATGGCAAAGCTGCAAACAAACTCTAAATTAGGCAATGACTTCAGGTAAAAGCAGAATTACCACACACTTGTCAAGCAGCCAATTCAAAGCAGCAAGACCTGAGGAGGAGGCTGAATGTGTTTGATGGCTTTGCTGGCTTGATTGGCTGCCACAATGCCCAGGATGACCGATGACACTTTCTTGGGCAGGAGCCATCTCCTGCAGGGCCCACACCCCGAGCAGAGGCCGCTCTCTGCCAGAGCAGCTGGCTCCTGCAATGGGTTTACTGGTTGGATCTTTGCTTCTTCCCAACTTCTAAAACAGGTCCTACTTGTAAGGGGGGGGGGGGCTTGGTGTGTCTCTAGTATTTATAATTACACATTTATTGAGCTTGTGCAATCCAAACTGCAGCTTCAGGCCAAAAGTTCATTGCTAGAGGGGTTCAGTAAAGAATTTCCTCCTGAGAATGGAGAATTACATCACTTGCCAAGTGTGTCAGGCGGTTTTCCAGCCTCTGGTTGGGTCACACCCATTTTGAATACTCCAGTGGCTGGATACTGCACATGCCTGGCCACATCCTTAAGGTCCATTGGATTAACTGACTGCAGGTTCTAGACATCAGAAAACTGAATAAGGTTTCATACAGCCCTTCCTGTCACGGGCTGCAGGACCCCAGAACAGCTAAAGCATGTCAATGCATAAGGACAAAATTGGATTTGCAAGCAGCAGCCAGCCAACTGTTTTGCACATATAACCCTAAAATATCAGACCTTTCTATGTACATCTCATCACACAGGCAAGTCTGTGGTGACAATAATGACATTTTTCTGATGGAATGCTAAATAACCTCAGGGATACATCACCTACCATGCTGGAGACAGTGCCTACATTATAAAATGATGGATCCTGCCCCAAAGAGTTCAGTCTCTGTTCAGTATGATGCCCTGTTTCTTTTGTATTATTCTTGTAGCAGCATGAAGGCTGAATACTTGACAATCCATTGTCATCTCACACTTAGAGAAACACAAACACTGTTCTTTATGCTATTATGTCTCTCCATACAAAACCCACATGCCCGAAGACTCTGAAGTTAAGAAACAGTTCATCTCTAGTGCTCTTGGGTGATATTTCACTGCCATGACAATTAACAGAATAATACTAATGCAGACAGATAAACCAGAACTCTTACACAGACAGTTTTAGTTTATTATGGAGTCTGATACCACTGTTGGTAGTAAACCAGGGGAATGAGACTAATTTTGTTGGCATATCAAGGTTCATGTGAGTAAAAATGCTCTTCCTTAGCCTTTATATATCAGCTCTCTTGATGACCTTACTGTGTGAAGCCCTGCAGTGCAATAAACAATTCTGCAGGAGGGGAAACTGGGGCAAAAAGTCATAGGCCTTTCAGGGGATCACCCAGTGAGTAGAAATGAAGGCACCGAGACCTACCTGTTCCAGTCTATAAACACCATTTGCTGACCACCTCAGGTGGCAGCACGGGCATATGGGCTGATTATGAGAAGCAAGTTACAGGAAGACATGGATTTTAGTAGAAGAACAGACTGGAGTGAAGGGATTAACGTGATTTAATGGGTCACTTGGGGAGGAGAATTGGCAAACATAAATACAATCTTATTCAAAGAAATTTAGCAGATGAAGCAGGCCCTGATTGTGGACAGATACCTGCACTGCTGTAGATACCAGGTCCCTTTTCTCCCAAGGGAACCAACAGCTCAGTGTCCACAAGCCTCAGAGCTCCTGCACTCTAAAAGGAGCAAGGATCACATAAATATTATTTGGGAATATACAAACAGCACAGTCCAGTGACTTCTTTTACAACCAAGGCTGCCAGAATCTGCATAACCTCCCCGGCTCAAATCCTGATGAAAGAGCATCCTCAGCTCCCACTGCCCAGGGGGAAAACTGCACATACTCAGAGCCCTGCAGTATGAGGCACAGGAGTGTGGGTATGTTAAGGATTACTCGAACACCAGGACCTTCAATCAGTGCAAGGATCTCGTGCGGTTCCAAAGTTCCTGGAGCCAAAAGCCCAAAATAACACAGTTTTTTCATTCCCCATGTTGCACAGCCTGGAGCCAGTCTGGTGTCTGGGATAATGGCCAGTAATGTTTCTGAATGTTTTTCAGGTCCTGCCAGAGGTTTTGAGCTCAGCAGATCCCCATGACAGGCACACATCTTCTTGTGATTTGAGACTGGCTTAGTGCAGCGAAGGCGGGCAGCATCACCTGCCGGGTCAGCCCCTAACACAGGGCATGTCAGCCATGTCACACATGAAATGATCCCTGAAACATTCTGTCAATCTTTAAACCTACTCACTGTGGCACAGCTCAGCTGGAGAACCCCCTGAAATCCATGGCAATGTTTTCAAAGACAGACATATATGCAAACTCAAGAGACAGGGCTGGAAGGAGCCTCCAAATATAAATCACATTGTTGCTGACCAATAACTGTGCCAGACCACCTTAAATGGACACTGTGCCCATCTGCTCTTCCCCTCTCCTCCCCCACACCACCTCCCTCAGGGTTGTAAACCATCCTGCAATATTTAAAGTAGCATTGTTCACCTCCCTTCTGAAGCCCCTGGACCATTTGAGTGGCTATATATTCTCTCTGTGCTGTTTGTTATTCCTGAGGACATGCACATTGCTGAACATACTAATAAAAATTTCATAAAAGAGCTTGCCAAAGGGGTGTCTATAAGGGGATTTGTAAAGCTCACTCACACACACGTACACACCCACACTCACTCGCTCTCCATTCACCATTAAGAAAGGGCTGCAGCAGGCAAAAGCAAGTACCTCCGTACAACAAAAACAAATGCTCTGCTCCTGAATGGGACCAGGCAGGCTTAGGTAACAGAGCAAAGATCTGTATCATCCAGTGATTCAATATAAGCGAACACAGAAGCGTGTTCCTTTGCAATCCCCAGCAAGTTAAGTGAAAGGCAAGAGGAACTAGCAAGAAAATGCCTGTACAAGGCACGCCAGGATAATAGTGCTGTGTGTGCATGTTGGTGTGCTGCCTGCTTACTCATCCACAGCGTGCCTGCTTGTACCTTTCCCGAGTGCACATTAAAAGGACAAGGAGTAACACTGACTGGAAATGTATTTGAGAAGAGTACGCTTCCCCCCGACCCCGCCCGTTTCTTTTTTAACAGCTTTAGTGCCGGACCGTTGGCTCTGGAGACTGAAATCTCAGCCATCCCCTGTGTGCTGCACGGAACGCGACAGCCGTTCTGAGCCACCTGTGCCACCGTCATGGGATGGATCTGCCTGGAACTGCCGGGGGTATCTCCCAAGACTACCAGCACCAGCCTGGGATCTCCACAGATTTGGGGATGTGGAAGACCCAGGTTCACTTCCTTTAAAGTGACCAACCACCCTGAATTCCTTGTCGCTTCTTACTGTTAACGACTTTAGTTTAGGATTATCTTTCCTTTATAATGCTCGTTGTCTGCAGCCCGGGACTCAGCAGTGCAGCACTGGGCTGGTACTGAACTCCGAGCATGTACAGATTTTACAAAGAGCTACAGCATAATTTGAAGCACTGAGCAAAACCACGAGGCTCACAGATTGTCCTGCCTCGAAGCTCATCAGAATTAGGTCTCATATGACTGGAGGCATCCAGGAAAGCTGAGGTGCTAAGGAATGGTTTCTGGTGATTTGATTACTTTTTCCCTTTGCATCTTTCCCCGGGGGGTCAGGCTCCTGCTCAGCAGATTTAATACTCGCTTTCAACAACTCAGGATTGTTAATTCAGATTTTCTGGGCAGGACATGGGATTTAAAAATCCCTAAATTTAAAAATCCCTCTGAAACATCTCTAACCTGGTCTGTGTGCCGTATTCAGAAGATGCTCTGTTCCACCTCTGAGCAACTTCTGTATTGGTGGTGAAGTCAGAAGCACTTTATCTGAGCTATATCTCTGTCTCCTGAATTGAAAGCACAGTATAAATGTATGTCATTACAATCAAATACAACAAGAAAAGAAACAAAACCCTCACAAGATCCACAAACGTATGTTTTGACTGTACTAAAAAGGTAGAGCATTTATAGAATTGTAAATAAATGACCTAGTGAAGTCAGTCTTTGTTAAGCCAGACATTAGGAAATCATTGCAAGGCAGGTTATTGCCCTCACAGCGAGTAACAGCCCGTGTGGAATGGTTATGGCAGAGCATTCAGTTACACATTAGGGATGTTTTTATTGTAACACATATTTACAGGCTTCATGATCTGTCTTGTAAATACATATTAAGGAAATGTAAGTAGTCAGCTTTCAGAGCTGGGCCTTAAATAGTCTGCCAGTTTTACCCTGGATGCACAGGGACAGTCCCACAGGATGGAAAGCTTTCTTTGTAGTTGCCACAATGGGAAACACCCAGAGAGGGAGACATCCAGCAAGTATTCAAGCAACAGCAAGTTTAAGGAAACCAACTGTCCTAACACTTAGGAAGAGGACTTAAAGCACAAAAAGATATGATGAGGCCTACTCCACTGAAATATATTTCTACAGATGTGGGCATTTGGGTGGGCTGGTGGTTGGGTGCCTGGACTTCCAAGGATTCTTATGTAACATCAGGATGCTATTTCTGCTCAGTTTTCCACCCAAGTCTCGTGCCCAATCTACGGCTGCACCACAGCAAACATCAATAATTATTGCAAGGCAAACAGATCCACACTGTGTGAGGTGCCTTGGCCACAATTTTACTTATGTGCAAGAATATATTCACCGAGAAGAACAAATTCTTTTCTAGATTACCATCTGTGTGTGCTGAATATTCCATATCCATTCACCAGCTCAGCAAGCTCCACGTGTGTATATTTAAACACAAACTGTACAGATGTTCACTGTAATTTGCCTTGCTGAACATCATGCCTATTTAATCCATTTTGAAGGTCAAATATATTTTAATATTTTGGCAAATGCCTTTGGAACCAACTTAATTAAACACACAGTTAAATTGGGCAGTAAGTTTTCCTCCAAAATGCTTACAACAACTAGTCTGAACAATTAGCTACAGGCTGAGAGCGATGCAGCTGGAGAACTGGAGCTGGGGTGACTGTGCTCTGCCAGGCCTGCAGTGAGATCTGGGGGGGTGCCTGCACTGCACTGCTGGCACACAGTGGGGACAGGGAGCAACAGCAGAAGGCACCGAGGCAGAGCACAGCAAAAGAAGTAAAAACTGCAGATTTTAAAAGGTGAACAAGCGACGAAGCTCGGCAATGCTCTAAACCTAAGGGCAGCTCATCTGAGGATCACTGTCATGAGCATCACACAAGTGCTAAGGTAAATGAAGCATTAGTGCTCCCAGGAAGGGAGCTGAGCTGGGACTGGAACTCAGTTGTTCTTGGAAGAAACAGCCTTCATGTGACACAGACAGCTAGAAAATGTGTGCTCCTCTCATGGTATCCATATGTAACAATGCAGATGCACTGCTTCGCTCCACGAGTGCTCGAGCAGACACCTTTTGTATGTCAGCAGGAGTTTGTGCAGGGTTTTCACGTGGAATGTACATCTTATTTTCACACGTCAGCTCAACAGCAGGCATGAACAGCAGATTGCAGGCACATGTGCACACGCATGTGTTCTTGTGAAATACTCTGGCGAGTATGCGAGCTTTAGGAAAATGTTCTGTCAGACATTATGTTGACAGATGTAGATGCAATGCCTCTTCCAACTTACAGAAACCAGTCCAGACATCATCTTTCCATACACAAAGCCAAAACTGGAGTGTTAAAATTCAGCATTGACATCACATCCAATATTTTAATTGTTATCACTTGACCCTTTGGTCCATGCTTGTTCAAGGCAGCTTCCTTTTTATTAATATCTCAGCACACTGTGTGACACAACTTGAGTGTGTCCTAATTTAATTTTAATTAGTGCCGACTTTTGCTTTCCTCACTAATGAAACAGTGCTCATTACGAAGTGTAATTGAAGACCCCTAGAGGGAGGGGCGCCTGGAGACCTCATTGTGTTGGTACCCGGCATCCTGCCCAATAAAATTCCCTTCTGAACGAAAGCAGTTTTATCATTAATTCATCCTGCAGGGGGGCGAACTCGCTGCCAGCCGCTGAGTTCATACTGCTCTTAGGAAGAGCCCAGAGCCTGTTTGTTTTCTCCAAAGAAACAATTCCAATTTTTTAATGACTAAAATACTTACATCGTAAATCCTTTGGTCTCGTTGTTAAAAGTATCTTTGAACATGGGCTGTTATAAAGTATGCCTCTTCATTAGAAGCAGACTATTCGTGAACTTTTTTGTGTGTGCTTTTAATTGAGCTTGAATGATACAAATATTGAGTTGTGGTTAACTCCATTTTAAAAAAACAAAGAGAGAGAGAGAAGGAAACGTGCTCTGTTTACAAGCACTCTAAGATGACCCGGGCAATCACAGTAAGAAACAAATGAACTCAGAGGAGCAGGCCAGGCAGGTGGTTAAGTGACCAGCTTTGGATGCATACATGGACTGCCACAAGGAAGGAGGTCTGTATGCCCAGAGCACCCCCAGACACTCGGTTTCTTTGCTCCACAGGTGTGTAATCATGGTAACTGCAGAGAAGAGTTCTTCAGATGACTGCACTAATATTGTTTATGGAAGATTTGGGCTTTTTGTAATTTTGACTTCAAAAGTTTCCCCTCTCAGTTACCAGACAGAACACGGGACTGCCTTTGCGCTCTCTGAGTAACAACAAAGTATTTACTACAGGGATTTGTTCAGAGACAGTTACTGCACTACAGATTCACCTTCTGCATCATTCTAAGCCAAGACTGGAGCTTGCCAAGCCTCTACATCAGGACAGAACAGACTAAACTGGGGCCTCCAGAGCTATCACCACATCACCATACCAAGCACTGGAAATGGTAGTGTTTGGCACCAAAGAGGGCCTTGAGTCTGGTCAGTCAGCACCGTGTCTTGTGAAAGCTGAGGGTGCCTGTGCCAACAGAGACACAAATCTGCCTGGGAAGGGGACACAGATTAACATACATGACTGATCTGAAGTTGCACTGAAACCTTCACTTCACCGGGATGGGATTAGGTTTTACTGAACATGCACTGGGATTAGAGACACTTATCTAGTGTTAACCCAAGGAGTATTTGTCTGACAAAGGCACCTCCCACGAACAGGGTATCTGAAAAACACACAGCGTTTTTGCCAGCACAGATCATAAAAAATTGCTCATTGTGATTTTTCTCAAAACCAGCAGCAAAAAGGCACATATTTTACCTAGAGCAGTGGGGACTTACAGATCTTTTCCTCTCTGGTTGTAAACAACACCATAGCTTGTATTCTAATAAATATCTGAAATGACAGCAAAGTGACCTCTTTTGGTTTCTAACCCTACAATGCTACTCAGAGCAAAAGCCTCCCAGTCAAGTCTGGCACGTGCACGCTGATTTGTAACACTCCCTGCCATCCCAGTCCAGGTTAACAATTGCCAACAAAGGTGACTCTTTTCCAAATTTGTTTCTGCCCAGTTTCTAGGCTGAGATACAGTTTAATATCACTGAGAACCTGGCCAGTGTATAGTGTGCTCAAAACACGAAAGAAAATGGCATGTTTACACAAATCCAGTCCACCTCTCTAACCTCAAACTAATGACTCTTCATTAACTTTCCTGATAAGACCCTTTATAAAGCAATAGCAAAATTAAAAGATCCACGTACTCCATTTCCAGTGTGGTTTGGAAGCTGAACCACAGTTTAATTGCATCACATAACAGAAAAATCTCTGTGTTCATGTGTCCATTATAATCTTAGGCTTTGGTGATAAGAAAGTTAGGGGAGATGCAGGGCAGGGATTTTGCCTACTGACTCACAGCACCATCACCAGCACAATGCCATTAGCAAGACCCAGTTCCTTTAATAATGAAGTGTCTGATGGACACCGCTGCCCTGCTTCTGCTATTAATCTTGTCCTGATGCTGTTACATTAGGGGATGTAAACTATCTTTTCTCTCTACTCATTATGGAAACTGTGCAATTCACATCCTCCCAGGAGTGCTCCAATTAGCCAAGCCTGCATCACACTCAGCTTTCCATCAACTTGCTGCATTATGCTGCGCTGGAAAAGCCAACCTCCTACCACAGGCATGCACAGGAACCGCCTGCGGTAGCGTATCACTGCTGACTCTTCAGATACATTCTCTCTAAAGCTGCAGGTTTTCGTCTCATCAGCAATTCCTGAATCTTTAGACAAGAAAAGTGAATCCAACAGTACAATATTTTTAAGTGTAGAGACGCACAAGATTTAAGTATAGAGACACATAAGAGACACATACAATTCTTAATCATACCAGACCTAGGGGGGGAAGGCAAAGGCTGTGTGTGACCTTAACCAAACTATTTTTACCTGTCAAGTAAGATTTTGCACTGTCCAGCATTGCTATGGAAAGAGACAGTCTACAGTCTGAGAAATGCTCTCTTCCTTGCATGGCACAGTCAACTAGCAGAGAGTTAACTGTGTTTTGTGCCTCTGTTATATTTTGGTAGGTTTTTAGCTCATCTCTTGGGCTTTCCTAAGATGCACTTCTAAGTATACCTATCTCAGCCCTGGTGTTTTACAAGTGGGTTCTAAGAAGAGATTAGACTTGCTTTTGCTTCTTCCAGTTTAAAAGCAAACTATCTGCAATGTCTCCATACAGTGGGTAGAAATGTCTCTGTTCCCTTCTGCTCACAGCTCTTGTTCTGTGTGCAGCAAACAGTGACACTAATTCCTCAGCCCAAGCTCTGCCATTGCCTTTCTGATCTGCCACTGTCTTTCTGACCTACTATCCTAACTGCCTTTGCAGCTTCTCCCTAACTCAGTGCTGCTTATTGAGGAGCTGGTCTGGGGAGGGCAGAGGTTTATTGCTACTTCCAGTGGCTTAACAACAGCAACAGCCAGACATGTAACCCACAGCTCCTGGCTGCTCCTGGTTGGCACAATCGCTTTAAGCCCTTTGTGCGACAGCAGAAGGAACTGTATATAGTATTTAAGATTCAGAAATTAGTTTAAAGCTGTCCTGAAAGTAGGAAGAAGCAACTACTCGTGCAAAGCAACACAGAGCTGTTGATTACAGAGCCTGCACCCCCTGGGCACGGAGCATCCCAGTGCCTGCAGCGCCCGGCCCGCGGAGCTGGGGCCGTGTCACCACACAGCCCATCCCAGCAGCGCTCGCTGCAGCACCAGGGAAGCACAGAGATGCTCCAAAGGGTGCTGCAGAGACTGAGCAGCCCACAGACGTGCCCAGAACTGAACACGCCATCCTCTGGTGTGTGTACTCCAGGAAGAGCAAGAGGGTTGTTTTGTTTGTGGGGTGGGTTTTTCATTTTGTTTGTTTTTGTTTTTTTTTTTTTAATAAAACAGCCTCCCAGTAACATACGAATTTTTAAGCAAGTTCTAATCCTGATGCCACTTCATATATCCCAGCCATGTAGAGCCCAGGTCTGAGAGACTCTTTCTGGGGAATAGTTATTACTAGCATTTTCTAAGCTCTCAGCTCTCCTCAGTTTGAAATGCAAACTCTGCATATGTGCATTAGCAAAATGGCACATTCCACGGCCTGGGAGTGAATCACTCTGGAGGTGACATTGGGCAGGGGTTACATGTGTATGGAGCAGCCAGCTGATGTGTGAATCCATTACTGTTATCAGGAATGCATTCAAATGACCTACTTTTTAACACTGTCTCAACTGCCCGACAGAAGAATTCAGTAAACTGCTGCCATGCAGTTCTGTATCTACAGTGATACAAGAATAACCCATGCAGATACAGAGCAGGCTAATCCTCCTCAGGTATACCTACATTTCTCTATGCAAAGCTATCAAAGAAAGGTAGAGGAAGCCAAGAACGACTCTTTTAATCCTCTGAGTGCTCTTTTCCACAGGGAGTCACCAGGTCACCATACAAGATGGTGCTATCAATGGCAAGTGCCAGAGATCCCGGGTTCTCATACCAGCTGAGGATGCAGAAACTCATTCAGCAGCACCTAAGTGGCACAGAGAGTTTATCACTGTTCCCCTCCTTTGCTATTCATTGTGCCTTTACATTTCTATGAATGAACTTCCTGCATAAACAGCAACTGCCTTGGTTCTCAGCACAGCCAGATGGAAAACATACTACAGAGCTCCATTCTTATGAGAGGATGTTATTGTTTGTTATACTCCTTACATGTTCCTATTTGGGACTGAAAGAATGAAGTTGCATTTCACCTGCAGAATTATGTAAATGCAGTCACATGCTTTTAGCACACCTTGACATAATGCCTAAAATGCAACTCTCCCATTTTAGTTGAATTGATTTAAAAATATTAAATCATAGCATTATGCTATCTTAAAAGTAGAACAGTGGTACTGACCACAGAAGCACAATAACAAAACAGTAGTCCTATTAGAAGTGTGTTGCTAAAGCATTAACAATATGCTGAGAAGACTACTATAAACAGACTATTGTAAACCTTCAGCATTTACCAGAGATGAGTTTAAGTAATGAACCCAAATAAAGCAATTCCACTGACTTCGACAAAGCCAAGTTTTCAATCCAGATCTTATTGAGACTGTGTCCTGTACACATCACACAGGATGTGTGCTGAGCTCAGCACTGCTGAGCCAGAGCTACAGACAATCCTGATCAACTTCCAGCCACATCCAAAGAAACACAATTCCTGCCTTCTGTTCTAAAGGTACAAGACAATGGGCACTTGGGGACTGTCACTGTGAGGGGCTGATCCAAGCCACCCTGGGCTTACCAAGGAACCGAGTGCCCAGAACAGATACAGCACCTCTGGACTGAAATCAAAAAGGGTATGAAAATATAACAGGAGGAGCTGACTCAAAACCCTGCTTTTATTAAGTGATACCATGGCCAGTAATCATCCCCTCTCCTCTGCCTCCAGCATTTTGAGGAATGGGGCTTTTGGAAATCAAAATAAGTCTGTCCACTACTTATTTGGGAGCCAGGGCAGGGACACAGACTGCAGCACTCTGGCTGCAGTGATGGTAAGGAAATGATTCATCTGTGTCTCCACTCTCCTGAATGTCAGATTACAGCCACAGAGGGTTGAGACACCTTTGGCCAATAAGCACTACTCAGAGCAGGGGGGAAAAAAATCAAACATTTTTTTCTTTAGAGGAAAAAAATAAAAAAAGACAACTGCAGCAAGCATTTAATATGTAGGACACTGTAAAGTCCTGTGTCCTCATTTGTCCCTTGAAGGCTGTGGGCACATAAATATATGTATGTACTATCTACATGAACAAGCATGTTTACTGTCAGGAGCATGCACAAAAAGGAGAGCTAACAGCAACAGGAGAAAACAAATGTTTAGCTCCAGCATAATAAGTAAAAACATTTAGACAGAAACAATGAAGACCTCCAAGCCTGTTAGTGCACACGTGCATCTTCACTGCCACACACCCCCATACCACCCCTCCCAACAACAGAAACTCCTCTCTTCCCCATTTGTCCTTTTCCTCCTCCTGTTCCTGGATTGCACACGAAGTTTAGCAAATGGCCATTCCAGACCAGACCACCACCCCACGGTGTGATGTTTTACTCTTAGAGGTGCTAAAATGTAACACGTGCAAGAGGGGGTTCAGCTCACATGTGAACAGGCAGTGACACTCGCAAAGGCTGGTGAAAAAGGGACTTTGCAGTCCTGCATGCCCCTGCAGTTCCACAGGAGAGGCTGGGAGTGGGAAGTCCCTGTGTAATGATGCAGAGTGTGCCAGGTACTACAGGACAACAGCATCGGCTTGCTTTGAGTTGGTTATCTGAGTGCAAGACCCCGTTGCTACAAGTGAAAAGCAAAGTGGCTGAAGTGAGAGTACAGATCACTCCAAGTTTAGGAACAGCCCTCCAGATTCTTCTTCATCTACCACATATAAGAGCAGCTTTCTTCTGCAACCAGAGCAAAGCCTCAACCCCTGCAAACTACTTGCACCACATGAAACCTCTGTAGGCAGCCTGCTTAAACAACCTTCTCAACACAGCCAACTCCTCGGACTGTAGTGCCCATGAAGGGTTTTTTTCAGTGCACCAGGAGCAGGGATTGAATTTCTTTGCCTGTGGGTGCTCTGGGTGGGCCAGCCCAGCCCTTGCAGCTGCCAGCCAGAACCTAGACATGGGCACTCCTTGTGCTTGTCCATGCCAGGCCAGAAGCTGCTTGAGCTGCTGCAGGGAGAGGTGGCAGAGATGCAGGTGCTGCATTACTGATGCTCTTGAAGCACATTTTATTCGATCCCCTGTGCCTAAAGAGCCTGGTTTGGATGCTGTTTGTTATCTGCTCCTCCAGACAGCTGTTCATGAACCAAAATTCAAGAGTCTGTCTTGACCATGCTGATCAGATCTGAATTATCAACCTAAGGTTGCAAGGCCAATTACAAAAGGATTTTTCCACAGGGATTCTTAAAATTAGATCACGAGCGAAAAAATGCAGCTTAGTCCTTCAAAAGCTGCAATTTGCTAGGGCCCTGAGGGTCTTTTGGCAACTTCACTCAAATATTAGCTACCTCTCTGTGCTGCCAGATTTCAAGATAAACTTCTCTTCTACAGGCTCCTTAACATCAGTATGAGCTTGGCAGCAAGACTGCAGTGTGGACATCTAGGTGTGCTGACCAGGTGAGATGACTGACTCCTTCCTACCGAGGCCACTGGAACTACTCAGGTCAGGGGTGGGAAGTAGGTTGCCCAGAGTTCAACATTCCAGGGGCATAAAGCTTGCTCATCTCTCAGAGCTCTGCCATTTCACCAGGCAGTTCTTGTCCTTGGCATTCATGAATTTAGTTTTAAAATAAGGAGCACTTAGGGCAGGAACTTTGGTGTTTTCTACATGTCTGTCATCCTTCTGGGACCCTGGAAATGCCCAGGCCTCAAGAAAACTCCAGAAGCATAATTCTTTACTGTATGGTTCTCATCTTTCACAATATACATTTTCCCTAAATTTTCTCTTCCCAGAAGCAACACACACTTTCCAGTTTCACGTTACTTCTCCTTAAGTTCTGTTGTGAACCTCTAATTTTTGTAGGTAACCAGGATTAGCATGAAATTCATTAACACTTTCACTGTTATAAATATGGAATCCAGAATGGTTTCCTTTTCCTTTCCAAATCTAACTCTCATTTCAAAATGAGCCATCCAAATTCAATTTCTGTAAGGTGCATTCCAAGTTCCTCATGCCTCTACTGTTGTTATCTAATGAAACTGCACTGGTTTTGCAACAAACCCAGATAGGAATATGTTCACATGCAAGCATTTCAGTTCTTAAATTCCCCTTTGTGTTCCCTTTTGCTTTTACAGTGACTATAATCACTCTACATGAAAAGGAGACTAAATTGGGCAGTTCACACAATGGGACTTGCTCTGGCATGAGGCAGCTTTGGAGCTGATATGAGCACAGACCAAGAGACAGCTTTGAAGATGACATAAAAAAGCAAGGCTGTTTTAGAAGTAGCTGTATCTTCTTATTGGTAAATCCCATTCCTTTTTGCTTGATGAATGAAGGCTGCTTCTTTCTATCAAATTGTCACTGCACCACAAAACAGTGGCAGAACAGCTGTGAAGCTTCCTCTGGTTATGCCCCTAACTTGTCTAAATGTCTTTTTTAAAGCAAAGTGGGAGGAGATAAACATATCCAGATCTTTACACGTTCCCTAAACATGTGTGTGATGTGCAACCCCAAGACATGCACATGAGCTCACCTAACCAGCAACATTCAGACAATGTGTGTTTCCTCTCTCCACAACCTATTTTCCAAATGATGGAAGATTTAGAGTTTCTAATTTTTTCCTTTCCCTTGATGAAAGATTTTCACTTTCTTATCCCCCCGGGGAGGCAGAGTCACAGAAGCAGCAGCAGGGCACTGTAAATCTTTGAAACTAATAATTATTAAACACATAAATCTATTTAATGCACAGATCCCCCAAACCCGCTGACTGGATAATACGAGAGAGATTCGCACACAGCAAAAGGGCCTTGTCATCTTTCCAGAGACAAGGCTGGAACTGTATTTCAGTGACAAGGCTTCATTTGCCAGAACACTTACTGGGCAGGAGCCTTGGGAAACCTTGGGCTTCCAGTATTTCATTCCACACTACCAGCAGCTCAGCTGGAGTCCCTGGCAGGGAGCTGTAAGCAGAAGCTGGGAACCAGACCTGCTGAGTTGTCTCAATGACCACGACTCCCCATCCATGCCAAGCCTGTAGCAATTTTGAGCCCCTGAATGGGAAAGGAGGGAAGTGCCATGCCCAAGGCAATAACAGACACTTGACTCAGGGCTCTACACCAACTCCCTGCTGCAAGCTTGGATCAGATGGTGCCAATGCCAGACTCGTGCACAAGTGCCCAGAGGGCTCTGGCTGAAGGAATTCTCCTCCCTCAGCTTCACAGTTGCTGGTTCCCTCTCTATTCTTCAGTCCCTAAGACAAAGCTGTGATAATCTGCTTGATCTTCTACCAGGCAAAAGAACAACAACAAAAATTAGAAAAATAAAAAGGCCTGGTGCCAAGCATGAGATTTTGGACAGGTGAGTTTGAGATACAGAGTTTGGCTCCATCAGTGTTCTGGGAAACTGGGAACTAGTGCTGCATCCTCTGTCAGGAAGCAGCTTCTGTGCCAGGCACAACAATGTGCTGAGATGGCTGAAGAACAGGCACCCTGCAGCACCCAAGGGAGAACTGGCATCTCCTTCACTGCCAGCCTGAGGCTGGAAGGAAGGGAAGTGGCCCTTCACAGGTTACATCTTCCCGTTATGGTTCCCTTTTTCAATCCTCAAGCCCACTGCTTTCTGCACATTTAACTACGGTGGCCTTTTGCCAGGGAATGCAGCTGTCCCATTTCTGATTTATCTGTCTTTACTGGCATTTATCTGATCTCCAAGCAGGCAGCAGCAGATTTCAACAAGCACCTTTTTCCCTTGCAGCAGTCAAAGTGGTGTCTGGTGTGATGCAGCAACTGTTTTCCATGTCAGGAAGCTTGGAAATAGCACCTCTGCAGATCTCCTGTTCCCCCACCCCCCAAAACAAAGAAAAACGCAAAAGCCTGCTTTCAGGGAAAACTTTCCTTCCTCTTGACTTTGACAGAATGTAAACAGACCTGTGAGAATCTGACTAGAGACAGGGATGGGGTAAGAAAGTCTCACTCAAGCCAATTCAGTATCTGAACACCAGGGGCATGTCCTGCCTGTGGCTCACACATTTTGCCATTAAAAAAATACAATTAACCCCCCCAAAACATTAAAGTGTGATCACTCTGTGCCTGTTCTCAGTTTTGAGGATGGGACTGGCAGGTTCTCATCAGGTCTGTGATCACCACACTTGCAGAACACCAAACCTCATTAATTTCACTTTTCTCTCCATACATCAATCTACATCCACCCCATTAACGTGCCAGGTACCCAAGTTCAGAGTAGAACTTTCCTAAAATCCAAACTTCTTTGTTTCACAAGAAAAACCTTAGCAACTCCTTAGAATAAAACCTGAGAATTCAGACTTTACCGTAGGAATTCCTGGCGAATTCACAAATATATTTTGCTATTTGGCTCATAAACAAAAAAATAAGATTGAGGTGCTTTAATGTATCAGCAGCATTTCCAGAATAATCCTAGTTTAAAAAAATCTAATATGCAAAATCTAGTGTGTCTTAATACCTGTTTAATTTTGCCCACAGGCACTATGACATCTCTATGATAGTAACAAATCTGTATCTCTACAAGGTAGAGTTCGGTATTTTTTCAGTGGTTTTTTGTTGCTTCCTTTATTTGGATTTCTTTAAAGTTTTATCTCAATTCTGAATTCCCTGGGTATGTTAATGCACACTTCTGGGATGACACACATTGCAGTGTTTTACTGTTAAATTACTGACATATAGTCTGAACTTCAGCTCCATTTTAGCACAGCCCTGTCCTGTGATTATGATTCTGAATGTAGATTCAAATTTTGCATCTGAAGACTGTCTCTTGCTATTTGCAATAAAATAAAGAGAAATGTCAGGAATGTGAGATGCTCTAAGCAGAACTGCACTTAGAAAAGAAGAAAGATACCCATGGGACTTGGATAAATCTTTGGGAAAAAACAAACAGTGTAGGAATTTGACAGTGAGGTCTAGGATATCAAAATTTGAATATGTTTGATGAGGAATTTGAGCAGAAGACTGGACAAGACTGCCTTCAGTGGGTTCTTCCTACTCAACATATTCTATGGTTTATGAGAATATCTTCTGGTTTGGCCATTAGAGAATTTGCTTTTGCCTATTTATGTATTTCTCTGCCTTTCACTCTTGTCATCTCAGCAGATGGAAACCAATGGAATGTTCCACGTTGCTCTGAGTCCCACCACTGGAGAAGTTCTGGGTGGTGTGGACCGGGCGCTCCTCCCGTCTGTAATGGGAACGTGCTGAGTGCAAGTGCTGCACTTTGAACAGGCAGATCAAACACCCTGAGTGACAGGTTGAGAAAATGAAACAATCATCTCCATATTTTGTTGTAAGATTTTTTTTCCTAAGAAAATATGAAAGTGAAATGTGGTGGACAGGCCCGAGGAGACTGAATTTAATCTGCTTTTGAAGTTGTTTGCGGATAACAAGAAAAAATGGGAAAAGGATTTTTTTGACAGATCTCCTTCTATTTTGCAAGATAATGGAATTTGCTGAAACAAGACCACCAGCTGCTTTGCTTATAATGGTTTGCACTGAATTTCAGTATATTAATTTCCTTCTAATAGGTGCTAATCTGTGGACACTAATCCATACTGATGATGTGCCCTGGCCAGTGCTCCAGATCCAAACACCCCTTTACCCCAGTGGTACCCAAAACTGGAAGTTACTTTTTTCAATGTGGAAAGTTTGATGAATCATACAATCCCTCAAGTGCCTTCTGAGTGGGTGTAGTGAAATCTTGATTAGAACTGTGTGACTTGGAATCCTGAAAAGTAACTCATAAATTTCCTGTGTAGGAAGGGCAAGATAAGAAAGAGATTGAATTTTTTTTTTTTTTTTTAAACAAAGCATTTCTAATGTCTGTTTTTAAGCAAACATTTCTTGGAAGTTTGAAAATGTTCAGATCCTTCTTTCCAAACCATCCATCACTTATCAGCTGGTTTCTGAGAAAACAGATCTTACACAATTTTGCTGTATGTGTAACCACATGTTTGTGCTCGTCTCTCCATTAATAATTGTGTGAATTTTAAATATTCATTATGATACCATACACTACATTTTATTTATTACTTATAACTCATTGATCAATGTCAACTAAATTTGACAGATCTGGAGATCTCAAAGACACTCAAATGTGGTTTTAGCAAAAACTAGTTTTGCCAATTCTGCATAGTTTTGAACAGTATTACTTTGTAATTTTCATACCTCTCTCTTTTCTGATTCAAGTCCTAGAACTGATGGGTCTGTGAGTCTCCTGCTCTGTTGAGCCAAGGAGGCCAGCTGAGTTCTTATGCAAATTACAGGAACTGAGGTTGTACAGTTTATACTCTTGAGGAATAAGAAAATCCTATAGAGAAATATGACAAAGTACTCAAACACAGGAAAGGATGTGGCAACAGGAGGAAGCAATCTATGCTTACAGGCCATGGTGAGTGGAAGTAATAAAAAATGATGCAGAATGAACCAATGACAGTCCAGGCAGGACACCAAGAAGCCACTTCTTACAGTAAGGAATAATGAAGCAATAGGACTGGACTGTCTGGGAGGCTGCAGAAGCTCTGTCCCTGGAGAGCTCTAAGAACAGGTTGGACATCTCCCAGGAGTGACCCTGGAAAAGCTGAACCTGCCCTGAGTCAGAAGAAAACCTTTGCTTCTCTTTTGACATCCCTTCCAGCTCAACTTGCCTATGTTGTAAGCAGTAGAGTGGGCTGAGAAAAAGGAAGAAAGGGAAGAACCAAAGAAATAGAATAGTAAAAGCATTTAGAGAAGGAGAAGCAGGCAGAAAACTAGAAAATAAGATACATTAAGTGAGTCTAAAACATCATCTGCTCACTGCTGAAGAGACAACTGTACAAGAGCACCCCTCATGCCACATGCAACCACAGCTGCTGGCCAGCAAGCCTGTTCCAGTGCAGGATGTGGAGCCCTGAGCAAGTGCAAGGCCAGTTCAGAACACTGTCCAGCATCCTCCTCATTGCTCTCCAGCTTTATACAAAAAGCTTCCAAGGTTCACCTGCCTGTCCAGTACAGGGATACCCTGAGAATCTCTGCCATCCTTCATCTGGCACATGGCAATGTGTTCCAACATCACCCTTCCCAGGCTCTGAGCTGGTCTCCCAGAAACCTGGGAGCAAACCCCCCAGAGTGTGTGACTGGAGCCTCCAGCTGTACCACATGGGGAAATAAAGTGGGACCTACAGAAAGTGAGTTTGGGTTAGAATTCTGCCACACCTCACTTGCAGCACCACAGATGCTCAGAATTATTTAGGTTGGTAAAGATCTTTAAGATCATCGAGTCCAACTGTTCCCTCAGCACTGCCAAGTCCCACTAACCATGTCCTCAGGTGCCACATCTACAAGTCTTTAAATACCTCCAGGGATGGCCACTCCACGAGTGCCCTGGGCAGCCTGTTCCGGTGCTTGACAACCCTTTCAGTGAAGGAATTTTTCCTAAAATCCAATCGAAACCTCCCCCGGCACATCTGAAGGCCATAACCACGTTGTAACCGGAGCCTGGGCACGGTGTTTCTCGGTGTGAGTGCGAACTCCCAGCCCTCCGAGGGTGCCTTTGGGATGCTCGGAATGAGGGCGCTGGAGATGCTCGTTTTGCACATCAAGATGCTGCCACCCAATGGCCAGAGAGGACGAGTGTAAATCGCGCTGCCATTTGCAAGTTGGCAGAGGCTCTCCGGGTTTTTTTTTCGCACACGTAGAGAGATGCCTTGAATTTACCCCAACCCTGTCGGAAATCCCATGCACTCTCCCCCCACTGCTGCACCTTCTAGTGGGCACAAGGATCTTTGAATGCCATCCTCCCCACACTGTTATTTACGAGTCACACAGTAAGTCATTGTTATTGCCTCCAGCTCTGTCCCTTCCACACGTCCTGGCCAGTAAAACTTCCACTGCTGTGTCACACACACATTAAATACCCATCCCTGTGATCCACGCATGATCGATCTCCCCATCCCACATTACAGTCATGATTAACCTTCTCCCACTACGTCACATATTCAATACACCTCCCTTACCTTCTTCACTCAGACAAAATGAATCTCCTTAGTATTGTCAATAATAATTTTCTTTATATCCTGCATAACAACATGAGGCAACCTGACAGAGCACTCGGGCAATAATTCAATCTTAGCTTCCCACCGACGTTCATTAAACTGAATATAACTTCACCAGAGCTGCCACTGAATTATACCCTCACATCCTTGTGGGAATTGTATATTATTCCCTGGGGAATAGCGGCAATGCAGTTGAAGACGAAATAATTCGTTTTAAAAACCCCAGGATTGTATCTGATAGCACATTATTTCTTCATCTTGTTACTCACTTTGCATATTAGTAATTAGCAGAGGTTATTTCCTCCATTCCCCACACCTTTTTGTTTCATTTCATGTCTGATAACATTAATCCATGTGAGATAATATGCTGGAAGATTTTAATACAGCTGAAGTGACCGAGATCTTCACTAGAGGCATGCAAACCCTAAGAAATTCAAATTCATTTTGGCAAATGACAAAAATCACTCCTCACCACTCTCCCCCTGTATTTTGGCATCTGTCCCTTCCCCTAGAGAACAAGGCTCCCCTGGCCCTACTGTGCAGCTGGATGGGGAGAAGCTCAGGTGGTCTCTGTGCAAACACTGTGGTTGCTGCTCCTACTGCTGCACCTCCAGCCTGAATTTCTCTTCCTTGCTTTAAAGAGTCTTATGATTCACCCAACTCCAACAATAAGCACAAGATTTTTCCCAGTCCATGATGGTTTCTTGGGAGGGCTTTGGAAGCTGTTCTGTGATGCAGCTGTGCTGGGGACAGGGAGGGTTTGCAATGTGCCACCGGGGTTGTACCTGTGCACAATGAAAAGAAACCCAACGAATGCAACTGCATTTGTTTTCCTGCCTTGAGCTGTTTGCTCTGATCTCCCGGGCCTTTGAGGAGTTTTCTTTAGCCAGCTCATGTGACCCCGTTTCCTACAGTGGTTCTCTGTTTCCTTCAGCAATTGGCCACTGGTCACAAAGCAGCTGATAACCACTCTGAACATGCATGAGCTCCGACCATAGAACTGGTTCCCAATCTGCACCAGAGCAGACAGGGCTAAAGAGCCCGTCAGTGGCTCTGCTGGGCCATGAGCAGCAACCGCCAGGCTCTGCCTCCCGCTTCTTTTTCACGGGCTGTCTGTTCCTGTCATGTTTGGGGCCAGAGCCCAAACATTCCCCCCCACGTCACTCTCCTGCTCCTGCACAAGTTGCCTGCTGTTAAACCTTATCCTGCTGAATACCATGTGTTTGATATTAATTACATGTCCGAGCCCCATGAAAGTCATTGAAATTTAATGAGATGCAGGGATGGAACCACTGAGCCAATGGCATTCATTAAGGGTTGCCATGGAGATCAGTTTGCCAGGCTTGACCCACATTAAGTGCCACTGGTCACCTCCCAAACAGACAAAAACATGAAATTGAAAAAAAAATTGGAGCCAATTCCTGAGGGGTCTGAGCACTGTGGGCTCTGACGGCCTTCAGTCAGTGCAGCTGGGGCTCAGCCGGGTTCAGTGTGTGGCCCTGTCAGGGAACGGGGCTCCAACAGAAGTCAGGAGGTGCTCCTGTATGGCATCTGCAGGGAGGAGAAACAGCCCCACCAACTCACTGACACAAAGAAGCCAGAGAGCTCTTTACACTTCCCTTCCACCCCTTACACGTGGTGCAGCTGAACAGAGCTATCACTTGAAACACATTTTGTGTTGTTTCCAAAATGATGCTGTTCCTAGCAAATACTGTATCGTGGCTCTGAGTCTAAGGGGATGGGGTGAGAGAGTGAGAGACGGGAGAGGTGGGGGCGTGGGTGGAGAAAAGAGGTTGGAACTCAGCATGGAATTATTAAAATGGAGACATTTTAAAAGAGCAAACTTCAATGAATGCCCTGCACAGGGGTGGGGGAAGCTGATATTACTTCTTGGCTCTGTCCGAGCCTCTGCACAGTCTTGGCCAAATTCCTTACTTTCCATCTCCCTCATTCCCTCTCTGCAAAATCAGGGTCACAACTGAGATAGATCTACTGAGACAGAAACCAAAGTCCTGCCCATGTGCTTTTCTAGTGCCCAGTGAAAGGGGCAGTGTGACCTCTGACAGCTCTTTGTAGTCCCTCAGTATAAATAATAATATTAAAACAGAATTAATTAACCAGCTCACCAATGTGTCTACTTCCCAGCCCACCAGTAATCTGTAAGAATCAGACTAAGATGCAGCTGCAGGAGTGGCTGAGTGGCTGTGGGGGCCCAGGGGAAGGCAGAAGGCTGGTTGTGCAGTTGCACACACACAGCCCTGACACCCAGGCAGTGTCTTTATCTCTCAAGTAAATCTGGTCCCATTACAGAGCAGTCCCTTACACAGAGCTTGCTGCAGGTGATACAGTACAGCAGCAACTGAGCTGCCTCCGATTTCCAAAATATTTCAATATTTTATTTTTCAAGCTTAGTCCAAGCACTTACATACCAGCAAACACACGCAACTGTCACTTCCCAAGTTCTAGAAAAGAATCTACAAGAACATGATAGTTTAAGCCAGGTTTCAATGAAATGAAAAATACCCTCATCACAAAGGCAAAAATGTAAGTTACAATTTATAAGGCAACTAACCCCTAAGCACAGAGGCCATCCTTTGAAGCACAACCCAAAAACCAGAAAGAAATTGCAACAAACTTATCTGAGTACATCTGGTTCACCTAACCCATCTGCAGCCCTGGGAAAGAACCCCATTGCCAAAAATGGCTGAAACCTTATCCTTACAGCCTACGGGGGTTCAGATAATTATATCTGACATGAAAACTTGTAGCACATACAGAAAACTGGAGGGGGAAGAAAAGGTCAACTGTATAAAGATGCAATCACTGTGGAAGGGGCCAAGTTACAGCATGGTGAGCTGTTTAAGCAGCCAAGATAAATAAGACACAATTAGGGTTACATTGGCTCACCCTTTTGAGATCCCATATGTGGGTGTATGAACCTTGGAAAAAAAGGGCCAAGTTATCAGGACTTGCTGCTTATTTAACTTGGCCCATTTCAAGGCTCAGCCTGTTCTAACTTCATCCCATTTTTTTGCTGCAAACATCCCATTTCCAATATTTTTGTACTTGTCAAGTGTTTTCTGATCACATCGCTCTTCTTTTTATTGTTTTCATTAGAAAGAGAAAAGTGCTGAGAAAGGGAAGCGAATCTGAACTCAGGGCCTCCTGCACCAAAGTCAGCAAACCTTATCCCTTTGTGCCAGCCAGCCCAGGGTCTTTGGTCAAAAATGAAAGCACAAGAATTTCCAGTGTGTTTAATTACCAGCCACAGGGAGCCTGGTACAGCCCCACGAATGGAATAACAACACATTGAAACTGGCAAAGAAACAACTTATCAAAAATGGCAAAGTAAAATCGACGGAAAATATTTTGTAGAAGGGCCACAGGGTTGAAGCCCACTTCTGGAAGGACGCAGAATTTTGTGGGAACACAGCATTGGCAATCAAAGCCTGACTCCTGCAGAGCTCCTCAGGCTGATGTCTTGGGATCAGCATTCCCCAGCCTCTACAGAGGCTCAGAGTTTAATCCAGTGTTTTACAAAGCTACCACACTGAAAGGGGCTTGTGTGCAGCAGGAAGGTTAATTCAGAACACTTGTTACAGGTCTACCCTCCTCAACACACGTTATAAACAGAAACTCTAGTTATAAATGTATGTAGTTGTTACTAGTCCTGGTATTTGAGATGCTTCCTGCTATCTTAGTATTGCCAGTACCACCAGACAGACAGGAGGCTGAGCCCACTGCCTCCTTTAGCCCCCCCGTGCCACCCCTGCGATGCATTAGGGACCATTTCTGCAAATCTCTGAAGTGTCTCTGTTCCCATGTGAAAGAGTAGCTGGTTACACGATGGTGGGAGGACTGTGGTGACACCCATTTGGGGCACAGACACAGAGAAGGAGGAAGGCCACAGTGACACATGCAAATGTGTGAGCTATACCCCAGCTGCAGGGAGCAGAGGAAAGAATCAGTGGTGCAAACCTTTTGCTCAGCATCTCAGATTTAACAAGTCTGTTAATGTTGTGCACATTATCAGTGGGGTGAGATTTCCTTGCTACACATAAGCCTGCCATGAGCAGCCCCACAATGACTTTAGCAACACGCTGCTGTGGTGCCCAGGAAGGTTTGTAACACCACAGGGGTTCTCATTTTGGTAACTTAAATCCACTGAATTGCTTAAGTTCCAATAGCTGTCCAACCCTTTAATACATGACAGAACAAACACAATGAAAAATACATTCAAGAGTGGTTCATCTTAGCACAGCTCAGAGAGTTACAGGATGTGAACCCAGACAACTTCACAGTGCAGCTGGTGGAGAATAAAACAGCACAAGTCAACTCACCTGCAGTTCTGCAGTGTGGCTGTCTAGAACAGGCCAAGGAGGATGCTAATACAAAAAAAAAAGCCATTAATTCTGCAGCAAAGACACACTGTGAAGGAGAGCTGATGTGTATGGAGCACTGTATGCAGAATCAGGCCATAAACGTGCTGGCCCTGTCACTGTCCCAGCAGTGCTCTGCAGCACAGCCCTGCTGCTGGCTGGCAGTTTGTAAGTGTCTGCAAACAGCACTGCCAAAAGCAGAACCCCAGAACAAAAACACTGCTTGATTTTCTGTGTGGGATTCCAGATCACTAAAACTGGGTGAAAGTACTGCTAAATACATACTTTGTTCATTGCACACTGTCTTTCAGCAGGGTTCATGCATTTATACACAGGTCTGCCTTTCTCCAGCATTCACTGTCACCTGTTCTGCTCTGTGGAAATTTGCTCCTTTATCAGGTTTGTGTCTCTGCACCTGATTTCAAGAGGCTGCCTGGTGACTAAGTGCCTATAAAAATGGGTTGGTTTAACACACCGTGGTTTTCCTTCTGGGTGAGGGGCAAAATTGTCATCCTTTGTGCCCTAATGCAACCCTATGGAAACAAATGGGAGTCTGTGCTCAGTAAAGCAAAGACAGGGAAATTGGGAAAGGCTCCTCAACCTGTTCAGAGGGCACTGGCTCTCATGCTCTGTGCCAAGCTCCAACAGGCCTCAGCCTGGGACACACATCTGCTAGACTCCTCCATACACAGCATTTCTTCTGGGGTCACCCCATTCATCCCACAGCCCAGCAGGATGAAAGTACCCAGGAGGTTTTAATGGCAGTGCCAGGTTCAATTGCCCATTTTGCTGGAAGGAGAAGAGCAGAGATAAAGGAGCTGAAAAGGTCTGAGCCAGAGTGAGCCCTTTAGGGCCATCTGGCCCTAACAGCGGCACCAACCTCCCCCTCCCTCCCACCACACTGCCCCCCTCCTCCTTCCCTGGAAAAAGGCTGGCTCCTTCCAGTTGTGGGGAGGGGGAAATGCCATATGGGCTTGTGGGTGGGAGACTGGAGGGACATCCAATACAGCAGAGAGATGAAGGTGGAGATAAAGACAAGTATGCTGGGGAAAAACATACCCTCCCCACCTCCTTGCCTCCTCTGCCAGAGATTCAGGAACCAACATCTCTACCCGGTTTTATTAAACAGAAAAGACCTCCCCTATTGCCAGCTGTCCCTGCCCCATGCCAGACAGGCACTTTGCTTCTGTTATGTTCCCTGCTCCTGCCCAGGACTCCCCAGAGCCACCGGCACAGGGACAGGGATGCAGCTCAGACCAACCAGAACAGAAGTACCCAAAGGAGGAACCCAGCCATGCAGCCCCTCTTCCCCTCTCCATTCATCACTGTCAAGCTGCAATAATTGAACATTTGCATCCCTGATTTCACACAGCCACCCCCCCAACTCCCTGCAAATTAGCAGTCCACCTATAGCTACAGACACACGTGTGTGTTGGATATCTGCTTGTGGCAAGGCCTTCGGAGAACGGGGGGAGGAGAAGAATGTGAGTTTTCTATCCTGCTGGTGCATGACAAAAAGTCCTGGCCCCGAGGCTGGCCATCCATACTGAGCTTTAATCCTTGTGTTCCTCCACCCTGTGTCACAGTATAACCCATCCACGGTGCTACTGCTGTTGTTTGGAGTTTCTTCTGTTTGTTTGCAACGTTTACACTTTTATCTCCCTCCCCTGTGAGCCCTCATGGAGGTGTCTTCATTTAGTATGCAGGCCTGGTTGGCCAGTTGCCATAGCAATCCATTGCAGTCCTCATAATATTGCAGGAAGCAAGATCAAAAAAGCAGGATTGTGATTGTAATAAAGCAAAAAAGAAAAAAAGAAAAAAAAAGAAGAGAGAGAGAGGGAAAGAAGGAGGAGGAGAGGTATCTTTCCCACTCCTTTTCTGCCCTACCACACACAGAGGCACTTTGCAAGAGCACATGATTTTAGGACTGGAGTGAAAGATGAACACAGTTTCAACAGCCACACTGCCAAAAATCCAGATACCTACAGGGAAGAAACCTCACCTAGAAGTGTGGCAGCATGCTCAGCATGCACACAGCCTCTGTTCCCTACAACACTTTCTATACCACTTTTTCTCCCTCTGCTCTATTCTGTACTGTCTGCCTAGAGAACAAGGCTTTACTAATACCCCCTTATCCACACAGAGACACAACTCCTTTGCTCCAAGGACAGCTAATGCCTGAGTCTAGAGTTTGCAAAGGCTGACACTGGCCCTCAGTGACTGGAGGCCAACCAAAACAACCTTTTCCTTTTATTTGACTACAGCCATGTCATTTGCTGTTCTTCCTGGATGTGTTTGGGATGCCCATTTGAATCTAGTCTACAAGGCTGTACAAATAAGTACTAATCCAGTGGCCTCCAAAGTGGTCCACAGATTTCATCAGCCAAATCACCACCCTGTACAGCTGTGTCCCAGACAAACAAGCCTTTGCTATGAAGGAGTTCAGCACAAGAATGCAGCAAAGAGACTCCAAAACATCCGATTTGACAACAGTTCCCAAGCAAAGATTAGTGTGCCTGGCCTTGGGGATGCTGCAGCTCATGCTTATGTCAGCACAAAAGCTGTATCAGGGCTGTTTAGCATCTGCTCCGACATGTGCTGCTAACCACATGCATTCCATGGATTTGTGAGGTTATGAGGTACCTGAATGAAAGGAGAATACAGCCAGTGCTACCTGAAAAACAGTCCTGAGCTCGTCACCAAGACCAGGCTCTCAGCCCTGCCTCCCCTGAGCCCACAGCCATCACCCATGTCTTCCTGCACCTATCTTTCTCCTCCGTTTTGAACATTTTGATTTACCTGCAAAAATATTAAAAGAAGTGGTTTTTTTTTTTTTAATTTCACATTTTATGAGTAGCTTTAGGAAGCAAGAAGATGAAGAATCCATCCCCAGTGGAGAACACGTGGCTAACGGGTAGATTTAATTTATATGAAGCACACCACTCTCTCGTAAGCCCTGCTTGGCATATTAAACTGGTGTCTTACATCTCCTTCCAGTGCCAGAAATATTCATTTCCCACATCATAAAGACCCATCCATGAATAATAATATTAATAATTAAGCACCTGACTCTAGGGCTATACTTTGAGCATCATAACACTCTAATCATTTGCTTATCCCATGGTAATTACACTCCTCCATCCTATTTCTATGCTCAGCCTTATTGGTTAACCATTTATTTGCTAGCGTGTTTCTTGAGACCCCACCCAGGTTTTCAGACCACAAGTCTCACCTTCCAGGCAAACTGATGAGGTGTATGCCCAGTGTTAGCAGCAGTGTTCCCAGAGACAGCAGTCCCAAGGCTCTGCAGACACCCATCATTCTCTCCAGGCTCACAGAGAGGGGTGGCCCAGCAATACAGGGCAGTACAGATGGCCCAGCAACCTGTGCTGGCACAAAGCCACACTCACTTCATCTCCCTCCCGAAAGGAGAAGTAACCAAAGCAGTGGAGAGGGAGGAGGATCAATCTCTGCCACACAGAGCCAAGCAGATAACTCCAGCTAAGCTTGCTCAGCACTAGTGAGGAACTAGAAGCAATGCAGCTGTGTTAATATGGCATTCTGCCTGGACTAATTAGGTTTGCTGAGAAGCCTGGTCTGTCCTGCACAGCCTCACCTGAAATGGCCATTTGTAAAGGGGTTGTTCAGCTCAGGGCTGTTTTTCTCAAGCCCATCGCTGTAAAAATTACAGTCCCAATTCTGCCAGCTTTCCTGTGCCATATACAAGTACAATTGCTGCTGCACTGATTTCAACTAAAATACTGTTATGTCCAACCCAAGACAAGAAAAGGCTTACTGACTGCTTTTCCACATATTCCTTTGCTGTGGTACTTACCTTTCATGTTTTCCCCATCAAAGCCTGCAACTGCAGCACAGAAATCCAGGATTCTTGACCATCTCCTTATCCATGGCATTCCTGCAAAGTCCAGACACAAACCTGTCCCATGGAGATAGAAATCTTTGGACAGGCAAAGATTCCTCATTACCTGTAATCTCACGTATAATGCATCATTTCTGAAGGAGCTTCAGAAAGAGAGAAGGTTCATTAAAAGCCAGTGGATAGAAGTCTGCAAGGCCATCAATAAGAAAACAACAGCAGAGAAGCCAGAACAAAATGGGCAATAACAACTAGTACTTCAAAAGCTGAATATATCAAAAAGTTTAGGGTCAGCAAAGAGGGCTTACGAAAATAACATGAAAGCAGCCAGATCACAAAAAAAAGTCTGTTAAGACAAAAAGGCTGGTGTGCCAGGAAAGATCTCTAATGTTGGAAAAAAATACTTTGGTGATTGTTTCCAACTCCACACAACGAACACAAAAAACAAACACTGGCTTTTATGGCTGAATTAAATCAGAGATTGGTGATATGGCTTGTTTCTTTTGTCTGCTAAATAAAGTACCAAAAGAAACCTGTTTCTTGCTGATATCTCAAAACTAGGGAGCAAGAACACATATTCCAAAGATGATGGGATTCTACATGCTTACTTGGGTAGTTTAATTTATCAAAGAGTTACTAGTTACATATGGATGAAGACAAGTCAGATCCTGCAAACTTCAGTGATATAAATAACGTCTTCTGCAAGGTCTGTTGAAATCAAGAACAGCCAAAAAAACTGGATGCCAGTGCAGGATGATGCATTTGAAGAGACCATACTTTGCCCAGCAACGAAACAAAGCAAGAAAGGGAAAAAACCTGATTTTTGAAGAAGACACGAAAATAAGAGGGGTCAGTTTTATAAAACTGTGACACATCACACTCCAGCACTAAGAGACAAGTATGAGAGCAGCTTCTCATCAGATTTTAGTGCCTGAGGGATTGACATACACAGAAATGATTAACCCTGTTCATTGGTGTCATGCAGAGCACATTAGGTTTTATGAAGGAAGCAAATGCCTGTACAGCTTGTGGTTCCCCACATCTCTACAAGCAAGTCACACAATGTCAAATGGGAGCTCCTGTCTGGAGCTCTGCCTGGGGCTCAGTCTGTGCTGGAAAGATTCACCTCTTTGTTATACCAAGATATACCTACAAACCTCCCCAGCCAGGCAGGCCTTTTCTTAAAGGCATTCTATGCAGATTTCACTGTTCCTTTAGGGAAAATGGGACAGTCACCTCTTGCAGCAGTGCCTAAAGCACAGTGATATGCAGAGGCACATTCCCCTTCCTTTTTCCTCCTTTGCAACACGGCTCTGCTCCCCCTTCCCTCTTTCTGGTCAAACAGCTGCACATGAAATGCCTGGAAGGACCTTGCAGGGGCTGCTGTTTCACACAGAAGCAAAACACCACCCATCAGCTGCAGGAAGTCAGAGCCCAGAGGCAGGAGGGGAGCAGCTGCTCACTGGAACCAGCTGATGGCAGAATCTTGCTTTCCCTCAAGGCAATCCTTCCTGGCTCTTCCTGAGCTCAGGCAGTGTCCTCACCTCCTCCTGCCTGGCTTGGAATGCAGCCCACTAATAACCAATAGCACGGTATCTGCCTTTGTACTATGACTTCTTATCACTGCAACAGCACTGACAAAAAGTCATATTGCTTAACCACAATTTGTTAAATTATTAAAATTTCAAGCCTTTCAAGTCAAAACTGTTAAAAAAAAACAACCGACAAAAAACAAACCAACCAGAAACAGATAATTTCAATCATGGTTTTAACAGTGTAATACAGCCTTATCTGATGGTTTATGCAAACATACTACACACCAGAATACTTGCAATACTTCCTGGAATACCTTACTTATCTGGAATATTTGCCAACAACTTGCCACAACTGTTGACTTTGAGTGTTTTTTGTCGAGTTCATTATCTGCCCAGTGTGACTAATTGTGTAGAACATGTTCCTGGATTTACTGCTTGAGTAGACACCTCCTAGGATCAAAACCAGCCTCAGAGTAGCTATTGCATGTGTCCATAGTCAGGGGAAGCATCTACAAGAGCCTCCTTTTCCCAACATCTCTGTGAACTAAAGTATGTTGGTCAGAGTAACCAGAGGAAGCCAACAGAGTCAGGGATATCATGGGGATGATACTGTGATAACTCAGATTCTGTAATGAAACTGGGTCAGGGCAGGGAAAACCATCAACTATCCATCAGGGGCTTTTGTCAGCAGCTGTTCAGGCTCTGTCTGGCACAGGACAGTGCCCCACCAGTTATCTTGGGCTTTTGTCTCATTCAAACACTAAACCCGTGTTTTACAACATTTAAACACAAACCAGAGCATATACGCTTGCATAAATGATACACAAGCAAGTCTCCCAACTGCATCCAGGAGAAGGCAAACCTGAACATAACCACAAGACTGGCACCTGACAGCCACAAGGACCCGAGGCTAAAACCCAACTGCTGCTTTACACTTTTAATTGTCTGGCAACATCCATTCATTGCACCAGTCTGCTGTCTTGTTGTGTACGCAAGGCTGCAAGAGCTCCAGGGCAGAGGCCATCATTTTTTGTATGTTTATACAGTGCCCACAACAACAATACAGTAGCAACTGGAAATCAAATAATTAAGTTGTTACAGGAACAATGACAGAGCTGAGAAGCAGTGATTCTGGCTGTGTCAAAGCTGCATAAATCCATTTAACGCTCACACAGATATTCTAACCTCCCTGGCCTATTACAGAGCCCAGCTCTTGAGAGCAGAAAATTGGGAGATAAACTAATGCACTGAAGGTTAGCAGTCCTAGTACACAGCTGCTAGTCAGGGTAATACAATGGGTCAGTCAAGGAAGCAAATGACTGATTCAAAATGCCTGCTCTAAATGCTGTGGGTTAAATCCCTGTAGCCTACAGAGGGTAGAACTGAGTAGAGAAAGATGAATGGGATTTTCTTTTCATGAATGGAGTAACTGGTAACAGAAACTCCTCAGACCTGCAAGCTAAGTCAGCCTTGGCACACTCATTGCTGCCATTGCACAACACAACAGCTTTCCTCTCCAGGAAGTTAAAGCTTCAACACTTCCATGGGAGGCTCCTTCCACTCAGACAGTTAATTAAAATCAACAGCACAGGACTCCACATAGCTGTCTTCCAGAACCAAGGTGCAAGCAGTCAGTAAGGCAAACTCAGCCACAATAAGAGATCCTTCAGTCTAAGTTACCACAAGACTGAGCCCATCACTTTCAGTGGGATTCAGGCCAGAGAGGTTTGTGACTGTTGTTTTGATAGCTGGTCACCTGTGGGAGGACCAAGTTCCCAGGAAGAATCAGCAGTTGATGCAATCCAGAAATCCAAAGATAAGAAGATCACAAGGCTCAAAGACAGACCCTATCCTGAAGGGGTTGGATAAGGGCCCTGTAGCCATCCCATTAAACTCTGGCACATTCATTATTTATGGAATTATCAGTAAGTCAGTGGCTGCTGGCCACTCTGGCCCACCACAGTGCAGACAGCCCCACGGCAGGAGCAGCCAGACACACACAGCCACGTGCAGAAATGGTTCTGGGCAGGTGACAAGACCCTGGACCCAGGTTTAGCAGGGGACTTTGCTTGTTCCTCTGTGAGCCCCAGCCTTCCACAGAACCACCCACACTGCCAGGTGGTGCCAAGAGAGGCACTTGTTCCTGGCTCCTTCTACTCCGCAAGGCAAAGCACATAGCAGAGCTACAGGGCAACAGGGGGCAAAGGTTACGTCCCTTTGCAAGGATAAATCTGTCTGTCCCACACCCCTACCATGACCCTCCCTGCAACATTTGCTTTGCAAGAGAACTGCAAGGTCAGGTGGAAGGTGTGAGAAGAAAATTGCCGTTCTTCCTTGGAGGAACAAGAATCAAAACCCTGCAGCCATCCAGGGTGGCTGTGGGTGAAGCTGGCTTACCCCTGCCACTCAGAGCTGCTTTAGCAGCTGCGAATTTAACAAGAGTACTACTAAAATAACCTTGCTTATTTATAAAAGCAGGCAGGCTGAGTGACATTTCTATTACAGAGCACACACCACCAGGAGATTCCCTGACGCTGCAGCAAACCAGTGTAATCTGCATTTCGATGCACTGTTGTCCCTGCAGCACACACGGCGGCTGTGCTCTCCCGGAGCAGGTCTGATTCTCCTCCCCCTAGAGCTGGGGGAAGTTTTGTTATAGGCTTTGGTGGTAATAAGATCAAGTACTAAATCCAAGTACTAAATCCATGAGTAACCACTAATGTTACTTGCATTCACAGCCTGTTCATCTCATATGATCAGTGTTCTATACCTCGTGCATCCTGCTGTCTCTGCACCACCCTGCAGCCTGGTCAAATGGGGGCATTCTCTTTCAGTTGCTGCATAAAACTGCATTAGAACACAATTTCCATTTTACACTGCATGGCTGAGCTGTTCAGACACTTAAACATGAGGCCACTGCAGTGAATGAAAGGCTCGTGTTAGTTATTTAGACTCCTTCAAAAATCTTAGCAATGTATTGGAATGTCTTCTATAGATTCCTCTCAAACTCACTACAGAGACTGCTGCTGTACAGTACTGTGTGTATTAACAAACAAAACAACCAGGTCAGATGCCCTTAATCACACCAGTTTAAATCCAGAGTTACTTTGATAAAATCAATTGGATTATTGATATTTACAATGGTATACTGGGGAGCAGAATTTGACCCTTAATCTCTCTCACATGGGTTGCTGCCCTGCAGCAAGCTGCAGCTCCCACTAATCTGTTCAGATGCCATCAATGTAATCTGCAGCAACTGCTCTGCATCAAACAAATGAGTATAATGATCCAGCACTGAGCAGTAACAACTATTAATGCTGATAGCCAAGGCATGCACTGTCCTCTGCAGCAATAAAACACGCACAGAACCTCTGCAGTACGTTGCACAAACCAGCTGAACTTGTCAACAGAAGCAGCAAACTCAAGATCCCATCCCTGCAACACCACCAGCTTTATTCTGCCTCTCAACATTCACTGGGGCTCATTCTGCCTGTCTCACCTAAGGTATGGGCAGGATGCTGGGCTCACTTCTCCCCAGCTGGACAGTCAGGGTTGTTCTGGAACACTCTGGTACCCCTGGCTGCAGAATCGTGCATATGAACAGAAATTGTGAAATGCATTCATCTGCCTTTTGTGCCCCTGTCTAGTAATGTCATGTACCAAACTTTCCAAAATGTTCCTTGAATGTACATAAGTTTCATCTGTACCAAAACTTGATTTTACAATTATTATAGATTTTGAAAGATAACACTTTTTTGCCTTTTTCCACACACACACACACAAAAAAAATTTAGTCTTTTTTTTCACTGTGACTCAAGGAGAAGAAAATTGTAAATCAAAGCCATAAAGGGGAAAAAAAAAAGTACATTCTCATAAAGACACTAAGCTCTGCTCTAGATGCCTGTGGCTTCTCACCGTGCCCACACCAGTACAAAGATGGCAGCAGCACATGTTCAGTCAGAACATACTTTAAAGCTGTTCTATGCCATGGTCAAAAGGCATACATGGTGTAAATCATAATCCCAAAGACTGACACTAACATTTCTCTGATGTCTCACAACTGGATATAGCTTAGCTTTTACATATTAATTTGCTGAAAAAGCCCTGCTTTTCTAGTATTCAAACTGCAAGCAAGATGCAGGGGGATGACTTTCATGCAGGTAGGTGGGCTCTTTTCTCATCCTGGGCCTCTGCTGAGTTAAAGGTTTATAAACCACAGCAAGCTTACCACTCCTGCTATTCAAAAATGATGCCATCTTAAAATAGCACAAAGGCAGATCTCAAAGAAAATAGCACTGTTTCCTTCCCTAGAGTCACCTGTGTATGTGCCATTCTCCTGTTACACAGATGGACTGAACAATACAATTTATCTGCCATTTATATGCAGATACAAATGCTGCACCTAAATGATGATACTACTTGGCTCCAGTGCCTCCATTGTAACTGTGTCCTTTTCAGCCCTTACTCATCATAAATTAATTACTTCCTAAATGGAAATATATTCATTTAGCTTGTATGCGACAGGCTTGTGCTTTGAAAGAAATCCTTCTCTAAGAGACTGAGGTGCTGGGGAAGGCTGCTCGGGGTCAGTGCAGATTTGTTGCACTAACTTGGAGAAGAAAGGCTCCCACATACTCAAGTATTTCTCACAAAACATGGTAAATTAACGTCAACATTCAAACGAGTTCAGAAAAATAATTTCCCCTTGAGCACGCTCAGCTTTCCTTCGCATTCCAAACCCGACAGGGGCGAGGGCGGGGTGGGAGGGCCGGAGGCGCTGCAGCTCCACCCACGGGAAGAGCCTTCCCCCGCTGCCCGCGACTGAGGCTGTCCAGCGGCTCGGGATTTGCTGCGCTCGGGGATTTCAGTGCTTCATAAAAGGGATTTCTTTTTTTTTCTTGTTTTCCTTTTTGTAAACAATCCCTTGCAAAGATGTAAATGTGAGGAGCTTCACAGTGGGCAAATTACAGACCAGTCTGCCCGGAGGGAAAGCTCCTTTCTAGAGGGCACAAGTCAGAGGTTATGCCTTGACATACAGGGTTCTTGTAGCTTTATCATTTTATTTCACTTTGTCCTTCTTAATTCAGCTGTTGATGTTTTCTGCATTAGATACAATGAGGAGGACTCAAGATCATGAATGCAGCTTCAACCTTCAATTAATTTCCACAGGGAGTCTGATACCTTATTTTTTCTGCCTTTTTACTTCTTTGGATCCTGCTGAACTCCTGGCCAAGTGCTACCTTTTTGTCAAGATGTTCTGCATGTGACTCTAACTTTTTCTTTACCTGTTTTAAAAATGCTGCCTATCAAAGCAACATTTGTTATTCAGTATCTCCCTCCTCTTCTACTGTAAAAATGCATCATTGTACTAGTCCTCATTTCACATGCTTCTGGAATTGTTTTTCATTATTTTATGGTTTGTCTGGGGTTTATATTTTCTGGAATTGAAATAACTCTCCATTATTACCTCCCTCTCCAACTTGAATAATCTCTCTTTTTCTATGTAAGCTGCCTCATGTTTCTAAGAATAATCACTTCTCCCTGAACACTTTCTCTTTTTATGCTTTTGTGAACACAGAATGGCTGAGAATGGACCCAGAACCCCATGTGAAGGCTGGAGAGGAAATGTCCAGATCTTAACCAGGAGCAGCTCTGGCTGCTGCCACTGCTGACAATCTAAATGAACAGTTATCAAACTTTTCCAGGTTGAGGATCCTAAAAATTTCCCGGTGGCTGTCCTAGGCTTTGCATGGCAAATCTAAGCACACTGACAACAGGCTCCCTTCCCTTTGGCGCCCTCAGAAGAACCTCTGGGAGCCTCCAGAGTGCGGATTATAAATCACTAAATCAACTGCCCTAAAAAGAGGTGCAAGTTTCCCATTCAGCTCAACAAGGTGTTAACAGCACAGTGCAGCAACAGCCCCACAGGTGTCAGCAGTCCCGGCCAGCGGGACAGAATAATGACCAACAGAGAGTTCTGCCACTGTGCAAGGATTTGGGGAACACAGCTGGTGTCACCAGCTGGATTTTTCAGCCCAACCTCCGACACTGGAGCAGTTTAGTGAAATTCTGTTTCTCTTCCTATGTCACTTATTAGCATTAATATATGTAAATTTTTATGCAAATACATGACACTTAAAGGTAAAGCCCCTGCTCCATATAATAATTACTTTTAAAAAAGGGTTTTTAAAGACCTATAATTATGAGATAAAAGAGGTAGCATGTAACTATTATAGTTAATGTCTTACATAAGTTAAAATGGGCATTGTAGCTAAGATAAGAAAGGGGTTGTCTTTTAAAGTTCTGATTCAGCAAGACACTTATACATGTAAGTAATTTTAAACATATAAATACAGCTGTTTGAGAAATATTGGTTCCTTTTCTAAAGGAGGTTCTAGGCAAGATTTTAATTTCCATTGAAATACTTCATTCATTTCACAATTAAATTTTAGTTGTAAATCAGATGTCTTAACAATGCATATTCAAAACTGAAAAATTTCCTCCCCAAAATATAAATTTCTTTTATCATTTTTGCCTTCAAAAGGGAAGAGACAGAGCAGAAAGTTTCGGTGAATAAAAATTCAGCACAAAATTCTCTTTTTTCCACGTTTTCCCTGCAAGCTCTGCTGTAAGCGTGAAGTTTAACTGTGCTCAAATGCTCTGCTGAAACAAAGGCTAGATGGGTTTCCTCAGATCGGCACGTTAGGGCTGGTCCCTGCGGTCGCCGCTCTGACACCGAGCTGGCTCTGCAGCGCAGCATCCCCAAGGCACTCGCTGATGGCTGAGCCTCAGCCCGGCCCCCGCGCCGGGTCCCAGCTGCTGCTCCCGATTTATTTGTGCCTGACCCAGCCCACGCTGCGGCGCGGGGCTCGCTCCTTTCCCGGGTGTGTCCCGGGAGCAAATACCGCGTGTCCCGTGTCAGCCAGAGCAAGGGGCCACACGGGGGGGCACACAGAGCCCGGCCCGGCTGCAGGTAACTTACGTTTGCCTGGAAGGATATCTTAAGAAGAGAATGATGATGAGATAGATGTGTTAAAGGAAACACAGTGCTAAAGTGTGACTGGCCTCGCTCCCATCGGTCCCGACGAGCCCCTCTCTTTACTGGGGCATCCACAGCCCATCGGGCTGGACGGGCTGCAGCCAGGTTGCTCATCTTCCCTTCCTGGATTAACACCTACCAGGCTGCTTGGCTTTGCTTTACACTTGAACACAGAATCAGGCAATCCCCTCCTCAAGAAGCAGCGAGGGAAGGAATATGAAAACCATACACAAAATTAATCCAGGGCAGTGACAACCCGAGGATGGGGGGGAGGGAGAAGGATTTATTCATTTTCATGACAATAGCCATATAGAAAAGAAATGCTCTCTTGCCTCTCCCCAGGGACTTGAATTGAATTCCCAGGGCTGCCAATCAGATCAAGAATTTAACACCATTTATTCTGTGGGGAGCCTGTCTGGAGCCAGCACATCAGCATCTGGATGATGCCCTGAGCTTGCACAAGCAGAGCAGCCAGAATCATGGATCAGCCTGGCTTGCCAGGAGAGACTCTGGACACGTGCACAGAGAGACAGCTTCTCTCTCATTTATGGCAACATAAAGCTGGAGAGTCAGGAAAGCCTGACTATTTCACTAAAACTCAAATGGTAGGACACAAGTTTCAGACTGGAAATCATTGGCATTTGGACACAGGGTATTGCTGTAAATTCTGTTCCCACAAACCAGGATCCTGACTCAGACTCCATGACTGGCAACAGCCTGGTTTAAGTGGTTCCCATTTGGAACAGTGGTTTTGCACCAATGAGGACAGGGAAAAAGACACAGCATGTTATGAAGCTGGCTTTTCTTCTGGGATGGTTTGCAAAGAGTTAAACTGCAGCTTATGTGACTTTTAGCCACTGCTTGCAAAATTAATTCATGTTTCAGGCTGTAGAGAATCATGAACCATTCAGAGTGCCAGGGGGATGATAAGCTCTTAGGGTCAATTACTGCACAGATGTGCCCCAGTTTGGTTGCCACTGATTTTAGTACTAATGCTACATATATATTTCTATATATTTAGCTTATACACATTAGTTGCAGAGAAGGCTGTAATCTACAACCCAAATATCCCCGAGTTTGTGTATTTAGCACTACAAAGTTTGCATGGCTGTTTCTACAGAAACAAACAGGACCATATGGGTATTTCTGTCACTAGCAGTTCAGTCTTTCCCTCACTGCAGTTTTACTTCTTCCACTGTGGTTAAATGCTCAACAAGAAAAAAATAACAATGCAAAGAATGCCAAGTCCCCTTTTGTTTTTTCCTGGAGCATTTCTAGCTGTGGCATTCTCAGATGTTGCTTAAAGCATGGCACAGCCAACGTAAGACAGCATATTCTACTGAAAATCCTGGAAAGATTTCCTGCCAGTAAGAGACTGTTCCTAATTTCCTCAGAAACTGGAAAGCTGAGGGAAAGGATCTTGCACTGCAAACATGAGACCAAGTCTCAGACTGAAAAACACTCCAGCAGAATTTCAGGAGACGGTTGGCTATGGAGAACTGGCAATTTGAGCATGCAGTGAATGACACAGGTATCATGTGCAAAGGTACCTCATCTCTCCAGTGCATCATCACTGAACCAGAATCTGGGAAGACTTCATATTCCATGAGCTGCAGGAAAATATTCAGCTACTCCCAAGGACTCCAAAGAGTAGTACTAGTGATGAGAATGGATGCCATAACTTATTGTGTTGCTTATTTGCCTATATTAAGCTCAAATTATTTTGAAAACATCTATAAATGGGTGCATGCCATCCACTGGAAAATCCTCATCTTTCTTTTTTAAGGAACGGATGTTTCTGTATAAAAATTAAGAGCCAGAGAGGCAATGTTTGATGGAGAGCACCATGGAAAACGTTATGCAAATAACTGCCAGAAAGGCAGGTTGTATTTTGCTGCAACTTACAGACCGATCCAAACTGAGAACTCTGTGTTATTGTTATTCACCCATTTAAGGTCCTATTTTCACTTCAGTTTCCATAGAAACCTGTTGTCCTAAATCTACAGCACTTATAGCCTTTTAGTGTCATGGGTTCTTTCTTTACAGCTCTAATTACACCATCATCCACAAGGGGAAATGGCTGGGATGCTTTTCCCACCACAGAAACATTCAGGAAGTGCTGCTCTGTAGACAGAGGGAATATAAAACCCAATCATAAACCTTCAGACATCGTCCTTTTTGGACAATTCTCCTATGTCACAGCTGTATGTTTTATTGTTTGGGTTTTGAACATGGGCCATGGTAGAAATAAGAATGGAATTTGCAGGGGGAAAAAAAAAGATTTGGATTAGCTTTTGCCTGTCTGCTCTATGGTAAAGAATGATTATATTCGACTGAAGAAAATAGAAAAATACTTGTAAATAACTACTCTGGTGTCACATGGATATTAAATACTTAAGGTTGAACAAAGCTGTCAAGGCATATGGTCCAGAAAGACCTCCCACTGCCAAAGGAATGAAGCTCGTGCCCTTTTATTCATTTACTTCAGCTCTCAAGTCTGCATACAATTTTCTTCTCAGCATATGAGGGGTTAAGGTTCCCACCTATACATTCCAGATAGACTCAATATGACTTTTTTAGTGTGCTAATACAAAACACACAGAGACCTTTGTCTTCTGACATGCTGGTAAAGTGCCCGTTGTGCTATGCAGATTATTATTGTTATTATTATTTCTGGCACTGTCACTTCTAGCTATGGTGCTTCAAAGCAATGATATTAAAAACATAAAGGCAGTCAGCCCTTTGGAAATGAGGAATTGCAACAGAAACATCAAGAACTTTTTATAGCACCCCTTATTGAAACATCTGGAGGAAGTACCATCTAATGGTTAGTGAAGACAGCTAAAAACCCAGGACTTCTATGCTCTGTTTCCAGGTCTGTCACTGACTTCCCATAACCTAGAGCAGGTACCTTAAAAGTTATATAAAAGGGGCACCTACCCAACTTTGCTGCTTTATGAGAGGTAAAGAAGTCATCTAAAATTTGCAATGTAGACACAAAAGATGTGTCAGCATGCAGACAGTTTTCTGCTGTCACTGCAGTGGTACAAAGGGGTTTGAGGACACAGCCGGTTACAGCCAGTGCTCACCTCCCCCAGCTGCTTGGTTACTCCTCCCACCTCTTCTGTCCTCACAGAGGATGTGTTTCCACCCATTTGCAAAAGGAACACTTCTTGTGAGCACTCCCTAATTTTCTTTCTTCGGAGCCTACAAATTTGCTGTGGCCAACGACTGAAGAAACTGCTTCAACAGACACTCAGCTTTGCCTGGCTCTCCCAGTGACCAGTGTGCAGAACCAGCAGCTGGTGAGGGAACATCTTTTACTAGCACAGCTAAATCTGGAAGACAATGTTTGCCTCTGATCTAACTGTGAGGAAAGTGTTTTCTTTAGGGGAAGAGAATAATGTTAATGAATTCACACCTGCATTTGTTACCATGCCCTCAATATCTGCATCATTTTCTATAGCCTACAGGCTATCTCAGTGCTAAAGAACCCTGCTCCTTACTGATATCATTTATGCAGATCCAAAGTGGTGTATAGACCAAGTTTTGAATCCTGGTATTCCCCTGTTTTGCTGGTAGACAAATGCCTCTTTGCTCAACTCCCAAGAATGCTTAAATTGAGGTCAGTTGGACATCCCACAAACAAGCCTGCTCAAGGATTAGTCCACGATGATTGATACAGTGAGACACAAAGCAGTTACTTATCGTGTTTGGAACTGGAAGAAAATATTTAAACTGAATTAAGTAAGCTTTAAAAACCCAAGCCCTCTCCCCATCTTTGCAAACCCTGAAAGGTCCTGACTCAGCACAGTGAGTGTCTCCAGCACAGAGGTTACTGTGCAGATATAGAGCTTCTGCCATGGTCTTTCCAACAAGGTCTTTTGACATTATTTACTGGGCATAGAGCATATTTGAGAAAATTAAGAGAGGCCCATAAACCCAGAGTCTTTCTAGTGGACATCTCACCTAGCAGCAGTTTGGAGTGCTCTGCCAAACAGCACCACAAGGTCCAGAGGACACTGTGAGTGACAGCTGGAGCACTGAAGCTCTGCTGTCTTTGTAGTTTGTATTTAGGAGCTGCTCCATGCTCTGAGTGTTCCTGCTTCAAGGGAGAAGCAGGAGAGAAAAGTGAGAAGACAGAAAAAAGATTACCTGTGGTGGTCCCAAGATCAAAAATAGCAACATCATGTATGGGACAATTGCAGTGTTGGTTAATGGCTCCACAATGATCAGGAAAATACCTAGATTTCCAAATCTACTTCACCTGGCATTTCAATTAAAATTATTTAAAAGTAAAAGTTGCTGAATGGTAAACCTGAAGTGGCAGGTGGAGAGGACACAGAATACCTGTCTTTTTGCTGTATTCACAAAATGGTGTGCTCCTCACTCCTTAGAGTCTATCACCACACAGACCTCAAGCTAAAACAGCAGACACATAAAAATCATGACATCCTGACCATACAGACACTGCTCAGAGCAAATGTAAGCAATTGAAACCTCACAAATATTTATTTGGCTGTGGGAATCACTCTTTTGGTCATTGCTGTGCTCTTGCCATAACTTCTGTGAATAATGAAGCTTTAGGCTTTCCATGATTGTCTGCATCAGCAGAAAGCCACTTGCCTAAGTCTTTACAGAAACAGAACAACAAAACTAATCCCAGCAAAATCAGCACCACAACTATTTTCAGTGTTAGGGAATGTAAAACATTAGTCATTTAACCACAAACAGTGACCACAGTTATGAAGTGCAGGCAGCTGTTTAAAAGACAACCTATGACAAAACAAAAAACTCATTCCCCACCCTTCAAAATGGCACAGAAATCCAACAACTTCTGAATAATGAGTAAATTCAAGAGGAAAATTCCATAGAGTAGGGCTACATTTGTCAGGTGAATTATCTTTTTGTTTGGTATCCTACATCCTGACACTCTCCAGACGCAAGGAGCTGCCATGATTTACCAGTATTTCCTGAACACAAAGGGCTTCCAAGTCAAACCAGAGGTCATGCTGACCCCACTAGCTAAGGCTTTTAATCCTCATGAGCTGTGTGCAGTCTGATACAACTTTACCCTCATCAAACTGTTACCTGTTCCAAGTGTTTGCAGATGTTTTCCAGCTGTGTCAGAGCCTACCATTATGACTTTGTTGTTAACAACACTTGAATGGTTTCCTTTAAAAATAGTTCAGGCCCACTTAAGCTACAAGCACTGGGGGTGAGGTAGAAGGCAGGCTCAGCACTCACAGCCTGCTCTGCCAGGTGTTGCCACGTGAAACAAGAGCAGCTCTCACACCGCAGGATGTGGGAACCAAATCTCTGCTTGGGCACTGGCAGCCCTTGCAAAGCTATTTCCAAACTATGCCTGGGGAGAAAAAGAGGTCACCAAATTGCTTATTTCCAACTGGCTTTTGCTTCAACATTGAAGCAGCCTGTGCCATGGGGTACATGAAGGTATGTTCTACAGGGACATGGCACTGGCTGGAAACTATTCAGGAACAAAAGGAGAAAACATGCATGTTCTCAGTTGGGAAAAGCAAGAATGCAGCAGTAACTTTTCATTCAGGATTGGTGATACACAAACCAGGTACAGGCATTTGCTCATCCTACAGGGAAGGAGGGAGTGAAGGGGAACTCCTTGTTTCCTGTTGCTGGGGTGGCCTTTAATAACACTGTTCTCCTCTGGGCACCCCGATGCAGATCTTTGTACTGCATTCATTGCCTGAGTCCACAAAGGTTCAGTCCTCCTTTCATTTGGTCCCAGTTCCCAATATGACACACTGCAGAGAGCACAACCATGGACAGATGTTAGGGCACACAGGAGGGGCTGTGCTGTGTGTAGGAGTGTGTGTGAAAACATCTGAGCTCACAAGAGAAACTCAGCAGCTCCAAGATGGAGTTTCTCCTTCAGTGTTCCAGTTAATTATGGCTTACCTCACTTCTCCCCTCAGAAATCCCCTTTGTCCTTTCCACTACTGTGTTATTAAGTGTATCGTGCTCAGCACTGACAGGTGACAAATGAAGCATAAGTTGGTTCACCACACTGACCCTTCTTGGCAGGGTTTACCCGCCTGGGCCTGACCTTTTCTTGCAGGCTAAGCAAATCTCCCTTGTCTGAAATTCTGCTCACAGGGTGCTCCTTTGTGGCAAAGAACAGGAGTAGAAGCTTCTCCCTTCCCACTATGGGGTTCAGAGGAGTCCTCTCCCAGCTCCTCAGTCAAAACCAACAGGGAAGAACAGATACAGTGAAGAATATTCTTTCCATAAGTGAATTATAGTGATAAGATTTTTTTCAGACACAGAAGAAAGGGCCTGAGGGGGAAATGGACAATTGCTGCAATGCCACCTATTCCCTCAAACCAAAGATACTGTGTCTCTCATTAAAATACTGAATTTTACACAGCTGTCAGCAAACACAAGTTTTCCAAAAGAACTGGTCAGCAATAGCCTGCTTTCATGACAACTTGCAAAGAAGGGAGCGGGAGGGGTGATTTGTGCCCGGTACAAAAACAAACCACAAAGACATCCCATGCAACAGACACACAAAGCTGAGCTCTGCACATCAGAATGCTCCCTAGAGGAGGAGTCAAAGAATCAAAGCAAAGGAGCAGTGATACAAATAGCCTGACTTTTTCAAACACATCAAAGGCCAGAAAACAAGTCCCTCTGAACCCCAGGGACCAAGACAGAAAAGATCTAATAAAGAATTCAAATGCCATAATCACATAATCCAATAAGCTACAGTTAAACCAAAACACCTCTTTAGCAAACATCCATAAGTTGGACAGGAAAGGCTCTGAAGTGACAGGCATGGATGGCTCCCTTCACTTCTCCCTGTTAACATATCACCTCCTGTCAGTGGGACAGATCCAAAAGGTTTGTTCTTGGTATCAAATTCCCTCATAGGAAAATGGAAGAGGGAGAAGAGCATCTCAACAAAAACAGCCAGCACAGATCAACCAGTCTCTGAGAGCTGAGCAATGCTGGACTTGCCATGGAGAACGCTGGTTAAGATATCTATGTGAGAAAGTGAGAGGCTGAGAAAGACAAAGGGAAGAAAAACATCCTCTTCAGACTGCTGCCAAGGCAAGTCCCTTTCTGTATCCTCTGACAATATTCCACCCTTTGTTTTAATTTTATTCTATGTTCCTTCTTCTCTTCCAGTCCCATATTATATTTTCTGCCTTGTCATCTCTGAATTATATTACCTGGGACTCCATCAGTCATTCTGCCCAAGTACCTGCTCCCCCAGGTGTGTCTCTCCCATCATCTCCCTGCCAGGTCTGCCAAACAAGGAAATGGTTGACTTTGCCATCCTCCAGGGGCAGGCTGACCCTGATGCTCCCATACAGCACTCTGCTGGGTTATACATGCCAGAGGGAGAAGCTCTCCATTCCACATTGCTATCAGTCAGGAATGTTGTCCTTCCTTTGACATGCTGGGTAGGACTATCCCTTTCTCCTTCCACGCTCAGACACGTGAAAAGGAACAGACTTAGGAGGGAATTCTGACCTCATCTGAGGAAGCAGATCCAGACTTACAAACCTTCCTTTGACACAAAGACCATCCATGGCCTAACTTGAGTAATCAGGAAGAACAAGTTTTGCTGACGTATGCATCCCTTAGGTATTTGCTTTTATACCAGCTCCTGAGTACAGTCAGTGAGCAGAGAGCAGTAAATCTCTGTGAAACACAGCAGGGGATGGCAGCACCAGAAATGGTCATTTCCTCTGGCAGAGACTGGAGCAGGCAAGTACCGTTCAGTGGGTATAAAGGCAAAGGGGCCCTCGGCTCCTCTGATATCTCTGTATGTACAAAGGATCTGCAGAATCCTGAGGCTGTGCAGTGAATCTGTATTTCAGTAGTAGAATTAAAATTCATAAATACACCAGTATTGTACTGAAGTATTCCACTCTTATGACTTTCCTTCCTGTGCAGCCTCCCATCGTTAGCCTCTCTTCTACCATACAAGCCATGTGTTTTCTCTGAGTACAGTATTCTCATGAGATACCTTATAAAGTGCTTTGCTGAAATCTAGCTAAATGATGTCTGCTGATGATTCAAGACAGTTAAGCTTTCTTATTAAAGAAATACATTAAATAGTTACAGACACGAGGGCAGTTATAGAAATGTGGACTTGAATGTTGTGGCAGAGCCTTAGAAAATTATCTGTGTGCTCAGTGCAGCAGCAGTTTAGGACCTGATACCTCAGTTGTCACAGCAAGTACCAAGTGTAGGCACCTACACAAAATGGTGGCAAGGCATGAGGATGAATGCTGGACTTCAGTGAAAAAGCACTTTTTCCTTTCTGTAAGTAATTATTATGGAGGGGAGCACAACTCAGTGCAGCCACTACAATTCTAAGAGTGGGAATTAACTTACTGGAAAAGGTTGGGCAGTAACCCAGACACATGACCCCCATCTGGAATAAAGCCAAAAAGGGTCATCAACTCTTTTAAACTTCTTGCTTTATGCAATATGAAATCACTTTTTGTTGATGTACAACATGACAGTATTGCATAGGGTATTCAAGAAAAATCCATTACCTTGATGTGCCACATACATATCCCTGCAACAGAGCAGTGTGTGTGAGCACATTCACACCGATCATACAGTGAATTTCAGAAAGAGGGATATAGCAGAAGTGGGAGAGAGTGGTGAATTGTTGTATATGATCTTTTACATGGTGAGTTATCAGTTGATTTATGTAGCAAGAGTCCCACAGAGTTAGTTCATGATAAATTCATGAGGCATGTGCTTTTGATCGTGCAGTGCTCTTCTTATGTCTTGCCATTTCCAGCTCCCTCTTTATCCACCTTCCAGAGACAGCATTCTATAGTTTACCCTTGGAGGGTAAACTGGTGCTATGGACAATAAGGACAAGTCTGCATTGGTTGCCTCTTCTGACATGCCACATTCTGGAAGGGAAGAGAGACTTTAAGAAGCCAGAAGTCTGGGAGCTAGAAGTGCAAGTGGGCTGCTTGGAGGGGTTAAGTCTCTCCCAATACACTCAAGCATGTATGTCCATATGAGAAACACAGAGCTGACAGGGACCAGTTTTCAATCAGCTGGCTTAAGACAAAGATGCTCCATACTGTACATGCCAAAAGCACTCCCAGCTTCACAAGGAGCTTAGTGGACAGATGACTTTCCCTGCTAAACTGGGTGAGATGAAAACTCTTCCAAGAAAAAGATGAGAGCAGTGTCATCTTTTAAAAGTGTAATTTAAAAAGTGTATCAGTTCCTTGTTTAAGCCTCAGATGTCATAAGTTTGTCACTCATCCCCAGTTTACAGCTATCCTGCACAAGCACAGCTGTGCCTAAGGAATCACTGGAGACACTGCAGCCAGCATGGAGCCCTGCACACATTGACCACCAGATACCTGACCAGCCTTTTGGAAAGGTTGCACAGCCCACATACTGGTACTATACTGCTCTGAATAGGCACCTTTCAGATCAACATAAGGATAACTCAGAGCACATCTGGACATCCCCCTCATTGTCAGCCTCAGCTCTGCTCTCACTGAAGCCAGCAGGAATCTTGGTGAACATCACATGGGAGCCCATGGAGTCAGGGAACATAACCCTTCTCAGACCCCATATTACTTTATGGTTTGCAATTGCTCAGTATCCAGAAACAATGTTCCAAAGCTAGTTTAAAGGCACAAAGGCATCCTTGGGTTATTTTTATTGGGACACCTACAGAGTAGGAAGAGCCAGGATGGCATTACTCCAGTGACATGACAGTAACAAACAATTGCATGACAAAGTGATGCAACCTAGAGAACAGCCCAAACTGACACATCTGCAAATTGGAATCTGCTCCTGCACCTTTGCAAATAGTGATCTGTGGGAAGACTGCTGCTTTTCAGCACAGAGCTTGATGGGAAGAACAGAGTCTTGGGAAGATCCTGGTATGTGAACCAAGTGCTATGGTCTGAAGAACTGTGATAAGGGCACATTCCAGAGTCAAAAGACTGTGTCCACCAATGGGTAAGGAGCACTGGCTTGGAGCAAGCAACCACACTGGAGCATGCATGCTTCAGTGAGAGAGTAACCAGACCTGATACATCACAGAAAGACCTATGTCTCATTTTCCCCATCTGTAGGACTTTATTGCTGAGAGACACAGACAGGTGAGGAACTACATTAGCTAAGGACGGTGTGCCAAGCTTGAACATTCTTGCTGGGAGGGATATGCCAACCAGGAGACATTTGCTAACATTAAACACCCAGTATACCATGATTTGTTAAAAGTGAGGTCCTTTGGAGTCCAGATACTCAGGTCTGATTTAGCACGTGTGGCACAAGAACCCCTCAGTAACCTCAGTAACCGTGGCACTTTGGGAGACACAACAATTAGCATAATTGTCAATTCAGCCTCTAATAATGTACAATGCGCTCATTAACCCAATTAACCCCACACAGCACAACAACCATCACAAACAACACAACTGATGCTGTGGAAGGGAATGGACTCTTGACAGCCCTGCCAGAGCCCAGCAGGATGACGTGACACTTGCGAGGGCTGAAGGCAACTCCCAGGGGCAGGACCCCCACCCAGCCTGGAGATGTGGCACTGCCACCTGAGCTGGTGTGTTAGCCATGTGCTCAGCCTCCTTCAGCCCTGACTCAGGGCAATAGAGGAGTTTCTCCTCCCCCAAGGTTTTTCCTGATACATTTAATTAAGCACTAAGTATCAACACCCACATCCGCACACCCCACTTCTCCACACCCCCCCCTTTCCCTGGAAGAGTCTCAGGTGGGATTCACTCGCCTGCTTTTGCTGCTGCTTAATTCAGTCAGGCTGGTAAATAATTCAGCAGGCACTCAGCCAACAAACAAACAGGCAGGCAGCACAAATGGCCAGACAGGGAGATGGAAGAATGAGAGACAGAAAGAAAAACCAAATGGGAGAGTGACAGCTTTTGCAGGACCTTTTCTACAGGCAGGACTTCAAGCTGTGCCTACTTCTTCATGCCCTGTGGTTACACTCTCATCTTGTAAAGAAGCAGGGAGTCTGTCCATCTGACACTGCCATGACCTACTGACAACTCACTGGTGGGGGCCCCACTGGATGGTCATCCAGCCTTTTGGTTCACATTTAGAGGGAACTTCAGTGCCTTGCTTACACTCTTCAGCTTTGAAATCTCTCCATGATGGGCACCAGCAGTTCTTGGGTTAGATCTGGGCACATGAGAGTCTGCATCGTTGACTCAAGTCTGTTTAGGCCTCTGTTTTTCCAGCTGGAGAAGAAATTAAAATCCTTCCCTGCTGGGGTCCCAGCAGGCCCAACAAACAGGAGCAGTGCCAGGAGCCTGACAGTTCTTCAGAAGACACGCCAAGGCTCGGCACTTCCAGTCCAGGGCTCACAGAGCAATTTCAACGTGAGGCTCTTCACATCACCCTCTGTTGCTGACAGGCAAACAGACCCAGGATGTTTTGCTGACCTTCCCAACACAATGCAGCTCATCAAATGACACAGCTGAGAAGAGGTTCTCATTTTGGCAGCTCTGTGTACCAGTCACACCATTTAGGTTATCTGCATGAGCAACCTGTGGGACTCTTGCATCCATGTAGGATGCTGACTTTGCAGAAGCTGGTTGGAGAGTGGATACATTATGGTGTTAAAACAGCATCAGTGAAATTTGGCTAGCAAAGGAGACACAAACTTCTGATTTTAGCTGGAGGGACACAGTTAAAGGCCAAGCTGTTACCCACTTTGCTACACTGTGTGTAGATATGGGCAGCACAAGAGAAGAAAGACCACGATGATTCTCACAGGTATCTCCCCTCTTTTCCAAACTACAACAGTTCTCTGAGTCTCCATCAGTTTCCTGGGTTGCATCAGCATGCAGCAAGTGAGGAGGCAGCAAGCACCAACTTGTAGAGTATCAGTTCTCCTGTAAGAGATTCCCTATCCCCAGCCAAACAGAAAGCTACAAACATTACAGGAATCTGCACCAGAGAGGCTCTGCTGCAGGGACATTTCAACCTGTTAAACAGTCCCATTTGCCTCCCAGACATTCTGCAGGAGAGGCATCTTTTCAGAAGGTCCAGGTCTGTAAGTAAAAGTCAGTCGGAATAAATCAGAAATCCACACCGACAAGCACTGATGACGATCTGGTAACGTTGCTGTTTCATGCAAGGCATAAGGTTCTTCATAGTCAAGGCATACAGTGCTCCCAGCCCAGAGGCTCTGGAGTTTCCTCCCTGCAGTGTCTATGCTGGAGGCTGTCAATCCTTCACCACTGGGGAAAGCTACCTCGAACACTGTAAGCCTGGCAGAGCAGGGGCAGGTGGGGGCTAAGAGATAAAGGAATTATTCTTGTCCCCATCCATACTCAGTGTATGGCAGTGGAGGAAGAAAAATGAAGGGTTAGAAGGAACACTACGGAATGGTTTCAACATCCACTGAGACCATTAATTCTGGAGCAGTCAGAGCTGCACAGAGCCCCAGGGCGTGCTTGTGGATGCTCTGTTCAACTCCCTCACACATACACTCCAGAGGTACTTCCCAGGCAAAGGAAAGAAGTTGTGCCTGTAGTAGAGTGGCCCTTTGGAACAACAGGAGCTCACAGAGGACTTCAGGAAAGCATTAAGATAAGTTTAGACACCATAGTGCTGAGTGCTGGATCTTGCATGTCCGGACACAGCAACACATCCCTGCAGTACAACACACTGCTTGGAAGGCAGTCATTTTCTGTAAGCAATAAAGAATTTCAGTGCAAAAAAAAAAAGGCAATGAATTTTGGAAGGCTTATCAGGAATGAAAGTTACCTGACACTCTGCCAGGAAAAGCACCACATGAGACTGACTGAGCCCCTACTTTATTCCCTTGTGACGATTCAGTGAACACACCTGAACACGAGTCCCGCTGTTTCACACTTGGACAGGAACAACCTGATACAGAAACACATCCACACTACAACTGGCATTCTTGGCCACGAGTGCCCATTTGTTTTACCTGCCCATAGCTGCTGCCTTCCCTGACCTGTCCTGGTGTCGGTTTTACACAACAGTTGTGGCAGAGAATGTTGGGCTGAACCATCACAGTGTAAAAAGGAAAGTTTGCCTCTTATTTTTCCTGCCTGGAGTCCTGCCACTCCCACCAAACAATGCCTAATCACATGAAGGGGTCATAAGAATGAAGAGTCTAAATAAAAATGTATAGAGGAATAAAAAAAATTTCATCTCATTGAATTCGGCTACAGTGTTGAAGCCCTGCAAGGTAACAGGTGTACCTATATTTCAAAAACACCCTCAGGTTTTCTGGGGAGCCAGAGACTCAAATGTTGTAAAATGGCAAATTAATTTAGATGTTAATTAAATATAGGAATAGTGATATTGCTGTTCCATGGTGGGCTATGAATAAAGTTTTTGTAAAATTAAGCCTTTAGAGTTGTCTGACTGCAGCAGTGAATATAGCAAAAGATGGTATCATCAAGCACAAAAAAATAATTCCAGCCTTACGTAAAAACTGACATCCACAAAAAATATATCCCAATCAAAGCAAAGCTTTGGGATGACTCAAGGCAAACACTCCACTATTCTGTCTACAAAAACAAACAGTCAGCCAAAACATTTGTAGTGGAGTTTTCTGTGATGCTTAACCTTACATTTATAATGAAGCTTTAACAAAATCTATTTTGAAAGGGCTTTCTACACACATAATAACAAATTAGCATAAGACAACCTTATTAACACAGCTAGTTTGTTTAACTAGCTATCTGAACATCACAGGAGAAAATCATTGTACAATGTTAATAAGCCAGGAAACTCCTATGCACAAGTTTACTAAAATCCAAATCTGCAAGCACTATTGGGAGTCACAATGTTAACAAGACCACCCATTTCTCACACTGCTAGGCCAAGACTCGTAAGGGGCAACACAGCAACAGATATTTAGGAGTAGATTTAGGGGTAGCTTGCCCACAATGTGCTCATTAGGTGAATGCCCCGGGTCTGTGCTGACTCCTTGCTACAAGATATTTAACATGTTTGCATGTGCAGATTGTTGCTGAGCTGAGGTGGTAGTGGAGAGACATGAATTTCAAAGGAGGTGACAAAGCATTGTACAAACATCTCTTAGATTATCAATTCCCTGAATCTATCCTTGGAGCCACATAATTACAGGATAGTTCCCAAATTTCAGTATGCACAAATATCCCCTTGCAAGAGTAGAAGACAAGCAGGTTGGTTTATTAACATGCTTCATGTGAATATCCTCTGAGTCTCATTGAAAGGGATGAAAAGAGCAATGGAATGATGACTTGAGTAGGTGTACATTGAAAGTAATTACAACAGAAAGAAGCTTTTTCAGGCTGGGGAATTACTAAGTGTTTCCTCTGCCAAAATAGAGAATAAAGAAGCAAGAGCCACAGCTTGATGACCAGTTGCAGAAATGTACCTGCTGGACACTGTGTAATTTAGGGTGAGAGCCCAGAAAGATGCTCCAGGAGAAAGAGGGACCTTTTGCTGGTGGGTAAGGAGTCAGTCAGCTGATCAGAAAGCAACGTGCTCTTGGAGACAAGGCTGCCCCAGCCGTGGCTGAGCCACCATTACACTGTGGTGACTGCTGAGCCAGGTGTGGTGGCACCGTGGCAAGGCTGTTCAGTGACCTACCAGCCACAGAGAAAATGGGTTAAAAGGGAAGCAGGGCTACTGCTGACCAGGTCTGGATACTGCTCTTGAGTTCATGCCTGGACCCACTTTGGGTGAGCAAAGTCACTTCTTACAGCAGTTCTGAGCAGGGTCATGCAAACCCCTTCTGGTTTTTGCTCAAGAAGACTTGTATTGCCTGACCCTCAGTCTGAGATCTTGTTTCAGATGCACACAGGTCCTCCAAGCATAACCACAGCCAAGATCAGCCTGGTTGCAAGTCAAATGTTCAGATGGTTTCCACCCCAAATCGTAAATCCCACCCTGTCACCTGGAAGGATGCCCATTCTGCTCAAACCTCAGCCTGCATGTGGGGGAAACTTGACACCGGTTCGGTGGAAGGTTTGAAAATCCAGCCCGTGTTCTTGGTTTGTAACAAACCCGCCGAAACAAGCAAAATGCCCTCGGTTTCAGAGTTCATCTGGACCTTGTTGCCAGAGTCATGGTGTCATCTAGTGGTGACAGCTTGTATGGGCACACACACAGTACCCACCTGCGCTTCCCAAACATCCCCTCAGAGCGCAGTGCAACTGCGGGTCTGGTCAATACCTTTCTTCCAAAGTACATCAACTTTCTGAGAGGCAGAACAGCTCCACCATTTCAGCAGAAGCCCTTTGCACCTCAAGGAGAGCTTTTTTGCAAAGGCTCCCAAATCAAGTGAAGGGCAAACTTTGCTTCTCCTACCACTTCTACCCAGTTAGTAGACACAATCTCCTGGGGAAAGGGCACAGTAACTTTGAGGAACAGCAATCATCAACAGGTTCAGCTGTAAACAAGTTTTAAATGCAAGAGTCATTCTCAGCATAAAAGTTGCATCTGCTGAAATGTCCCTTTGACCTATACTGGAATAATGCTCAAAAATCACAGTAATAGATATTAGAGGGGAAAGGACTCCAATTTCAATTTGTACTTTGAGAGCTCCCTTGTCTAGGCACATGTGCCCAATTCTCAAGAAATGGCAGTTGATTTTTGGATTCCCATTTTACATCCTATTGGATTCAAGTTCAAGAATTAAGCAGCCAAAGCAGCTCCCAAAGCCAGAGCACATCTTTTGCAAGAAATTAAGTGCCTTACATCTCACTTCCAGCATTTCTAAAGGGACTTGGCCCACCACATATACCACATGAGAGTCCTGGCAACGTGAATTCCTTCTCCTTGGTGACACTGGGAACTGATGTACCTGCTGTTAAGTCTACCCTAGTTTTAAGAAACCTTCAATGAAATTTAAGCTTAGGAGTTTTTACCTTTCAGCTGAGGCAGAACAGAAACACAAACATGATTGGTTTTCCAGGCTCAGCTGATGGGCAGGAACAAAGTAACCACCAGCCCTGTTCCTGTAGCCTCAGGCACTGCACTGAGTCACTTGTCCCACAAGCTGATAAGAGCTGCATCTCAAAGGAAAGAAAACTCTCTTCAAATTGGAAGAAGGATCACAGTGTCAGCAGAAAGGCAGGGAAAAAATGCTAATTTCAGCATTGTCCTGAAAACCAAGTGGGTTTTCAGGTTCCTGAGGTCTATCTGAGGTTTCATCCCAGATCCAGCTCAGGTGTTTCCTTGGCAGGTTTGTCTTCTGACCTAGAGCTTAATCCTTGCCTCTGATCTAGGCATCCTGTCTGCAAGCTAATGAGCTCAAAATTACTGCATATTTGTGTGGCCCTCTGAGCTCTGATGTGTGACACAACCACAGCTATAGCTGGACTTACTTCTTTCTTTACTGTCTGGGGTTGCAGCCTAAAGGCCAGGCTTGATGCTAAAAACAACGAAATTCAAATCCCAGTTTACGTGTGGGGAAAGATGGGGAAAGCACTTCTCAGAACCCAGGCTTCTGTTGGGACACCTCCCAGGACATGATTTTTAAGCCGGGTAACAGCACAGACCAGGGCTATCTTCACGGCAGAGGATTCCAAACACCTCATTCCACCTTGGTGACAGACAGCAGGGGAAGACTTTTTAAATACTACTTGCCTGGGCTCAAAATGACGACAGGAACTAGTCAAAATCAATGAGCTCTTTATAGCTGCACCAAAGTGTTTTCTTCTCTTGGATCTGTTTTCTTCCTCCATCCTACCGCCTCTGTTCTGCTTATTCTATGAAGCTTAAAGACTACATGGTGCCACCTACCCACTAAGTCTACTGTGAAGGTGAAGCCCAAGAAAAACTGCTCAAAGGTAAGAGAGAAAGAATGTTAAACTACTGTTATGTGGGGAGGTTTTTAATTTTTAGTAAGTACACAAACCTTAAAATAGTGGACAGCTTACATCAGTCTGCATATAAAGTACCTTTCACCCCAAAGCAGTTTTCCAAAAATGTACATGCACAGAACATCCAACACAGTGTGATAATAACAAGGAGAGCTCCTGCAATCTCCACAATAAACCTCTGGGTTTTTGGTAAATGCACTATGGATTTCTGCACACTTGCTATACCAGAGGACACCCATATATTTAAAGGCTTCACCTGAGACAACAATGCAGAGCCAGCAAAATGCATTTCCTTTATGTCCTTTGGAAGGTCAAAAAGCTCCCCAGCAGAATATGCTGGAATACAGACAGCCAGGCTCTTGAGCGATTTCATATCTGATATTCAGGTACTCGCGAGCTCTACCACTCAGTGCCTGCTGTGACAGATATGTCACAACTAAAGGTCACGGCAAGGTTTCCCCTGCCAGACTTGCTCGCCTTACAGGAAAGGCAGATTTGTTCTTGCTGGGTTGCTCTGCCCGGTGTCCCAGGCACCGTGGCTTGTTTCGGAGTGCCCTCTGCCGCCCAGCCCGCAGACCTGCGAGTCTGCAAGGAGCGAAGCCGGGAATATGAGCGGGAAGCGGTTACTGACGGACAGCGGTCAGCAGCGTTCAGCCCAACGTGCAGGTCAGAGGCGTCGCGCTTGAGCCGAGAGCTGAGCTCAGCATCTGGGTCTGCCTTACCTGAGCTCGGACGGTTTGGAAAGCACTGCCTCCGACCAGGGCTGCAGACACAATTGATTTTTTCATCTGTTTTCTGGGGCAACTCTACCTCAGCTCACCTCTCATGCCTCAAAAATCTCTTTCCCAGTTCTTCTCATCTGGGATCTGAGGTAGAAAAGGCAGCAGATGCCCCTTGCACTGGCACTGCTGGGATTCTTCATTTGCAGCCACGGGAAGCAGCTTTACTCTTCACTTCCACCCAGCCCACGCCATCTGACTGATGAGTAACTTCTGTCTCCAAAGCAAAATAGGAAAGCTGACTTTTGTCCTGCCTGAGTCCAAGATATGGAGGCAGGAATCCCTTTGGGGGGTCTCAGGGCCTCTGAAAACTGCACAGAAACAGTTTCTCTGTAGATGCTAAGAGATCAGATATTCTAGAAGGTTCTACTACCTTACAACCTATAATACTTGGCAAAATTCTTTAGTCAGTCCATTATCCTCACAGCTCCAAGAATTCTTACCTTACCAATATTCCTGTTCAAGCTGATGCTGGCAGCCAGCCCTGATACCAAGGCTGAAGTTTGTGACTCTCAATACCAGATCATAATGTGTTCCTGCAATTCATTACTTACTTGGGTTATTAAAGTTCTTTTAAGCACAACAGCCATAAGTATCTTTATTAGAGCACTCATTCATGTCCACTCAGCTCCCACACAGGCACTGTCCTGCACAAGAAATAGCTTTGCAATATGTACAGGATTCTCTGTGCAGTGAGGGCAGGTACTGCAAAGCTCTGAGGTGTTTGCTCCAGTCAGGTGAAGTTCTCAGCAGGAAATGGTTGCATGAGTGCACACCAAGATGCACACACACACACACACACACACACACAGTGTTCACCTGTGTGCCAACAGCTTAGATGTGGTAGTCAAAATGTAACTTGCAGTGGGCAAGAGAACTACATGAGAGCAATATATGATTTTACCCCTTATATTTTTGTTATCCAGAGGAATATTCCTCTGTGAGGTATTGCTCCTATACCTCTACAAGGATGGAATTCCATGACTCAACACTTCTTACATCTGGATCGAAGCTACCACCCCACAAGTTCACTCCTAATCAATATATGTAGCTGGCACTGTCTCCTAGATTTCCTACAATTCAGGCATTTTTTTCCTCTTCCCCAGCAAAGCACAATTTGTTTCATCAGGCTTGTCACTGCAAAGCTGAGATTACATTTCTAGCTCTGTGCCTTGCCAGTGAGGGGTTTTTAATTCCAAAAGGGGTGTGTGTGGTGTCAGGGTACATAGCAGTCTTCGTGTGGGCACTTACACTCATACTCCCAATAATAACTCCCAATTCCCTTCCCCTTTTGGCTGCCATGCTTCCCTTGGGAAGAGATACCTGAATGCAGTCAGATAAGTAACTTTTCCCTTCAGTGAATTGCCAGCCATTGTTATCTGCCTTCCTGATGACTGTGATTGCTCATCTGTGTCACTGTGTCACCCTCCTGGTCTGCTCTCCCTGGCAGGCAGCAGACCACATGTAACATTCACAAACCATAACACAGGCTGCCTGCTCAGGGTTTCTCGCTGCCACAGTAAGCACTGAGGCTCCTGTGGCTCTGCTGACCCTGGAGAGGGATGTGTTAGAATGACACAACTCACAGCAACACTATCACTGCTGTTAGGCAACTGATATTGTACCAGAAATAAACACAACAGCATTGCCTACAATGACAAAGCTCTGGTCACAGGGCTGCTGCAGTGGCAAGGGCCCAGCAGAAACCCACTCCTTTTGGGGAGGCTGTGCTAGTTAGTGAGCCAGCCAGTGCCAGGACTGCACGTTATCAGAGCTCATCTGCTTTTGCCAGCTAAGTAGCTTATCTAAGAAATACACTATGTCACCTTACAAATCTTGCTTCTTCAGGATTATAACTCCTGTGACCTCCCAAATGCAGATTCCTTACAGAAGCAAGTGAGTTGCCAAACCCCTGAGATGGCATACTGTGGGCAACAGTGTGGGGAAGGGTCCTTTGCACCAGGCCTGGAAACTGCAGCAGCACCTCCAAACATCATTTCAAGGTGCTCTCAGTAACAAGGTTCTGTCAGAGAGCCTTCATCTAGAACTGATCCCATCCATGCTGCCCAGAAGACTTTGGACAAACAAAAACCCCACGACTTCACACCAAACAGCACAGGCACAATATTTTTCATAAGGTCACACAATTAATTATGCTTTTAAGCCGTATCTACATTCAGGACAAATTCTTTTGTTTACTGCTCTTTTTTTTTTTTAGAGTGTTCATGTGGAAGCAAGGGGAAAGGATGATGAAAAAGAAAAAAAAGTCTTAATTTAAACCATTCCTTATTGACCACAATCCCTTCCCCCCCTCTCCAGCATTTTTCAACAGAGAACTCTAGCTCCTCTTCCCATGTCTGCTCATTTCATTGGCTCCTCCACCGAGCTCCCATTCCCTGCCCACATGCAGCATGTGCTGGGTGTCTGCAGGGGGTACCACGACCCTGGTACCAGCCAGAACATCACACAGGCACGTTGTGCTAATGGAGGTGGATTGCTTCCCTTCAGTCTCTAACACACATAATGAGATTAGCATTTGAATAGTGCTGATCAAGTTACCAGTAGCTCTGAACTCTGGGTCCATCAGATGCAAATGAATCACTATAAATTTTGCTCCTTTCTGAAGGGCTCTTTATATGCATGGCCAACACAGAAAGAAGTGCAGTGGGTATTAGCCCAGGAAGTCTGTCTCTCACCATGACCAGGAATTTCTGAGAGTGGAGAAACCATAGAAGCATCTTTCCTTAGATAATTTTTTTTTTTAAGAGCAGGTTTTCTCCCTCTTTTCTCCCAAGACTGTGCAGGCATCAGGATGTATTCCAGCATAAGGTTAAGAGACAAAAACCTTCACAAAACCTTCATGTAGGTCTTAATTCCATCTGTTCTTAATTACCTGAGTAACTTCTGAAAGTCCTGCCAGCTTCCTTGTGCCAAGGACATATCCTTCCCTGGTGGGAGGATGAAGGTGAGGTCTGTGCTGTCTCCAGCTGCACTGATCCAGTATCACCAAAGCATTTGCAGTATCATGAAGCGTCTTAGTGTCCTCAACTCCTCAGTCTCCCTGGAGGAAGATACAGTACACATCCCATGTAGGAAAAATCATGTTTAGGGTACTGCTTTGCATGATTAAATGTAAACAGCCTAATCCCCTCCATGGATGCTCAGTTATAGGGGAGTCTTCTCCCACCTCTGTTCTGTGGGAAGGAATCCCGAGGAGAGGGGAAGAACACACAGTCAACTCGTAAAAACAAAATCTGCAGATGTCAGGTGAGCTCAGGCACACACCAAAGCTCCCCTGACACCACAGCAGGAAAAGAAGTTCCAGGAGCTCATCATTCCTACTAACATGGAGTTTTAACACATTCACAACATTTCTGCAACCTTCAGAGCAGAAGGAATGATAGAACCAAGTTATCTCAAATGCAGTCATCCTAGAGTTTTTAAGACACTACTGCAAACAAGCCTGTTCTTGCAGTAACTCCAGCTGACCACCACATGCAGTGGACTCCAGCTGCTTTCATTTCTCTGGGTCTAGAACCTCATTTGAGTTTTCATTTTACACAGTGCATTTATTTTGAGGTGCAGGAAAGAAAAATACATGCACATAAGCATTAACTTGAATTAACAAAATATAAGAACTCCTCATCACCTGCCCTGAGAAGAGTAGAAATCTTCACATTTCATCACTCCACCTGCTTCTCACTAGAGGAAACATGTGAGGAAGTTTATCATTCTTGTAGTGTCAATCAGCTCCTTTCCTATGGAGCCTAAATAGGTACAACTGGCCGCAGGCACAGAGCACCAAAATTACTCCATGTCCCAGTTGCTAATATTATAAATCAAAATTAAATCAGTAATTAAAGCAGTTCTTGCACACTACTTCTCCCTGGTGGTCCTCCAAACCTCTTTACAAAGCCAGTGGCAGCTCTCATTTTGCTAATGAGAAAGCAGTTCAGAGCCCAGCTCGCTGTGAGCCACCCACTGCACAGGCAACAGACAAGACCCATTTTAACACCCATGGCAAAAGCAGGCGTAATTTTTTAATGGAACAGGTGAGCTGCAGCCCTTCCACAGTGGGAAAAGTGCCAGGCCCTTCTCTGCACCACGCACGACACCCACTCCAAAGGCAGAGCCAAGGCACGCTGCCCTCGCTGCCCCCTCTCCTGCTCCCTGAGCTGCGAGCACAGCAGAGCAGCTCCCTTCTCTGCAGGGACCTCCCCAGCCAGCCTGGAGGCGGGATAACGGAGTCCCCCTTAGCAGCTCCACCTTCCCTGGGTGACACGCTGGGAATTCCCTCAGCAAAGCAGAAACTCACCCTGCGACACCTAAGAGCTGACTCAGAGGTGCTCAAAAAGGCACACTACCAAGGGGCAGCCATCCCCTCACGCACACACCACCCTGCACGGCTCGGCTCGGCGCCACAGCCCAGCTCCTGAGGAGCCCCAGGAACCCGGCCGGGACACCTACAGCCCCGGCTCTGCCCCCGGGGGCCACACACAACAACCCCTCGAAAAGCGAAGCCTTCACGGGAATGGCAACACCGTGCTCCTTCAACTGGGCGCGGCAAAGCCCCACCCTCAGCGCTGGACCCGCCTCAGGGCGGGGTCTCCCTCACGACGCCTCCGTCCCACCGCTCTGAGAGCTCTTCGGGGCTGGATCTTTCTCATGTCTCGACGCTGAGCTTTCCTCGGGGCAGTGTCCCGTGTTCTCCTCACGCATCAGGGCTGGGTCTCTCTCAAGACACCTCCGTCCTCCGGCACCGAGCGCTCTTCGGGGCTGGATCTTTCTCGTGCCTCAGCGCTGAGCTCTCCTCGGGGCGGTGTCTCCTGTTCTCCTCACGCGTCAAGGGCTGGGTCTCCCTTATGACACCTCCGCCCCTCAGCGCTCAGGGCTGTGCCCCCTCACCGCCGAACCCTCCGCGGGGCTGTGTCGCGTGTCCCCGTCGCCCCTCAGGGCTCGATCCCCCTCATGGCTGGGCCCCCTCGTCGCGCGCCGGGCCCTCCCCTCAGCCCGGTGCCCGCACTCGCCGCAGCCGCCAGGGGGCGCCCCAGGGCCCCGCCAGCCCCGTCCCTGAGGGGCACGGGCTGGACATGTGGGGAAACACCCCTAAAGAGGGGAAAAAACCCTAAAGAGGGAACAAAAAACCTACAGAGGGGACAGCCCGCGTTTTTAAGAGCCCATTCTAGAACGACAAGCATGTAGAAAGAGAAAAAGGACCCCAAAGAACTGTGTCCCAGCCCAGGGTAGGATTCCTTTGTCAGCAACACGGGGAAGCTTTATCCTTGGTCCTTCAGCTCTTGCACAAAATATTTATTTGATGAACAAAAAAATGTCATTTAAGATGGACAAGCAACTGAAGAAGAAATCAGATTTCTCCATTAGAAAGAAAGGTCATAATAATAATGAACAGTATACAAACGTGCAGAGTCATGTCTATAAACTAAAAACAGCCCAGGGCAAAAGATTTGAAACAGACACAAAGTCTAAGGTCTTTTATTACATTTTATAGATTAAATATATCTTCAGTAGAGTCTCTCTTTTAAAACACACAAAAGGAAAAAATACATTCTTCATGTACATATGAAATACTGACCACGTAGCAGGGACCATGTACAGTGCAAAGTATGAACACAGCTACACAGACATCACCACCTTGGATGATTATCAGGCTTTTTCTACAGTAAAATTGGAACAAGTCAACATTTCTGTTTCCAAAGAGAAATCCATACCCTTCCCTTCCATGGCATTTTGTGGGATTGTGCAGGAAAGGGTTTTATTTATGTTTTAAAGGTTTTATAAAATCCTTGCATTGCATGAAAAATTATCAAATTCCTCAAGCTTTGCCTCTTTCACACATTCAATAATCATAGTACAATTTTTATTGTGATTGCAACCCAACTCCAAAAATCCAGGGAAAAACAGAAATATATATAACCTGGTATACAGAAAGGGATGAATCAGACTGATTGTTGCATTGTCCAGGAAACATGTTACCCACATGTAGAACACACAAAGAAGATGGAAGATGGAGAGGTGTGACAGAGCATCTCCTATTTATCACAAGTTTGGAGTGAGGGCACAGGGTTGCACGTTGCACTTCACGGCAGTGAATCTCTAGTGTCTCTCAGTATGGGATGTCATTCTGGTAGTACTGGATCATGTCATATGTCCTACTCCTAAAGAAGAAAAGCAAAGCCAGAAGTAAGTCAAAGTTTAAAAAAACACTCCACCCATTGTCACAGAAACATTAATCAGGATCCCAAAGAAACAAAACATGGGTGAAGGAAATCAGCTGCTAATCAAAACTAGCCCTCCATGCTTTGAAGGCATTATGAAGGCCCAGCTAACTGTTATGACAGCACAAAACATCCTGTTCTTGTTTAAGCTAGGAAGTGTATAATGAATGAAGCAAGATCATCAGAGCTGCATGGAGACAAGATTATGTGGAAATAAAAGTCATCTTAATTCAGGAGAATGCTAATATTGAAAATAAAAGTGCAGAGGAAATAACAGCATTAATAGCAGTGTCTCTGATGAGTGACTGAGCAAACAAATCTCAGCTTGTTACAGATAACTCAATTATCCATGGGCAGAGCTTATTCAGGTCACAGACTAACCATGCCACAGATAGAGAAGGTCAGGCTTGTCAGAACTAAGCTGGCCCTGGGCAATCACACAGTAGTGTTACTGCCTTCAAACTCCCCAGTATTCATCTAAGATTTGGAGCAGGTGCACCAGCAAGAACTGGAACATCCAATTAGTTCTAGTGGGGCTGTATCTGAGCCAGTGAGTGGTACTGGTCTTGAGCTGACCACACATGGAACTACACAAGTTTGTATTAGACTCTCCACAGTCTGTATTATCTGGGATAATAAAACATGCACTTAAGATGTTTAACTATTACATTTACTCTTTATACTAACCAGCCTTAGCTTAAGTCTTCCTTCCCAGTGTAAAAGTGAGGAGATGCAGAATGTTCAGAAGTAAAGCGCTATCCTGCACTATCTAAATATCAACAACTCATAAATGTTTGATATCTGACTGATAAAATTCTATTTTTCAGCTCTACTCAAAGCCCGATGACCTTCCTTTAGCCACAGGGAGAAGACATGCACAGATGCCAAACCTGTTGCTGAGGAAACAACTCTGGATGATCTTGATGATGAAAGTTGCGGCCTCCCGTTCAGTCATGTTGGGGCTGAACCTGTGTCTGTATGCAGAAAATCACAAAAAGCAAGAGAAAATTAGTGAAGTTTCCTTTGAACGTGATACAAATGTGTCTTTGCATAAGCTCAGCTGCTGCAAGTACCTACTTCTTGTGAGACCACCTGGTACAAATTACATAATGTTTTAACAAGCACTTACTGTTAGTCTAATAGTGGAGACACAAGCTGTGAACTTTTCATCAGTCTAGTCGTGACTCCAGGAACAGCCAATCCCTCTTTTGAGGCAGCTGCTGCTTTTAAAATATGTCTGTACCTAATACTGCCCTTGAGCTCCAGCCCATCATACTTCATGAATCTGTGCTTATCTTTAGGAAACTGCAGAAAGTTAAAAGCAAGAAATGCTGAGCTAACTGCTCACTCTGGAGTGAACTGTGGAGGCATAAACCTGAAGGGCTGTTTAAAGTGTCACATTAGAAACTGTATTTGCCTAAGCTGTTTTATGTTACCTCATAGTTTCATTCAGTACTGCATTAGCTGTAGAACAAATATTAAGAGGCTGTTATTCAGACTCTGACATCATTTCAGAGGACAGACTCTGCAACACATCATATCTCAATTAAAGTAAATCTTTCATTTAGTTTTATTTTGCTAGTCTTAGAGACTTAAAGATAACCCATGTACTTGCACAGTCACTGAACAGCTTGACCTTAATTCTACAAAATGGTCTCTCTAGAATTCTTACTTTCCAAGATATTATATAAACAAGTTCCTATTTTTACAACTATAGGACATTTAAGATATTTGAGCAGCATGACACCTATACTCACTGCACAAGCTGTGGCAGTATAAATTCTGTGAGGAACATAAGAACACATTTTCCAGTTCAGACATGCTGACTTACTTCAACAGCTTGATTGTCTGCCCTCGGAAACAGGGCAGCCCTGTATCCAACATGAGTGTAACCAGTGAGACCACAGCATCCATGTAAGGCCTGGAGAAAAAGGGGACAAAGAGGTTACAGCACTCAAACTTCTGCAGCATTAGCAGCTACAGCAGGCAGCTGAGGAGTTCAACGAGCTGGATCACACCTTTTTCTGTAATTAAATCAACACAAATAATCCTCTTACATTTGCTGGTGAAGCTACACCATTGTTTGCAATCTGTCACCTTAATTAAATTTCACTCCTTTACTGCTGGACTACCAAATACTCAGAATGCTGCAAGATGAAATCTCAAGGATTATACAAAGCAGTGCTTTAACAAACAACATTTCTTTGGTATCAAAAAGGTGAATCAGTGCACCAAAACAGTACAAAAGGCTGAAAGCAGCAACAGGAACATATTATCTTTTAATTCCTAATTACTCTATGTAATTCATTGCTACATCGGCCCAGCTTCCCTTCTCCTTCCTGATCTCTTACTCAGAACATTTATTATCTACCAAGCTATTACTCTACTACTTGTGACACATTTGCCTTGACACAAAACTTTGTCCAGACTGTTCCCCCTCAGGGAACCAAACTGATCTTGACTCCAAGCCAGCCCCTCTGGGGCTCCTAGCTGAAGAAACTTCAATTCTGTAAGATAATATCAATAATACTTTAAACTCATGATAGAAAGAGCTTTTATTTAAACTGTATTGAACAGTCCTCCTCCCACCCACACGCAAAAGTACATTAAATCGTGTGATGAAATGTGTGTAACATCACATTTCTGAATTGAATATATAAAATTTTCAAACATAAAGTAAGGACAGAAAAAAAATGCCACAAAGATAAGCTTTAAAACAGTAGGATTATTACATTGTTTCAAAGTTTGCAAGATGTAAACAGGACAGTCCAACAGGCTCAGACCCCCTACAGATAAAGGTTTATTACTATTTATCTTCTCATCTGGTTTTGGGCATGCAAGCACTTCCACTTTTGACAGTTAAGAACACCTTACCTGACTGCCAGATAGCCTCTGACACACATCTCCATAAACCACTTGAATGGAGTTGCCTCCATTTTTCCTCCCATTATCATCACCATCTCATCTGTCAGCTTAATGTCGGGCTCCCAGCCCAGGTTTCCACCAGGTGAGCTTTCAAACATGAATCCAAAATCTGTGCACAAAAGATAAACCACCTCATAACTCTGTTGGTTAATTGTGTGCTGTTAAAGCTGACAGAAGAAAGGAGAGGTGGATTTCATGTATTAATACAAACATTTTAACTCCAACCAGAAAAAAGCTTTGGTGAAGTGTAGCAACACCAACAAAAGCATCATCACCATGACATTAGACTAGAGATAAGAATGGTGATATCAAATAAACTCCTTGATGAAATATCTGTGCAGTTCCAGAAAAGCGAAGACAAAGCAGAGGTTACAGCCTCACAAAATTATATAAATTTACTTGTCAGGTTTAATTCAGACCCCTACAGTGGTGAAAGGAACCCAAAGACATGTTTCTATAATTATACACATATGTGCACACACACATACATGTGTATGCATGTATGAGTTATGTATACATGTGTAATCCATACATATGTGTGTACATATTTCCTGAAGCTGATTAAACTTTGCAAAGCTAAATTCAAACAGAAGCAGCCAACACAAATATACAGCACTGAACAGGCAGGGAAATAGCCACGTACGTTTCCCAACTGCCAAATCAGTATATGGATTGATCTCCAAAGGGAAATGGCTTCTTGTCTTACTGCCTTTTATCAGCAATACTTAACAGCAGAAGGGAAGGGTAAAGACTGAAATTCAGATATGCATATGACTGACCAATATGAATGATGTGTCCCTTTTTGTCCAGCATGATGTTGCCATTGTGCCTGTCCTTGATCTGGAGCAGGAACAGGAGCAGACTGTAGGCAGCCATGCTGCGGATGAAGTTGTAGCGAGCCTGTACAAACAACAGAGGGAATTTAATAACTCTCCATCAGGAGATGACACAGATGAATAAAGTTTTTAGTTTGAAGCAATGTTCAATGATATTCTCAATACATCTACAGCTGCAATAACTTATTTAGCTAACTCACTCATAGCTAAAAATGGATTATCAGCATCAGAAACCAGACACAGCATTATGGCAGTCATTATCCAATTATCTGTCATTATTTCTTATAGCTAGAATGTTTCTCAGTTGAGATTTTGCTGTGCTTGCCAACTGATATTTTACCTTCTGGAATGCAAGGGTAGACTCATCTCCATATTGCCTTGTAAAGTAATCATACATCCCAAAGTCTGTCTGCCTGCCCAGCTGGTCACGGGATGTGCAGTCAGGAATGCACTCAATAACACCACACTGGAGGGCAAGAGGAGAAACAGGTCTGTGAAGCACACTCCCAAAATATATTTTGTTCATGGCTCCTGGCAGTCATACAGGTCCTCTGGGAAATGTGGGGAAGCCTATAGATCACTAAATACAGAATTTCTAGTTTATTCTAAAAAAAAGTATATCCACTATTTTAGGATTTCCATGCAATATGAGTTCTGTGACTTTCCACTGACTTGCACAATGTAGTCCCAAAAATCAAACAGCAAACATGAATAACCACAAGCAGCAAAATTTCAGAGCCAAAAGCTGTAGAAAAGCAGGAAGCAGGAAAGGAAAGGCTGTTTTTACTGCTGGTACTTCAAATATTTGGCATAAACTACATGGGCAGTACTTCCTTGCAATATGGAATTTTTATATGTGCTGGAAGAAAAAGTCTTTTTTAATTAGGAACTATTTTCTACAGCACTACAGTTAATTGCCCACTTACCCCAGGAGCTGTGGCCACCACTCTGTATGGAAACACAAAAAGATCCAGGCCTACCAGCTGAAAGATGTTCTTGAAGAGATCGATGATTTGCAAAGCCAACATGTCCTGTTATACAGGAGAAAAATGGCACAAGCATTACAGGGGTTACGGGTCATAAACGAGATTACAAAAATGCTCTGAAGAACTCTGAAGTGCACATTAAGCTGCCCCAGCAGGTCTGCAGATGTGTGCTTGTGCAGGCACTGTGGCTCTGGGGGAAATCAAAAGGGGAACTGATAAATGCTGTTTAGGTGGGCAGCAAACAACACTGATGATTTAACTGCTGACTTCAGAAGAACAAACTTTCCATCACCCTTTGATAAGAGGGCTACTAACAACTCCAGAGATAATAACCAACATTCCCTCTTAATCAAATCCCATCAAGCTTCAATGTACAAGATCCCACCTTGGGAACTATTGCTACGTTATCAACAGTAAATGTTGAAAAATTGAAAAACAAACTCTAAAAAGGAATTGTAAGACATAGTAAACTGTCTTGAAAGAATGGCCTTTATTACCAAACCATTATTTCTCCAGGGGTACAACGCAGCTCTCTCCCTCAGTCCATAACTAGTGGTGATTCTCAAAGTTCCAAAGAAAAATATTTCTATACTAAAATAATTTTCTTCTTGCATATTGTCACCTACAAATCTGTCTTCTGTAAGTGCCAACAGCCTTGTACCTGTCTGCAGTCATCGCCCACTTTGAAGATGGCTGCCTGCCAGCAGATCTTCTTGCTGTCCACCTTCTCTTCTGCGCTTTCGTCGATGGAATCAGAACGACAGCGCAGACCTGCAACGGGAGCACAACGTGAAACCCAGGCAAGGACTTGCATTAGTGACTTCCCATCAGGACAAGCCTTCTGCACTCAAACTCACAACATTTCACTGCAGGTGCATTACAGATATTTCTGCCTTGCAGTTCCCTTTGTCAACTGGAACATCTCAAACAAGTGTTCACGATACACCTGATAAATGCCTGCGTTGCATCAAGCCAGTCAGCTGGAGCATCCCACAAAATGTATTATGAGAAAAAACTGCCAAAACCTGGTATTTATTACAGTTTAAAAACCAGGAAAAGGCCATCACTGTTTATTTTAGTCTGAAATAACTGCTGAACTTCAGGATCCCCGTGTGGCTTGCTTCCTGGAAGTTAAAAGAGGATTTAAATTTTCAGAATTTTCATCTCTCTGTGATACAGTTCCATTTCTCAGCTGAACCACTGCAGATGAAGATCAACATGGAAATAATTTTACTGCAGCAGTACAGGTCAATAAAAGCAGGCAACATTAAAGGAATTGCTGACTCTAATTAATTACAGTGTCAGTAATTAAGATGCAGTTACTAACCTTCTTTTTCAAGCTCACTGACTCCACATCGTTTCACTTTAAATTTGGCCAGATAGGGTGCTTTTGCTGCACTAAATTGTAACAAAAACAAAGATGATGATGATGATAAGCCAAACAAGAATTTATATAGAAAAAATACCTGAATATCATGAATTAATGTTATAAATTTTTTTACATATATATAAAAGAATTAACAAGAGCATGGTACCTCTGCATAGGAGTTCCTGATTTGTAATCAATGTCCAGCACAATGGCTTCAGGATTGCTGGGCAAGTAACAGCCTGCAAAATGGAGCAGACAGCTGAGAACAAATCCACTGGCTGGTGAGACAGTGCAAGTTGGAGAGTAACTGATGTCAGTGCCTATAACTTCAGCACATAGTTTTGAATTAAATAAAATATTAGAGAAAAACTGGCTATTACAGTCTGTGAGCCACAAAGGACACAGGATCCTGTGCATTAATGAGTGATTGCCAGAAACTAATAAACTACAGTTTTGAGGTACTACTGCAGAATCTGTGCCACAGAAATGTACAGAGAGGACTTCTCTTACAACAGTCCCTCACAAGATGTGGCAGCATCTCCCAGTGCCCTGGGAGTGCCCTCAGCCACCAACACTGTAAGACCTCTTACACTGAGATCAGGAAAAACTTTCATCAAACTCCATTTTAAAGAGAAGATTCAGACTGGGAAAATATATGTTCAAGATTTGAAAGGACTTTCAGATAATGACATTTCACAAGAATGCGTGATGGGAGAAAGAGGAGAATGAAAGGAAGTGGACATGCTTCATTCTTGAGACAGCAAAACTTCTCAAAAACACCTCATCTTCTTAAAAGAGGTGGTACAAAGAAAACGTTTATTTATCCTTCCTCTTCAGACATACATTTCTACTTCTATCCATGATGTGCATTATCTAACTTGCTTTTGGGCAAGTTTTGATGCACCATATAGAAATTATTGGATGGGTAAGAATATTTTATTTTTTTTCTACAGAGAAACAACCAAACTACAACAGAAGAACAGCCACCAGCACCAAAACTGAGAGCTGCCATTTGCAGAGATTTCAAGATTTGCTTGCAGAAAACACGGTTCTTATGTTCAAAGCAAAAGCCCATGATTTTATATGATTAAATCACTTCTTACCAGGTTGCACTTTCACCTCAGACAGAGCACTCAAACAAGCTTTTTTTCTTTCATCTCCTTTAGGGAATGGCCTAGAAAGATGAATGATCTTTTATTTATCTGCATACTATATTTCTCTATGTACCAGCCTCAAATTTGTTCCAAACTTACACAAACTTCACTAAAAATGTTTCTTCCTGCCCCACTTCCAGAGAACTTACAGGCTCAATACCTGACCAGAACATTTTCGATCTTAACGAAGGTTACAGTCTTTGCTTTGTAGATTTAACATTGATCTGACACACAAGTTGTTGCCAAACCCAAACAGCATAACAGATGTGAGTGAAATACATGAAGGCTCTTCCTGACACAGATATTTGAGCATAATTATACCTTTGTAAGCATTGCTATAGTTATGCCAACAAAACTCTCTCCCTTGTGGAACTTACTCCAGGATAAGGCAGCTGATAAGTTTTAGTTATGCTCTAGTTTTAAGCAGTACAGCAAATTACTGAAGCAGCAACATAACACTTAAGATAATTAAATCATCACAGGTTATTTATTTCTTTCATCTACAAAGCAAACAGCATCCTCTCTGTGTTGTGTCTTTACACTAGAGATGCACAAAAATAAGACTCATTCTAAGGCTGGGGTGCAAACTGCAATGCTTGCAAAGCACAATTATCAGTGGTTGCTCAAACGTGACTTCATACTTAGAAACACTTGATTTAATTCTAAATATCAAGACATTCAGCTCCTAACCCCCTCCTTTAAACTCATCCCACTGGGTGAAAACTTCTTCACGTGCACAGAGAAAGTCCCAAATATTGGGTTGTTTCTGTCATATAAGTGTCCTTTAACCTGATTCCCTTATCCTGGTGATTTGCAAAACTTCATTTTAAGAGAGGTATGTTCTATGTTCCAGAAAATACATTTTATATGACTTTCAAATACTATCACACACCAGAGAGTGTTTTAAAAATATGCACTGAAACCCCACTTAGAGACATGAAGCTCGTGTGCTGAGCTGCTGCCACCCACTGACAAGCTTTATCGAAGTTAAATTACGTATCTTACTGCAAAATTTAGAGTCAGGAGTGGGAATTACTCTATGAGTGGGACTTTGAGTTCTAAGAGATCAACAGTCCAATGTTTATGACACCAAATCTTTCTCCATAACCACAATTTAGAAAGGAAAGTAAAAGACTTGCATATACAAAAAGAACAATAATTTTGGTATTACACTGCACAATGAAATCTCTTTGAGAAAATGACAATTTCATGGAGTTGTAGCTGTTTCAGACAGACTGCTGGCCAAGGCATGAGATCACAGCAGATATGAATTATCCCTGAAAGTCAAGCTAAAACGAGCCTTTGCATCCTACTACAACTCTTAAGTTACATTTAAGACAAAAAAAAGGTCTTTATTATCATATAAATAATAATTCCTTTTTTCCCCCCCCCTCAAAACACTATCCCAATACCCTTAAAAGCCTCTAATTAGGAACTGGTAACAAACAGAACAGTGAGCCCCAAAAGAGCACAATTTCTGAAGTACAACACTTACTTGATAATGGCTGAAACGTTGGTGATTTTATTGAAGAAATCAAATTCTCTCTGGTAGAACTCCTTGGCTGGGCCAGACAATGAGCCAGTTATCTCCTCTACCAGCTGCTCCAGAAGTTCCCCAATGTCAGCTGCATGTGAGAAAAGGGAGCATCTGTGTCAGAAGCTTATTTCTGAAAGCCAAATGTTACAGGTAATGGAAATAACCCCCTTTGGATAGTGTTCACAAACAGGCACTGATGCAAATAGCACTGTGTCTCCACTGACACACTCTGTCAGGCACTGATGCAGAATGGGCCCTACCTCTAGGAACGAGAGAAAACTTTCAGCTAAAACTTCCTGCCAAGAAAGAAGCAGGATGGAGATTTAGTCTGAACTAAGACAAGGAAAGGAGTCAAGTCAGATTATATTTTCAAGCACTCACGATCTTTTTGATGTCCTTCTTCATCCATGTAGATATTAGTTTTCATGTTCCAGATGAATTGGTGAGCCAGGAGCTGGGATTTGGCAGCTGCCCACAGGATGTATTCTCTAACGTAACCCATCTGCAACCACATCCAGCTCAGTAAGGATCAGAGGTCAGCACAGCTCTAGCAGATTCAATATTACTGCTTCTAACAGCTATTCTTCAAACCCAGAAAGTATTAAATGGATGGAAAAAAGACCTTTGCACTCTCATTCAAGACCTTTGAAGAATGACAGTGTATTTTAAAAGGAAGGGAACTGAACTAAACTGTTTTCAGCTTTATTACTGACCTATGTTGTCATTCTAACCAACCTCCTTTCCACCTTTTTGCCATTTTCCATCTGTTCTATTTGGATTTCAAACCTCTGAGCTTAGGGCATCTTCTAGTGTGTGGAAAGCAGAGCACAAAGCACAAGGTAACAGAGACACTGCTCCTGCCTGGCATCACTACGTGCTCCTGTAATACCAGAAATCTACGCAGGGTCACATGGGCTGCACAGTTTGGTGGCAGGAACTGCATCTTCTGGCACAGTTCCAGCAAAATTCTAGAATGTAAAAACAAACTCAAAAGAAGTTGAAGTGTACAAGGGAATCCTATTCCTTCCAACAGCTGTATTCCCTTTCCTCTACTTTCAACTACTTTTGTAGTCTATAAAGGTTTCTACGTTTGACTGACATTAACAGGCAGATGTCTGATGTTTGTGCTCTGCACTGCAGAGGATACTCACCTGTGCAAAGTTCTCACAGAATAACTCTATACAGTCACCTCCACCTCAAAATAATGCACTGAGCAGAGTTCACAGATAATGAGCTCACAATTAATGAACTTGGTTGTCAAGCTTTACTTCTGGTTTCTGTAAGATGAAGCTAAGGTCTGATTTTGTACACATGATGGAGCACAAGCCACCCCTAGATGTCTTTTCTGATTTAACTCCACAGAGAAATTAATAAGGATAATGACTTAATTATGACTGGTTGTCTCACACAGACCTTCAAAGCTTTATTCAGATAAGTCCTCATCTGGGCCTTCCCTTAATAAAATCTCTTTCCTGACAGATGAGCTACATAATCTCTGGTTTCTCAAGTTTACCTGTTAATAAAAGAAGAGTATCCAGACCAAGCCAGCCTCTAGAGACAATAATTTTTCTTCTATGTATTAGATATAGGACAATAATGAGCAGCATTACTTTAAGCTGCTTTACTTTTGCTGCTTTAAGTCTAAAAGCTGCCTTAAAAATCTGTTTTGTTCACATGCAGTTGTTTCATATTCTCACCTTGTCATACCGAAGTGCCTGCACGATCTGTGGAATATAGAATAAAATGGCATCCTGAAAGAGAAGAGATGGCAGGGGTTTATTGTTTTCTTTAAGTAGTTAGAAGGGAAGATGGGTCACATGCACAGAGAAAAGCTGCCTTCAGTTAGGTGATAAACAAAATACCACTGCCTCTTTATTTTAAACTAAATAATACCAACTCCTCAAACCAAGGTATTATTCTGTCCAGCTACTCCCCTCAAAAGTATCATTAATAATCATGTACTTCACAGTCCTAATACAAGCCTGACAAATGTTAGAAAACCAGCTTTCTGCTGCTTTAGAAAAAACACCGTCTCACTGAGAGAAGATTCAAAAGGAACAATCTGAGAAGGGCAGCCTGAGGAATTCAGCTCAGTGTGATTTACGACAAAAAAGCTGCAAGTACATGAGTCAGTATCACATGGGACAATCAACCTCAACTTCTCACCCCACTCTGCACACTCTGCAATGTGCTGTGCCCATCCAGTACACGTCTCTCCATGGCATTAGAACGAAGCCTGTGGCCAGTGACTCAGGCCATGACCTCCCTGCAGTGTTACGGCTTTCTTGGAACTCACCGGAGGAAACGACCGCAGGACTTTCACCCCGTACTGAGCTGTCAGAGGATGAGGTGGGTACATGCTTGAAAAGTAGGAAAGGCCAGTTGGTGGATCTGTTGGTGCCCAGCACAGAACATGGCTGAGCTCAGGTGCATCAGCATCAATCGTGTGCCAGGTCACCAGGTACTGAAAAAGCAGATCATACATGTTAGGAGTTGAAAGCTCACTAATGTCTGGGTAGTGCACATGAGACAGCAACCCACCATACACCTTCCTGTAACAGGGGAAGTGAAACATGGTACATTTTCTTTTACAAAACCACGGCTATTTTATCTAAAGCACCTCCTCCATGAAAACCTAACTGCTGGAATTGCCTCACCTCTCAGAACACCAGATGAAGTTAGTGAAGTCAGGTTACTAAAAGCATAATCTAGCTTGTGCTAGATCACTCCAGCATGGGGAGAAAGAAGACAGAATGAGCCTTTTTGAAAGAGTCAAAGAAGGTTCAGCTTTTCTGTCACCTGTTTTACAGGTGATGTAGAGAAGGCAGCTCTGACAAGACTATCCTTCACATGACTCGAGTGCTTCACTGCAGATCAGCATGATGAGTCTCCTCGTGTGTTAAGTCAAGACTGTAACAGTATAAATATTCACAAGTACCTTTATTGCTTCGGGAACGTCACTGACAGCTCCTGGGTCCAACCGAACCAGCCGGGTCACTTCTGTTCCAATAGCTTCAGTGTTCTTAAATCTAAGTATAACCAGGAATGCAAAAATATTATTAGAAACTTCTGATGGCCTTCTCTATTTATGAGAAGATGAGGACAACAAAAGGCAGAAAATTATATGCTTAATAAACAAATATCCGACTATGAAATAATGCACATTGAGGGACCAATATGCTTTTGGAAAGAGGATTCTGAAACAATGGGTCCTCATCCAGTGTTTTTGTATAAACCAGTAGTATTTCAGCCCACTTCACTACTGGATTCTTGGCTCAAATATTCTGCCTTGGATTCTACAAAAAACAGTGGGCAGAACTCTACTTGGCAAAACCATCACTGTTGTAAGGGGAAAAGAATTTCCTTTCCCTTCCGAAGCCAACTATGCTAGTTCTCCTATAATACTTCTTAAAGTGAAAGCCAATATATAGCTAGAACACTGCATTCCAAGGTACATTTAGCACTGATTAAATGCTATGTTTGCTAATGGGCTGAATGCTATTAAAAACCAAACTTGATTTCTTCTGAACCAAACACTGTCTAAGTGTTGGCAAAGAGAGGGTGGTAGGAAAGAGAGTTGGACTTCATTAGTGACTGAGCCAAATGAGCCTGTTAAGTAATCTGGTTCTTTTCAGAGGTTTCAACCAGCTGTGACAGTATGCAAGGGGCTGTAAACAGAAGCAAGTGCCATCAGTTCTTACTGTATATACTCACTCAATTTCTAAGGCAGAAGTAATTGCATCAAGTTGTTTCTTTTGAAATATCTCACCTGGTAGGCAGCTGTACAGCAAGATGAGGAGAAATGCTCCAAGCCAGATTTACATTATCCTTCCACTGCTTCTCACTAAGACTGATATATTTGGATCTCCAGTTTGCTACGCTGCTCTCTCCAGTTTGATCCAACTCCAGCTCAGGCGAAGACAGTGGATTGTACCATGTGATTAAGCGTTCAATCTCAGTGGCCTGAGGGAAACAGGAAAAAAAGTAAAAATGTGTTTTCTGGAAGAAGAAAAACACCCTCACTTTCATACTTTAGTTTATGTATCCTGAAACAATAACAGGGGCTTCGAAATCCACACAGCTTCCCCATCCTTCTGATTCTCACCAGCAATGAGAGCAGTAACGTCCTTCGCTTCATGTAGTACTTGTGCAGCTGGGTACCCCTGTTTGTCTTCTTAGACATTCCTTGAGAAAAGGATAAAAAAGTTTTCAGTGGCTTTGTTCAGTACTTTAAATGGTGCTTCCACACTGTTCACACCTGGCAACATTAACACAGAACTGAATAATCGTAGGACACACCTGTAATTTAGATGCCAGTGACTGCAGAAGTCAGCACTGCAGCTACTCACTGTACAGTTGTTCTCTCAATATACACAGTACAAAAGGCTACAGGGATATCAATTTAGCCAGTAGTGCATTCACTTTAGAAACATGACAGTCTACTAAAAGGAAAGAGCATATAGTTTTACAACTGTACACAAACACAGCCCATAATCTAATGTCACTCTGCTGTCCCCAAAAAGCACTAGGGGCATGTTTCCACAAAGCAAGAAATTTCCTTACAGGATTTCAATACATCTTGATCTCCAGTCTTATTTGTTCTCCACTACAGAATTGAATATTCTATCAAAAAACTCAGGTGATTTCAGAATTTTGCTGTTTGCTACCAGTGACACTTCTTTCAGCCCCTTTACCAGTTTGGCACTGGTAATTAAATATGCTGCCAGAAAAACATGAGCCTGATGTTAAAGGTAAACACTGACTTTAAGCAACATCTGACTATAAACTATGGTGTAAAATTGGCTTCAATGAGCTGGTTACAATAAAAAAAGATACCTGATTTTTTAGATATGGTTGACATGCCACTGGACAAAGGGTAAGTGTTTATCCATCCTTGCGTAGCCTGCTGCCGAGATCCAACATTGATATCCAGGTTGCTCCTGGTGTCTTGATTATCTAAGAACAGAGCACAGATCTGATGTAGAATCCAAACAAAGAAACAAGAGGCTTCTGAAACAGCACCCAGAGGAACTCACCAGGTGGCACAAGTTGGCTGGCAGTCAGATACTTCTTGTCTGAGAACATCGCTGTCCAAAACTTGATCAATATGGTGATGTCCTCACGAAGCCTCTTTTCCCCTTGTGTAGGGAACTTTGAAGGACAACTTGAAGAAATTACACAAATAATGTGATGCTGAGTGCATTGGGGAAAAAAAAACCCAAAAATCCTCACAAACCTGATCAAGTCATATTTTTTTTTCTGACCATAATCTACAAGGATGAGACCACACATCACTACGTTTTATCCTCATGGCTTTAATATGTCTGACTGAAGAGTACAAACTTCCAATTATAACTGAAAAATCTTATAAATCTAGTTTTGAGCATCGAATAAACTCCAAAATAAAGAAGAAAAAAAAAGAACAGAAACATTCCTGAAGATACTGCTTTTTAAACCTCACATAAAACCTGAAGCTAATATCTAAGCCTCTTTAAGGTACTTTATGAACTATAAAAAAGCACGAGAAAAGTTTCTGTTAAAATGAGTGAAAAAGGAAAGGAAGAAGTTAAGTCACTAGAAGAGAAAGAAAGTTGCTGCTTTGAGGTATTGCTGAAGGTTCAGGAAAAACACAAACAGATTTTCAGTGAGTAGTTGCAAATAAAAAAGTACCTGAAATAATCAAAGGCAGTTGAATAAATCTTTTCCCTCAAAACATTTCGAATAGTTGCATTTGGAACCACATCAGCATGGAGCAAAGACAAACCCAGAGTCAGCAACCTAACAGGCAAAACAGAGAATGAAAATTGTGGCACTCCCAAAATGGTGACCAATGCAACACCATGCCAACCATGGCTACAGCTGTAACTGTAGCCTGAGAAGGGTCTGTTTCAGAGCTCTTGGCAAACTGTTCACATTATCATCAGTCTGTTCCTGAAGCTGTGACTACTCAACCACAGAAAATGAAAGCTGTCAAGTCACAGAAAGTGAAAATAACTGATGGAGCAAAATCCTCTACAACTGATACATTGACTAGATCCATGAGGTGAGTAATTTACTATATGAAATTATCTCATGAAGTTTCCTGAGCCACCAAAAAATTACTTTCAAGCTAAAGTTAGCTAATTCTGCTTTGGAAACAGAGCTTAGACTCTGCAGCACTGCAGGCTTTTGAAGCAATTTTCATCACTTGAAGTCAAGGATATCTTGTACATTTAGTATTTAGTTCTTTTCTCCCACCTTCCTGTAACCTAATTTCGAACTTTATTTCTTCTCCCTATAATGTTATTTTGGTGATTCCACCAAGGCAAACCCCCAAACCACTCACTTAAATCGGGGTCCGATGGCTGCCACGTGCCGATTCAAGCTGCCCTTGGCCCCTCCGATGTTCAGGGACAGCGAGCGCTGGAGGAGGCTGGAGAAGATCTCGATTTGGTCAGAACTGCAGTATTTGGCTATTTCAAACCTCTGCACCAAAAACTGAGAAAGAGAGACAGACATACCATGCCTCCTCCGACCTTTTTTCACTTCAAACCCCACCCCCAGTCTTTTCTGTTTCAAACACCTTTCTCCCCCTCAGTTATTGTGCTCATCTCCACATCTCCTGCCTCTGAGGCAGCACTACCACCATGACTCCAGTCCTTTCCTAATCATGAGAGCACAGAGTGCAGAGCAGCTGTAACACTGTCACTGCAGCACTGCCACAGGTGGGACATTGCAGAAGGTATACACACCTCTATCCAGATGTAATGTGGGGTCACCTCTGGCGGGCAGGGCCTTGGCTGGCTCTCCTCTGAGGCTGCCAATGGATCTGCTTCTTTCTGCTCTGCAGAAAACACGCCAATTTTCTGCTCCACTGTCATTTGCCAGGCTCCTGCCATTTCCCGCATGAACTGCAAAAAGGAAGGGAACAGTGTTTCTTGTTTCAAGAGCATCTTCTTATGTGGAAGTACGACCTTTCTCCATAGCACACACAAGAATCTACCACATCAATTAAAATTCACTGCAGTGTTAACAGAGGGGCAGAGAGAGGTCTGTACATCCCACCCGAAATAAACATTTCCTTCACATCCTAAATTACAAGAGAGGCTCCCCCAGAATTTCAGCTTGTAACAGGAAGACTGAGGGCACTGTATTTAGCTAAGGAGACTGAAATGTCAGAGCAGCCAGTGCTGTTCATCCTCCAGCTCCACTAAAGGTTGTTGCCTCCAACACCAGGCCAGCAGAGACAAGCTCAAGCCAGGTTCCCACGTACTGCAGGACACAGTCTGGCCCATGAGCACACACAGCTGATGAAGTGCCCAACATACAGATGGCACATAATTCAGTTTTGCTGATCCTGCTCTCGGGAGCATCCTCTGGTAGCAGGGAGACCCAGCAACCAAGGCTGCTTATCTGTTCTACTAAACAAGACACAAGGACATTTCCCAGAAGCTGAAGAGAAGAAAACATGAAACTGATGCTTAAGAAGTTAAACACTGAAACGTGTGTGTAAACTCACCTAAGTAAATTCAGATGGATGATTATGTCCAGCAAGTGAAACACTTAGCAATCACTAGGCAAAGCAATTACCAGAGGCAGCTCTCTCAGCTGTGTGGGGACTGTCACTACACCACGCTGAGTTCCTTCATTACTGTTACACTAATCCCCCTCTCCCAAGATACAACTGGTCTGGCCTGTTACAGGATTAGGACATGTGCAAGCCTATTATTTTATGCAAGGGTGCAATGCCACATACTGGACATTCTGATAAATGAGCAGGGACACTGATTTCTCTTTGATTTAAAACACCATTCTATAGATTGTGATAGTCTAGACCTGACCCATGAACAGCTCGGGCATCTCATCTGCAAAGTAAGTTCTACAGCTGAGATCCTAACAGGTTTCTTCTGCTGTACCATTCATGCTGCTGAGAAAGATCTGTTTCCCACAGTCCACTTCATGAGGGTGCTCAGGCTTCCAACAATACATGAACAGAGATTTCCTGGCAGGCTAAAGTGATTAACAATGCATTCATTTATCATCCTTACTTGACACAGATTCACAGTATCTGTGAATCTCTCGAAATTTCCTCTCTTCCCCCTTGCAGGGGCAGAGAAAGAGTTGTTAAAATTGCTTCCTACCGGCACTTCTATCGCATTCTTGGCAGCAAGCAGCCACTCCCAGCAAGCAATTGCTGTTTCCATGCCATGTTCATTGAACATTCGCAGGGGTCCCCAACACAGATGATGAAGGAGCTGGGGATCACAGTCTGAAAACAAACATTCACTCAGATTTATCCAACAGAATAACTGCTTTTCACATCAGCATGAAACTGGCCTGCACAGTATGAAATAATCACTTCCTAATAAATAGTTTCTAGTTTAAGAAGGCTTTTCCCCATTATAAACCTAACTGAAAAAAACTCAAAACACAGTTTTGCTTCAAGTTGATGTGTACTGGGTTGGTGTATGGATAGTTTCTGTAGTTTATTACTCTTGGCATTCACTGCCAGAAAGCAGAACTCCATTTGGTTTTCATTACCTTTGCTGCTTATTAGCAGTGCAGTCAACTTAAACATGGCCTGGGTGTAGCTTTCAGTATTGCCTGATTCAAGAGCAACATTCAGGTCTTTGACCATCAGTTTATTCAGGTCAGATGTATGTCCTGTAGCATTTGAGAACTGAATCATTCCGGAAACCTGTAAAATATAATGGGTTTTTGAACAGAGAACAGTATTTTTAGGAATCTCATTAGGTATTGGTCATGTGCTGATTTGGGAGCTCTACACACAGAGGCATCTTTTGTTATGACTTTACTAAATCTTTAGCTTTATCTGCAATCTAATCTTTATGTAAACTTTAGCTTTATCTGCAAGACCAACAGTAAAATGATCTGTTTAATAACCTAGGAAAATTATACTCTTTATCTTAGAGGGATTTAGAGACTGCTTCATATAACATAAATCCATACATTAGTGTAAGTTGGAGGGGAATCACCCCTGAAAAGCCATGCCAGAGCCTGGGGACACCCCACATTCACAAGAAATCCTTCCTTACCTCTCCAGCGTAGCGGTTGCGCAAGTTAAGAGAAGCCATGAAGTTGGAGTAGTCCCTCTTCACACAAGTTGGTCTCTCAGTGAGCTGGGTTGCCTGTGACCAGACCACATGAAGGTGTTTATACTGTTCATATCGAACCATTGGTCTCTTTATCTTTTTATCCCTTCACATATGTTTTAAGTTTACTTTTCCTTATGCTTGTAATAGGAGTAGTATCAGGACTGTGAGGTACAACAGGACCAGGACTGATAAAGCTTCAATAAGGAACATGTGCATTTACTCCATGGACACAGAATCACCGAATATCCTGAGCTGGAAGGGACCCACAGGGATCATTGAATCAACTCCTGGCCCTGCACAGGACCACACCAAGAGTCACACCATGTGCCTGAGAGCGTTGTCCAAACACTTCTTGAGCTCTGTCAGGCTTGGTGCTGTGACCTCTGCTGTGACTGGAACCTCTCCAGATTGCCAAGACTGTTCAAAAATCATTGAGAGAGGCCTCGTGATGACATCATCCAGCTCCAGGAATCCCACCAGGACCCCCAGACTTAGAGGGATCCAGCTGGATCAGCAGATAAGCACTAGCTTGGGGTCAGCTGGGATTTTATCATTCTCACAGCCATGATTCTCCAGTTCAGGGCACTGGGACCCCCTTGGCCCATCATCAGTGTTGAAGACAGAGGCAAAGAAAGCATTAAAACATCTGCCCTGTCCATGTTTGTTTGTCTGGGCCACCAATCACCCCTTCACTCATGAGACCCTCTCTGTGAACAAGCAACAAATCAAGGAGGGCATCTTTCTTTGTCATCTCCCTTAGTACCTGCATCATGAAGTTATTTAGGGATCATGAAGTGTTTTTAGGGATCTGGTCCTGTTTGTGCCACCTGTGTTAACATCCAGCAAGTCCAAGTTTGGAATATATAGATATTTGGATATACTTTTGAAAGACCAAAACCAAGGCATATAAAGGGTAGAAGCTCTGGGACTGCTGGTCCCTTTTCACAAACAGATAAGGAAGAAGACAGAGGAGGAGATGTGGTCTTGGTCCTGCCCTCTCCATGCAACAATATGCTGAACTGACAGTAATAGAGAATATTTTGTTCCTGTCTTTAAACATGCACTAGTAATCCACATTTATGCAGAAGCATGGTATCATGGACAGAAAATCTAGCCTTTTACAGAACAACATGATTGGCAGATTCCTGGATTTGAGATGGAAAGAATTATGATATCTGTCCAAGTAACATCCAACTGCTGTGACAAAGGTGATTTAGAAGATCTGTGTTATGTGGCCATACTGAGGGTTATAAAATTGGCACAACAGATCTACAGGTACACAAATAAGTAAACCATACTCACCCCCAGAGTGGTGTTCTGCCTGTTGTAGCCTGCAAAGTGCAACACACTTTCTGTAGCCATAGCCAGCCCTGTGTGCTGGGACAACCCTGATACCCAGTTCTGATGTTTGCTTAGGTACTCCTGGGAAAAAAAAATAAAAATCCAAAATACTTAACTACTTTCAAAACAAGGCAGCTCATAAACAAGTGTTGCATCACTGCAAACTATGGGAAACCTAATTCCACACATATGTGACAACAGAGTGTCTCCACTCATCCCTTTCAGGTTCTCCTGGCAATAAGAAACTCTGACTGTCCTCCTAAATACACAAAGAGTAAGACTCCTGTATTCTAAAAGAATAAAGCTATCAAGGTAGATGCTTGAAGGCAGAGATCTCTCAAAAGAATCACTTCTGACAAAAAGAACCAGGTGAAAGGAAATGTTTTGGACTACAAGGAAGGAGGAAATATAATTAGGTGTCCTTTCAGATAAGGACAGAATCCTTCGAGGCAATTTTTTTTTTAGAGAAGGAAATATAAACTTCAGGTAGATTTGCAGTGTCCAAGATCTTGACATCCCAGGAATTCTGTTATCGGCCCTAAGTTCAGCACCTCTAGACAAAATACTAGTCTAACCTGGACTACGTAGTTTGTTCAACTGTTTACAAACTTATTTTCCAAGACACTTATGTTTGGACCACATCAAAAGTCACATCAAATCAAAACTTCTAATTATCTTCTGCCAGTGCTATGAAGGAAATCTTAGAGCAACAGAATATTTTAAATTATGCTTGGATAGCCTAAAAAATAAAAAGCACCACCTAATTCTAATTTTGAAGATCTGCAAAAATTGAATTTTCACAGAAGCTTTCACAGGCCCATTACCTGCAGATGGGATTTTGTAACAGAGGGAGCCCATTTCATTGCTTCCTGCAGGATCATCCCACAGCGTGCAGCAAAGTCCTTGACTATACTCTGGAATTAAAAAGCATCAATGCAATCAATAAAATACAGGACATTCAAGAGGCACTGGTTTTAATGGTGTAATAAGTAACATAAGGAGCACGACAGGTTGCAGCAACATGACACAGCTAAAATTTTCTGTAACAGTTAAATGGACCCTTGATAAGCAAAGAACTGTCACACTTCAAGTCAAATAAATAAGATTAAGAAAAACATAAATACCTAGTGCAGTAGAAAAATCTTATCTAGGGAAGTATTTTTTAAAAATGACCATTCAGAGTAGCTCACTGATTTATCTCCAAGACATGAAAAAACCCACGAGGCATTATTTTGTTCTTTGATAATCAAGGAGGGCCACCTACCTCTCTGGCTTCATGTGTGTCAGGGACTGTGATTCTGTATGGAGCATCAGGAATGTCATAGTATGGTTGGTCCTTGTGAATGTCCTAAAGAGAAACAATTATCAACTCTCAGTAAGATAAAATTCATTATCACTTGACTTGAACACTACAGGCAGCAAACAAGAAGCCTGATTACCAAACTTTTTTTGCTAATATTTGCTCTCAAAGTAATTTTGAACAGTTCTAAAAGCAACTGTTTGTATTCCAGTTTGGTTTTTAGTATAAAAAATTTTAAAAATCCAAAGCTCTCTCCTCAACATTTGCTACAAAAATAAAACTCTATAAAGCATTTCCATCTTCAAAAATACTAGATGTAATAGATTCAAGGAATATGGATACACATAATTGGAATGGAGAGAATACAATCTGAAAGCAAAAAGTAATAAAAAACCCGAAACCCAGAAAGCAGAAAAACACCAAGGAATTTTTATTTCAAATGAGACATTTCAATAATTATAAATCATATTTGACAACAACTTGTTAGCACTAGTTTTACTACCTATGAAATAGTGTTGCAAAGGCACTTCTTACCTTACAGAATTTAAAATTAAGATTTTATCAGTCTTAGTGATAAAAGGAAAACCAAATTAAGAACTCAAGTAAGTATAAAATAAATGCAAAACAAAGCAAAAAAAAAATCAGTTCTATTAAAGGACTTACTGCATTAAGAGACAGTGACAATGTCTGCAGAATATCTAGCATAGTCTTCAGCACAGTTCCACTCCACAGCAAGTGAGGAAATCTAGAGAAAGGCAGAATTCAGAAACACAATAACCATGGAGAGCTGAGAAAGGAAATTATTTTATCAAGAAATGGAGCTGCTCAAAGAGGCAGCTTTATCCATCACTAGGTCAATTTATACTCAACAGAAGCCACAAAGCTGCCACAGCTCCCAGCAGCCTGGCTTAATCCTGAGCCAAAAGCTGAGCAGAGCTACTTCACAGGAGTTGAGATTGAGTTGATATCATGGGCACCCACAGGAATACTAATCAGGCACATATTTTAAGCAGGGGTTTCAGAGTTCAGGCTAAAAATACTGTTGAATATTATTTTTCAAGTAGATGTTCCAGCAGAAGAACCAGCCAAGAAACCCATGTGACTGTGGTCAGATGTAAGTAATCACTAAGTAATCACTAAGCAGCCATTGTGAAAAGAGAACAGGAAAATTAAATCTACACCTACTTGTCTACCAGTCCAGATAAGTATTTGTCTGCAACTCTCCTGATCCTCTTGTGAATGTGGTTAAAATTCACCAGCAAGAACTGAGCATGTCTCTCCAGCTCTTCTTCATTCTCCTTAGTTTTAGGCTAAAAAACATGCCAAAGAGAAGTATGAAGCTCTTCAGGGAAAAGAAAAACACACTTTCATAAACTGAAATGGGAACATTTATACAAATTCAGAATTGTAGTTTCCATGTAACCTACTTTATCAGCCATCATTGACAGGAAAGCTTCAAACACCTTATCAGCAACAGCTATCACACACTGCATCATGCCTGAGGAATTGAGAGAAGTGACAGGTTTGATTGTCAAAATTACATTTGTTTTATAAAGCATGTTTAACAGTTAAAAAGTGTTTATATTTACTCAGCCAACACTGAACCTGTTTCAAAACAAAACCAGTGTTCTCGCCAAGGATAACGCAACAGCAATTTACTAAACGTGATACATTTTGTTATACAGCTGCTTGATTTGTTTGTGTCTTTACAGGCCTGGAGATAAATTCCTTGTATCTTAAGTTGCCAGAAAACCTCGACAGGTAAATCTTACCAGATTTGTCTTTTTGAATTGCTTTATCTTCAAAGTAGCAAAACATGACTTGGAAGCGATCTTGGTCAGTTGAACGCAACACCCTGGGGAAGGAAGAGTTCGGTGAGTTGAGGTGTTTTGGGGTTTGCTTGGTTTATGTTTTGTTTGCTTTAGGGGTTTTTCCTTGGTTTGTTTTAGGTTTTTTTTGCTTTTTCCTTTTCTTTTCAACATTTTTAATACAAATCTATGCTTTAGTGCTACACCTCACAGCTACAATCATTGTTCATTTCATGATAATTTTCAGTCTCTAGCAAGGGTGATATTCCTATTTGTTTCTACATTTGACTAACAGGGCTCAGATCATACAACACCACTTTCCTTGCTGCTAGACCTCCAGCTCAGCTTTCAGCTATGCATTCCTTTGAGCAGCAGTAATAAACAGACTTTTAAAGGAAAAAAACAAAAAAGTTTGTGAATTCAGTATGTTTCATCAGTCCACCTAACACACACTACTGAGGGGAAAAAGGACACAACAAAAAAAGGTTTCTCAGCTCCTACATTACATTAATCTCTTAGAATAGGCACTGTCCTTCAGGGGTGCAGCACAAGACTGTGCAGAGGACACATCATACTTATAGAACCCTTTGGCCATCTCCTCTTAGCTCTTATATAGAGGAGATCCCATTTTTTCAGGCCTTACCGTATTATTCCATTTAGCAATTTTGCACGGAAGAATTCCCAGGCTCAGAATCTTCAGTAGAGCTAATGTGGCTCAGAATACTGAGTGTCTGGCAATTCTGACTTGAATATACACAGGTTTTAATTTTTTTTTAATCCATCAGTGAAAAGAAGTACATCTGTATATTTACCTCATGTACTCCAGGCGGTAAACGGAAAGGAGATAGGTGGACATGGCGAAGTCCAGCTTATTGATCAATGCTGACACCTCTGGAGGAGGATCCAAGAGATTTATTATGGTGCTCCGTAATTCATTTAATTCAGCCTAGAGGTGAAGACATGAAGTTATCTGCAGTGGGAGCACTGTATTCATTTGTGTTCTCAAGCACATGCATTCAGCCACTGCTCTGTTCACTTTTTAACCTTTGCACACAGTATGTCAGAAGCTTCTGTCTGCAGATGCAGAACAAGCTGCCCTGACTCAGCGAGTCACAATTCTTCAAATACACAACAGAATTAAATACTGAAGTCAAGCTCCTTGCAGAAGTAACTGCTGGCTTCCAAGCAGTTACACCAATGAAGAAATACAATTCCCAAATCCATGTAAGTTTGACCAACACCAACACTGGCCAGCCTCTGAAACTTCAGGGATCTGTTGTGCCATTCTTTGGTGTCACAGAATTAAGTAACCAGGTACAATGCAGATTTCTGTATTATTTGGGAGCTAAGGATATTTCATAAACTGCAACTCTTAATCCACTTTACACTGCTACCAAAAACAGCCCTTGGGCAAAATCTATCCTGCAAGCATCAGGGAGAGAGAAGAACATCAGTATCAAACCACAGCTCACATTATTTCTTTGAAAGACTGAATGTGTTGTTTGCTTTTAAACTTTGTTGGTTTTTTTCTTAAACAGTGCAAGTTTTGTCTGATACAAAATGGATAAAAAAGCAATAAAAGGCTTCCATCTTCACAAAGTCTTAGTTTCTACACCTAATCAGGATGGTGTAGCTACCACCCTGAACACTTGTATTAACCCCAAGCTACTTATGTACTCTGCTGTCAGAGAGCAGAGTAAAAAAGCTGCTTTTCACTAAGAGGAGGCAGGTTGAAGGGGTGTTGTGCTATTTCAGTATATCACAGGCACCATGTCATTAAACACTGGCAGACATTATGGAAGGAGGTAATAGAAGTAATCAATTCCTACAGAGGTCACAGTGTCATTCTTCATGGCAGAGTTGTACTGAAGGACAGACCGAAGTGGTTCTTTGCTGGGAAATGTGAGCAACGGAGACTTGGTGGCAATTTCACAGACACCTTCATACCACTCTTCTGGCCAAAGACCTGGAACAGAAGTATAAAGAGGAAGGTGGGGTGAGGGAGAAAAAAAAAAAAAGAAGTTTCACAAAGTTACCTGTGTTACCAAGCTTGGCACTACTTCCTAGGGCCAATGTTCCATGCACTTGAGCATGAACAGTCAACACATGTGATCCATGTTCCAAACTTAATCAGCATGTTTCAGTAATTCCAAGTGAAGTTTCTCACTGGATAAGAAGTTTCTACTCCAATACACTGTATCCCATGTGTCTGATCTTCCACTTCAGGAACTTAGCTATCAAAACTCATACGTAACTAAGGTTATTAACTTAGCAATAAAACTAAGTCCGAGTTGTACTGTGCTAAATCTTATGGCAAACCAGCAAGGATATAAAGAAATCCTACCAGAGAACTGTCACAGAAGCTGTTTGCCTTGTAGTGTCCTTATGCCTGTGGTTTTTCTTCCATCTGCTATGAATGGTTTGCATACAGTTGTATTTACATTCATCAGGAGTTTCAATGGGAGCAGCAACGTTGTTCTCTTAAAAATGACAGTACCTGATCCTTCCACAGCAAATCCCATCAGCACTGAATACAGCCAGAAGTCACGGAACAGCTTCTGCAACCTGGGCTTGGCCTCCTTGATGGGTGGCAAGCGCCTAGTGAGCTACCAAAGAAAGAAAAGTTAAGATCAGAGAATGGTGGGAGATGCAATAACTTCACTCCACGCTAAGGAATCAATTCACATACCTTCTTTACTATGATTTACAAAGGTAACATTCTTTGTCGCCTTTGTGAAAACTAGTATTATATAGCTATTGTTATGTTGAAGAAAATAAGTTCTTGTTGGAGGTCTGAAAGGGCGACTCTTGAGATGCCTGAAGTAAGAATTTCCTTTTGTTTTACACAGGAATAACACCATGCTGATACAGTAACCTCTGCAGAGAATACATAATATTAGTATACTATCAACTGCAGGGAGGAAGAGACCACATGGTCCTTTAAACTGTGCTGAAGACAATGCCATGCAGCTTTGCTTCAGTGTAAAGGAACTCCAAACCAAATAAATATTCGTCAAACACACTTCTGGTTGCTATTGTTTATGAGCCTTGTGGAAATACATTGAGGCACCAATTGGGGATCTTTCATTGTTTGCACCCACGCACAGAATGACATCAGTTCTGAAGAATTTACTATCTAAACAAGCAAGGAAAAGAGCATTATTTTCAACACATTTTTTAAAACTTCTCCAGTGCTTTTTGCACAAACGGCTGCTACCATCAGAGGAGCAGTTTATCCTCCCACTCAATATGATATGCAGTTTTAGATAAATTTATATAACAAAGATCAGAGTGTGTTATCCTAAAAAGAGTTAGAGGCACAGGCAAGTGTATAAAAAGTGAAAGAAATTGTCCATTAAACTGCAAGCTTCGTTCAATATGACTGCATATTATTACTCTAAACTTTATTATGAAAACGTTACATTCTAACCTAGCTTGAAGAAATATTCTCTAACTACAATAATTCCCTCGAGGGACATAATCCAGCAGTATTTCTCTGGAATCTCATAATAAAGCCAAATATGGATGTATTTATAAATCATGAGGGAGATTGTTCATTTAAAAAGCATGAAAAAATTCCTCTATTACAGTAAAATTGATCTGAATTTAGGCTGGTGGAAAAGTTGCTTGCACGATGGAAATGTCTGCACCAATATAACACTGGCTGAAGAATCCCAACCATCACAAACACAGAGGCCTCAAACATATCTGCAGTAAGATGCTTCCCCACTCCCATTTTGGCAAAAAATAGCAGCAACTGGGCTTTTACTGTCATTAACAGTCAAGTTTATGTGTGTGCTTGACTTTGAAACTTTACACACACACACACCGATTTTTGCTCAAAGACCTTCCTCAAAAGTGAACAAGTACCTGCAAAGCCATAAAAGTAGCTCAACAAACAGCAGAGAATTCAGCAGAGATCACCAGGCAAGGGAGGGATTTTGGCTGACGAAGTAACTTTAGCAGTGTTTGGTTTAGAGAATGTTTACTTTGGGAGATACACAAAAAATCAGCGTCAAAGTTCAGATTTAAACCCTGCTGTTCCCCTTACTTGGGCTTTTCAACACATCCTTCCCCTACAGTGGCTCGAAGGTAAGCTCCATTTACCTCTTCTGTTATTTGGGGCAGCTCTGACCAAAGACATTTTCATTGCAGAGAGGGGGAATGTTTTGCCTGTGTAAGTGCAGCTGAGCAATAACTGAGCTCTGGGGAAGATGAGAATGTAAAGTTGGGAATACACACAGCAAATTGTGCTGTGCCAAAAGCAGAAAATGTTTATCAGTGGTTACTAGACAGAGGATCTATCTCAGCCCTAAGGGCTTGACTTCTGGGGGCGGGGAAAGAGTAATGGATTTATGAAGAAACAATAAGAAAAAGACTGACTTGCGATGCTCAGTCACAGTCTAAAACAATTTTAAAAGCATCTTCTGTGGATCCTTCATTTTTGCAAAACAATCACCTTAAATGGTTTTAGGATTTCAAGCTAATTAGTTTGGGGGAGAGAGTTTCAAAAAATCAAACTGTCAGCTCAGTTATGTCAGTCCTGCTACAACATGTTTGAAAATATTTTCCTTCAAGCACTGGTTTTATTCACTGATGTGCAGCTGAGTGATCAGATACAGGTATGTACACCTATATATTTTACTTCTACAGAAGAGCTCTTTGGACTATTTGCTCATTTTAAAAGTATTTTAATCAACAACTTAGTAAGATTTTTGTTTAACTGTATTCAGTGTTTTGTCCTGTATTATATTGTAAGTGTCTTTTTATGCAAAAAAGTACTACCAATAGAATTAGACTTACAACAGAATTACACTTTTTTGCATCTTTTTAAGATCACTGTAATTACTGCACCCAATAGTATGGTGAAAAGTGTCTTACATCCACTTCTTGGTACAGTGTTTTACAGCTGAGTAAGACTGATAGATTCTCTTCAAACAATATATACCTAAGATAAATCCTGATTTTAAAGGCATTTTAAAAATGAATGGTCCAATACTCGTTAGACAAAGAGACTGATTAACTTTTTCCCTTAGGAAGATGCAGGTTCTACTTAAAAGTATTCTCAAACAAAAAAAAGGGAGGGTTAGAAATCTAGAATAGGGATAACACTAAGCCAGGAGATACAAAGTTCTGAACAGGAGCTCACAGAGACTTCATATTATGACGAAAACAGAGAGCACTACAAGTTCTGCAGTGCTACACAAAACCAAAGTGAAACAAAACATAACTAACCAAACAGCAGGATGGAGCCAATCCGTGAGGAAAGCAGCAGATGAGCACAGAGCTGCAGGAAGGGTGCACACATTGAGTAACACACCCCAGTCAGACCCTGAGCAGGCCAGGACATACATTTGTGCCCAACACCTCCCCCAGTGCAGTCCCACTGATGGTATTTAGTGCAAATATATGTCTTTCTACATCCCCAAACCTCCTTTATTCTGTCAGATTTCAGCCTTGCTCTTCCAAAATACTCCCACAAAACTCCCATTTTTGTTGTAGCTACAGGATATCTGTTTTTCACATTTTTCAGTACATCTCAGCCTTTTGGTATGCTCCTGTGGGGAACTGGGACAGGAGTTCCTCCTCCTCCTCCTACCAAGCTCAAATCTTCAAACTTACCTTTACATCATATTTTCAGCACACACACTCATAACACAGTTAGTGCACATTTTAAGTGTAACAGGTTTATAAATAAAGAGTCCCATATATTTTAAGTAATGAGTTTGTCACTGCTGAAATATGCCAGGAATGACAATTTGTAAGGGAGGAGGTCAACCAATTCTTTGGCAGGCTGGAGGCATTATGTAAGCAAAACCAATTACCAGCAAAACAGATTTATCCATCTAATTAAGATCTGTTCCAATAAAAAAAAAAAAAGATGTTGAATAAGGTAACTACAGCTCTTCTGCTGTGACAGAATTCAGCATGGACCGAAAATTAGGGAATAGATAACTAAAATTACTAAAATTCAACTACCCTCTGCTCTCTCAACTGTGTTGTCTTCCAGGTTTTCATCTGCAAGAATGAAGTTCCTACTTCAACTGCTTGCATTTGCTCTCATCATAACCTCCACATTTGGTGGGATCAAGGACTTTGTTGAGCATTTTGAAAGCCTTAAAGGTGCACAGCCACATGAAAATGGGACTTATGATATGCCAAACCTACCACTGGAGTTCCACAGAGAGAACACCATCACCAATGACTTGATTCCTGAGGAGGAGGAGGAAGAGGACTATGTAGACCTCGACAAGATACTGAGTGAAGATGACTACAGTGATGTTATTGATGCTGGTCCATACATGGTTTCTGAAGTTCAGCAAGGAAATATTCTGGAATTATTCCAAGGCAAAACCAGAATCCAGCGCCTCAATATCCTCAACGCAAACTTTGGCTTCAACCTTTACCGCAGCGTGGCAGACAAGGCCAACACTTCAGACAATATCATCATGGCTCCTGTGGGTATTTCCACTGCCATGGCTATGATCTCCCTGGGTCTGAAGGCTCAAACTCAGCAGGAGGTGTTATCTGTTCTTGGCTTTCAAGAGTTCATTAATGCCAGCACCAAATACGAGCTCATGACTGTCCACAATCTCTTCCGCAAACTCACCCACCGGCTCTTCAGACGCAATTTTGGTTACACACTGAGGTCTGTCAATGATATTTACATTCAGAAGGACTTTTCTATTCTGAATGACTTCAGAAACAATATGAAAACATACTACTTTGCTGATGCCCAACCAGCTGATTTCTCAGACCCCAGCTTCATCACCAAAACCAACGAACGCATCTTGAAGCTGACCAAAGGATTAATAAAGGAAGCTCTTGTGAGTGTAAGCCCTGCAACACTGATGATGATTCTTAATTGCATTTACTTTAAAGGTAAGAATCCATTATTTCAATCTCAGTGCTGGATTTTCTCAGTATTCACTGCATATGTCATTAGAAATCCCAGACTTCAGTCTAGCCTACACCATCAAAAACCTACTGACTCCCTCATTAAGAAGAATCTCTATTATTAGCCCATTTTTGCATGTTTCTGTAGCACACTGCTATTCTAGTCATGCTCTGAAGTTAGTGGGTATTGCATACATAGAGCAAATGCTCATTACATACAAAACCTCAGAAATTCAACGAGACTAAAAAACAACATATGGATTCAAAACAGCCCCAGAAAGGATCAGCTTTGTAGGAGTCTCAGATGGGAAGGTATTAATGCATGTGTAAAGTACTAGTGACATTCAGTCCTGGCTTCATTGAAATGGTACAGGTTGATTTCAGTTAAAGCACTCAACATTTCTGAGGTTTTCAAGATTAACAGGAATGGCTACAAAGAATTTCAGCTTGAAGTATGTGTTTTATTTTTTTTATATATGATCAGAGAATGATCCTTGTCAAGAAGGGAGTGAAGAGAATAATTAAAACAGTATTCTTCTACAACTGAAAACATTCACTACATGGAATATTTCAGTTAATTCAGCAAAAAGTGTCTGCTGATATGGGTCCTACATGTATTGCTATAGGCTGAGCAGTTAAAGAGGCTGGGGTAAAGACTGTACAATATATTCTTATTATAAATTCTTATTTTCAACTTTTTTACATTTAAAGTAAGAGCCTGTTGTGAGATTTGCAACATTAATTATCTGTCTCAGGTTGAAAGTTTGTTAATTTTTCAACAAACTTTTAAAATTATATTAAATGAGCAAGAGTTGGGAGGTGCCAATGAAAGAGCAACTGAGGATAAAAAGGAAATCTGTTACTGGCTGTTTAGGGTGAAAAGCAGTTGACTTAAAACACAGGTAAAGAAAGACAGAGTAGCCCAAAAGGATAACAACATTTGCAAGCACCACACTCTTTTCCATAAGTCATAAAGGAATATATTTTTCCCTAAGTATGTTCCTGCTTCCAGGAAGCAAATGCCCAAGGGCTGTCTTACACCTGCCATCTCAGCAGGTTATAGGAGCAGCAAGTTTATGAAATGTACCTGTTCCCACTCACTTGCAAGGCACTGCTTCCTTGAATAATGCCACTTATCTCCTTAAGAGATCTGAAGCAATCAGTAGCATAAGATCCAAATTATCTCCTATTCTCAGGTACCATCTAAAAGGTATTTACTTGTATCCTTAACTACACCTCTGATGATCATACCAGACTAAAGACATGGCTTCACTGTCCATTACACCATCCTAAGAAAAGGATTATGTAAAGTGAACCAGACACATTTTTTTCCCATAATTTGGTCAAATTTGAAATACCATTTTGTCTCACACTGAAATTATTAAACACTTGCGCTACCCCAAAGTAACAAAAAATAAATAGCTGTAGTACTGGAACTCTTGAGTCATCAAGATCAAGAAGACTTTTGGTTTTTTCTTCTGCCCATGGACTCCTGTTAATTCAAATTGCCTCGGTGCCATCTGCTGAAGGCTGTAATTTCTACCCCTCAAACCAAAAAGATCAATTCTCTATTGCTGCCTCCCATTCTTTTGTCTCACGGTCTCTTGGGAATTCCATTTTGAGGGGAACTGAAGCAAGTTCTGCTCTGGGGTTTCCTGGTTTCCCCACTATTTCTTCTAGTCAAGCCAATTTTGCCCACATCTTTCCATTTACAGCACTTACACTGTTGGCACCATTGCAGACAAGCTCTGTTAAGCCCTCAGAGCCGAGAAACCTGAGTGTTCTCAGATAGAGACAGATGCTCAGTGCAAGTGATACTGAGTAAAGGGATACTTGCCATACCCAATGAAGTCTTAAGCTCTTTTTATACTAAATACCATCAAGAAACTACTGGAAATATTCCCACTGGTAAGAAGCACATTTTATTGCACAGGTGTCCAGTCTCCCTGCAACCGAGATCCATCCCCATTGTCCAGAGCTCCTAAAGACCATTTAAGAGCTTCCTATCAAGTAGGAGCTGGTTATTTCAGCCACAGCAGTTTTAGTAACTGACAAATTTTGGCAGGTCCAAAATTTTCTGCTTTTTTCTGAGATTTTACTCATGAATGCAAGAGAGGAAACAATCGAGGAGAAAACATTTGCCACCACAGATGGATCCAAAAGACATCGTGGTGGAAGACTCTAAACAGGAAGTCACAGAAGTCATAAAGTGCCAGCTGGTCTCAGCTGACCAAATGCCTCCTGCTGGGGATCAGTATTTTATACATTTGCAAAACTGAATCCAAGAAAAATGTTCCCCAGCTCCTCTCTTTTCCTAGGAGGAACTGGTTATGTCTCCCACCTCTCAGGTGCTGACAGTGCTGCTGCAGCTCCCCTGGCCCACAGCAGCTCCATGTCATTAGCCAGCAGAGCCCTGTGCCTGAGAAGTGTGAAAATTTGTTTGGAAATGGCGTAATACATTTCATACTCTGCTCCCTTCAGAATATCAACCACAGTCCCCTCACTTCTCAAACTGGTCCCCATCAGCCCGACATATGAAGAAACCATTAGAAGGAAATTGAACTTAAGGCCTTTTTTTTTTTTTTATACTTCACAGTCAATTTGGCAAAGTCAGATTAAGGGGCTCAGAATGACTTGCACTGATTAAGGTTAAATCTGTGGGCTCTCCACACAGTCACAGCCACATTCTCCCCATACTTGGTGACCTAAAATCCAGAGTTTTAACAGGAAATACCAGTAACCCTATTTCCCCTATAATCTTCTAGCTTTGTCTGCCCATTAGGAAAGAATAATGTTTATTCCAGAGCCATGGTTCTAAGAAGAGGACAACAGAACACTGCTTTAAAAAAAGGACCTTCTTTCAAACAGTCAGTAAATATCTGGGGTATCCAAATTACCTTTACATAAAAAGACTCAAATCATGATGGCAAAGCTTTCTGGGCTGCAAAATGTGTTCAACTGCATTATTTGGGCATACACCTGTCAGACTGCAGCACGTCTACAGGAATGTTTATCACATCAAACTGGGTCACCAAATTAAAAACTCAACAGGTTCTGTTAAGAGAGAAAATGAACTGGCTTGAATGGAATAATTTAAGGTAATGCCTTCAGCATATCATCTTTTAAAACATTATGCAAAACTAAAGCAGCCATTGCTTAGCTTGGTACACCAGTAACATGCTCAAAACAGGTGCCTTCAGTACTGGATTCAAGCACTGGATCTCAGCAAATACACCTGGGTCAGTTGTTCTGCAAGGGGCAAACCCTGGCAAGTATTTTGCATCTGTTACGTGTTGTAATTTCTGGGTTCCTCCTAGAGAAAAATAATACTCACCAACCTCCTTCAGCTCTCCAGCTGGTGTTTACCTGCTTTTGTAATTCAGAACACTCAATCAGACCAATGTTAACTTAGAAAGCCAGGAGTTTTGAAGTCACTTTAAAACTGCAAGTCACTTTAAAACTAATTCAGGCTTAACTAAACCCATCGATCTCCTACAGTAATTTCCAATTCATGTGACTTAAAGCTTAATGTAAACTATTATTCTGGGAATATTTTATCAAACAAGGATCTTGGGGTTTTATCTGTGTTCTGCATTGTCTTAACAGGAACTTGGGAGAATAAGTTTCCAGTGGAAATGACTATGAAGAGGAGCTTCCGCCTGAACGAGAAGCAGACAATAAAGGTGCCCATGATGCAGACTAAGGGGAACTTCCTGGCTGCTGCAGACCCCGAGCTGGACTGTGGGGTGATCCAGCTCCCGTTCGTGGGGAACATCAGCATGCTCATCGTGCTGCCACACAAACTGTCTGGCATGAAAGCCCTGGAAAAGCAGATAACACCCCAAGTGGTAGAGAAATGGCAGAAGAGCATGACAAACAGGTACCTGCTGAAAAGCACAGCTTGTTAAAGTCTTAATGTGTTTTCTTGATGAGACTGACAAGGGTAAGTAAAGCGCATAGAAGATAATATATTTTGATTAAAGATATTAAACAACCACCCCCCCCCAAATGGAGTTATTGAATTAATCAGGACCAGTGAGCTCTCAAAATTTAAATGCCGTCACAAAATCAAGGATTATGGAGGTGGAAAATTCTAATGAAGTTTCGAAATTCTTTCTGTTGAGTATTTAATGATGTAGGTTTAAAGGAAAAGCTTTTACTGACAAAGTTTACAATTAGGAGGAAAAACAGGAGTATGAAAATAACAGGTTACTGGTGCAGAATAATTTTGATCTCAGAGAAAGCAGCCTACGTTCAGTTCACCACTGAGCATTCCAACAGAGCTGTGTGTAAAGGCACAACGGACAACACAACTATGATAGGGGAAAAATCATACAGCCTGCATTGTACAAGATGACAGATTAGGTGTATCTGCCTTCAGATTTGATAAAAAGAGATGATTTGTCATCTTATTCAGGAATTCAACCTGTTTACATTGCACACAATAAGTGACAAATCTCCAGTTTAGCACTGCAGAAAATCTGACAGCTCGACATTCATTACAAGCACATCCACCCATGCACTGAACTGCTCAAAGCCAAGTATCTTACACACATTAATAATGCAAATCACCCTAAGTGAAATATCAAACTGATAAACTGACAGTTTTGAGAGGGGAATTAATTTTTTTAAGCAGTTTAAGTCACGATGCTCAAGTTTTGAAAGCAAAAGTACAGTAAACAGTCCTGCATGTTTGTGTCCTGCTTGCTGAAGACAGCAAAAAACCCAAACCACTACAGATGTGTAAAGCAAAGGAGTCATGCAAATATGTATCTGACAATGATTTTTCCTTTCTGTGTTTATTTTTACTAGAACAAGAGAAGTGGTTCTGCCTAAATTTAAGTTGGAGAGGAGTTATGGCTTGATTGGTTACCTGAGATCCATGGGAATAGAAGAACTGTTCAATGGAAAAGGCGACTACTCTGGTATATCAGATGAGAAGATCGCCATTGACAGGGTATTTACTGCTCTTCTCATTTCCTTTGTAATTAACTGTACCACCTGATAACAGGGCAACATCATCATAATATTGCACAACAAGCTAAAATAGTATTTTTTTATCATCTTTCCCGGAGGACACAGGAGGGATGTGGGTATCTCTGTACGTCCTTGTCTATCCATACAACGAGGAGCACGTTCAATCAGATGTCAAAGGCAGTAAGATTGTTGTGGTCAGTCAGGAACGGGCTTATCCATAAAACAAAAGCGCCAGGATTGCTGCTGTGTAGGTGTTACCAGCAGGATGGGGGACATGGATGGGGGGAAGGCTGTGAGCACATCATTTGAGTGTACTCAGGAGAGCATCAACTTCTCTTTTGTTTGTTTGTCTGTTTGTTGAAACAGTTCAGTCACCAAGGCACAATCACAGTGAACGAGGAGGGCACAGAGGCTGCAGCTGTCACCACTGTGGGGTTCATGCCTCTCTCTACCCAGACCCGTTTTGTTGTCGACCGCCCCTTCTTGTTCCTCATCTACGAACATCGGACCAGTTGCCTTCTGTTCATGGGCAGAGTTGCCAACCCAGCCCAATCTTAAAGCAGAGAAGGCCTCCAACACCCTCTTATCCACGGGCTGGATAATCCCACCTCAATATACCGGTATCATAAAGGAAAATTTATTGTCGTATTAGCTCATACAAAAGCCACTGGTATCAAAAGAAAATATATATTATCTGCAGGTAGTTTCACATGAATGGACTCAGAGCAGTAGGTAATTTGACTGCAGTTTGAAGTGGTTAGTGCCATGTATTGATACAAGTGTATTAATAGGAAAAAAAAAATAAATCACAAAGTAACTTACACTTTGTGTTCTACATCAGTGTATAAAATGTAATCAATAAAATATTTAGACTATCTGGATTCTTGAAATTTAGCTCTAAATTTGTGCCAGGATGCCTGTTTGTAATAAACAGGATTAAGGAAATCCTGAACACCTGACCAGTCCTAGAAACATAAGTCTCTCCTGGGCATTTTACACAATTTAACTTGAGAAAGACCAGATGTGTCTCCTCTTTCTTTTGCTTGCATCATTTAACATTCAGTGAATACACACAATGCATATCAACATTCAGGCTGACACACAGTGAACCTTAAGGACCAGGGTACCAAATAAGGGGAGACAGAAATGTCTTGGAGGAATGAAATACTAATGGATCCACTACTTTTCCCCAACTTGCATTGTTTCAATACATTCTCTGATCTTCACTGGCACAAGTGGTATTGGAATCAGGCCAACCAGGTAAGTGATACAAATATCCTCAGAATACCCTGTACAGGAAAAGCAGTCAGCAAAATGCTCTTCTCACTGGCTCAGAATCACCTAACCCTCTCTGCAAAAAAGAACCATTTAGAGCACTCACACTTGTTAAGAATTCAGATGCACTCTCCATTCTGGATTCAATGGGCAAAATCTTTCCAGTCACTGCAAACTTTCTGAATCAGTCTGGTAACAACACAAATGCTGCACAAACCCTGTTCCACAGCTGAAAATGAGAAGATTTCCCTACACTCTGCAGACCATCACCTACCTGGTACAGGGATGGAGCTGCCCTGTACATTCAAGCTGTTAAAGCCAATGAACACTCACCTCTGCACACCTTCCTTTACATGGTATTTTTTAAAAAATGTGCCTCACAGTCCAGTGAGACTATTTTTATCATTATTTGCAGATACAATACTTGATACATCCTATCAATCTAAATAAATTATAAATTTGCCTTATGTTAGCAAAAATACGCAAATTAACCTATAAACCTAAACCAGTTATTTTAATACTCTCAAAAAGGTGTTTTCCAGTTTTAAGTTTAACTTACTGATTTAATTTTGCTTTTATACACTGCCATTTGTAACTTTGCATCTACTACAATCAGTTGCTCCATACAGGAAGCTTTTTAGCATGTCAGCCAGTAAAATACTGGTATTAGATAATAAAGAGCTGATACTGAATAGGAAGTTCAAATGTTTCCCTTCCTTCCTGTCTTCTAAGTCCACCAGGTGGGGGATAATTTTCAGTATTGAAGGTGCACAACAGAAATCATTAACATTCATAGGCACATTTCACTGTTTTATCTGCATTCAAAAAGAAAAGCATATAAAAAAAAAGAAAAGCATATTCGAAAGATTAAATATTCACGCCTTAGACTGAATTAGTTTATCAATGATTGAATGAGCTGGAGCATCTGAAATACAAGTATTTTGGGGACCTAAGTAACAGGAATTATTCAAGGCAAAGAGGTCAAGCAGAAAGGCAAATCAGCTACTGCTCAAAACTCATGATCTTCATACATTGTGCAAGGAAGTCAAATATTTGCTTCAACAACCATAATGTAACCATTAACTCTTGCTTCAGATTCTGGCACTATCTGACTCCATTTAAAGGTCACATTGGTTAAGAAAAATGCAGTTATCACCAGCTATTCAGAACAAATATATCATCAATAAAAATCTGAAACAGAAAAGTACCACCATAACTGTTACATTAAGTCTCTAATGAGCACTAATGTTTCCTCAGTATGTGAGGAATGGTCCTGTTTTCACTCAAATCTGCATCACCTACAGCTGAAAAATGCTACCCACCAGAACATGTCTCTGGACACAGGGCCAGCTCACACAGAACTGAGCAGTACTGAACAACAGTGATCCAAGACAATTATAACCACATCCCTGTAAAGCCAGGAACTCTGATCACTGCTGAACCTGGGAGGAGCTTCTGTTGGAAACCGGTGAGAAGAGACAGGGGAAGGAAAGGAACAGGCCTTTGATCTTTAACCAGTGCTAATTTTGGGCCCTTCTCTCTGACAAGATTCAGTCAAGAGGTTTGTGAGGGCAGGGTATGAAATGAATTATTATTAATCTGCTTGTTAATGGACGTGCAGCATGAGCAAGCTATAAGCAGGCATTCCTACTGCAAATATGGAATACATTTTCCCCTTTTGTCCCACCAGCTGTGCAAGGAAAGTTCCACAGAATAATTCAGTTTCAGAGGGGGAAAAAGTAGCATGATGTCTTTTGTCCTTCAGTAAGTTAAAGTTTGTCTGTGGATCTTTTAGACATTATTTTTTTTTGGTAAAAGCTACAGCAATGAGGCAAACAGTCCTACTGACCTGGAAACACACATTGCATGTATCAAATTTTCTGTTGGAGATCTAGCATAGTTGCACACCAATTTTTTTCCTCAATAAGTAGTTACACTTTGTTAAAAAAAATGTTTTTCCCTCAGAAAAAGTTGTCAACCAAGACCAAATAGATATACTTCTGAATAAATGACTCTGAAAGGGACATAGTGCCCTTGCATGTTTCCTAAAATACTTTCACAGTGTGACAGTCAAATCTCATTTCAGAAGACACAGAACATTTTCTCCCTCCTTTATCAATGATTTTTTTTTTCCCTTTTAAGAAGCAGAATTCACTGTGCTGCCAAACTAAGATTTACTTTTAACTCTGTTTCTATTAACTTTTGTTTTTCATTTCTCCTCAGACCACAGATATGTGCTGTTCATTAAACTGCAGGCCAAACACTATTCAGAGTAATATTCCCTGTGGTATTATTTAGCTCATGAAACTCTTGAATTCATAGCTTGAAACAATCTAACCCTGAATCACAAAAGATTAATTATTTTTAAGAGATTTGTCTTTGTTATTTAAGAGATTTGTCATTATTAAACAAAGTATCTCCCCCCTTAGAGCAAGAAGTACTATTTTACAGTGCTACTGCACTTCTCTTGGATGCTGACTTCTGCACTAGCTGTCAGTCAAACCATGAGACCACGAAACAGGACCAATATTTGATAAAATGTGAGAAAAATCATTCTGCTTGCAACAACCCAACTGTTGGCTACTCACCACAGCAATGACAGGAATAAGCACACCCAGATTCCCTGCACTGCTGGAGGCCTGGAAAAGAAAAAGGAAATTATCAAAACATCTACAGAAGCGTTTCCACAATACTTGCTTACAGAGGTATTTCAAACATCAAACATTTCCTTCTCCCCGTGCAAATGCAAACACACATTGCCAATCCCAGCTCTGCATCCTGCAAAGGGTTGTGCACGAGGCAGCAAAGAGAGACCTCACAAAGTCCATGGGACTGAACATACCCTGCATCTTTTAACAAAGCTTTTCAGATGGGTCCTCATGGACTGCTGAAGGGATTTTTTTACCCTGTAAGCACAGGGTTGTCAGTGTTGGGAAGTTCAGATACTGTGCTTTGAGATAAAGACAGAAATTTTCATTGATACCATGTCTACTCTGACATCCAGTAACTCCTAGAAGAACGTTCACATTAAATGAGTGGCCACAAACGAGTGTCAAATGTTTACTAAAAGTTTCATTTTACTATCAAAATGTGGCCAAAAATAACAAGTCTGTAAAAAGACACCATTTTCAAAAATTTATTTAAGCAGGAAGAGCAGCTTTTTCCATTGAAATATAACAAGCATAAGGGAGATATGTATTTCCTTTGACATTTAAGGACTTTTTAAACTGCACACTACACAAGTGTGTTTGCTCTTGGCCAGTGTTTAAGAACTGAAAACAGTGCACACAGCACATCAGCTCCCACCTCAGGCAAACAGGAGACATCACATCTCCTCTCTGAAGTCTTTCCTGACCTCACATATCCCTCAACACTGGATTTAGGAGGGAGGGAACCCTCCAGCTTCCTCCTTACAAGGAGAGACCAGGTGCAGGGACTGCTGGCCTCACAGGGAGGAGGAGAGGAAGAAATGCTAACAGGGCACAGCTTTGCATGAAGTGGAGCAAACCAAAAGGAAACAATAAAAGAAATAAAAGAAAGAGGAGAGGGAGAAGCTAAGCCAAATACTCTTCAGATGAAACAATAATGACACGACCCAACCAAAACACACTTCATTTATCTTTCCTGGAGAGTGAGGACAAAGCAAAGCAAGAGGTGGGTCCTAAAATATTTTTGAAGGGAATAAAATAACAGCATTCAAGACACTCTAAGGGGTAGGAACAACTAGAAAAAGTCACTGCTAGCACTTCTGTTACAAAAAATGGAATGTCAGCCTCTTTATGATAATATATGGCACTGAGGAGGAAGAAGATGCAATGACTTCCATCCCTGGGCATACTCAGGGGACATTGGTGTCAACTATCAGCAAAATAAAAAACAAAAAGCTATCTTTCTTCCCCTCACAGAAGCCACTTTTGCATGGTTGAAAATAGAACAAATAAGTCACTGGAGCATTTTAACAATTATGGAGCAAACTTAAGTATGCTGAGAAGCAGAGACACAGGCAAACTACTGAAATAAAAATTGCTTTGGTTGGGGAGCACAGCACGTGCAGTGCTTTACCAACTTCATCTCTTCCTGCAAATGAAGTATCCCAGGCTCCAGAATGCCTTTGGTAAGTTTTAATCTGCACTGAGAAGAGTGTTCCCTAGTGAGAACTGCTGTCAGTACCCTCAACTAAAGAAACACTGCCTCCTAGCTCAATCCAGCACACATTTCTCCAGTTGCAGGCAGCTTTAAGTTGGTGCAGCAGTTTGCCTCCCATAGTAATTCCACAACTGAAAACAGTGGGAAAATATCCCAGAAAGGAGGAGAGTGGAAACTAATTTATAACTGTCATTTTAGAGCAATGTTTACAGTATGTTTTTCACAATTTCAGCTCAGTCATCTGTGGTTAAAAGAATCCATGAAACCCGTGGAGAGGAATTTTCTACCCTAGACTTCATGAAAAGCAGATTCTAGACATGTCCTAGTTCCCTTTTAAGAGAAGGGTTGGCATTCCTGATTGAATGCAGTCTGTCTTCAAGGCAAAGAGACTCATGTCAGAGGGATTTACCATCCATAAAGAATTTAATACTATTTAAATGCAGCATGCACAAGGGAGGGAGAAAAAGGCTGAAAAGAAAAAAACCATATTGTTCCCCTCACTGCTAGGAAAACATGGCTATTTCAAAAGGAAGTGTTACCTCTCTGCCCTAAAAAGGAAGGAACAGCTCTCAAACTGCACCTCTGAGACAGCCTTAACTCTCCACTACGCACACATTTGAATTATTAAAACATAACAGCCTAGTTTTTCTGTATAAAATCACTATCAAACACTGAGGTTTTATTAGTCATCCTAAGTCAGTGCAGTCAGCATTTGAACACTAAGAAGGAACATAACCCGAGGAAGGCTCTGATTTTTTGAGTAGGAAGCAGCAAAAAAGTCTTGACAAAAGAGCAGAGAATTCTGAGTGAATAAAGTAACTGCACATAAACTGCTCCTGCAGAAATTCAGTTAGCATTTGAAGACATTCCTCTTCTAAACCTTCTCAAACCCTTTTCAAGGCCAGTATGTGTTAAATTTTACAAATCCCAATTGAAGAGTGCATATAAACAGAACTCCAAAGCAAAACCACTCAAATATGCTCTTCTGCAAGTGTTCCTACCACACAAATTATCTAAGAGACAAGTCTCATGTCTCATCTGTCTTAGGCAAGCTTTCTGAATAAACCTGCTCTCTAAATAAAGCACCTCTAAAAATCAGAGATTTCTATTAAATCTATAATTTTCACTGCACTATTTTCATTATAAGCCTAGACAGAGTCTGCATAAACTTGGATGTTGGGGGAAAAAAAAAATCAAGATGCATCCACTTGTAAGGGCAATTTCGGATGGATGAGGATGACAAATCGACTGCTTCAGGCTGCAGGTTTGCCCAGATAACTTCCTGAGGTTCCTTCCAACCCCAGTTTTCGTATGATCCTATCACACTAATATTAGAAGTAGAATTCTGTCCCATCTAAAGACACTCATGGCCTTGGTAAGAGATGTACAGTACTCAGCATTCCATATTTCTTTTGGCAGCTCTGCCTCTGACACTGCAGTTCACCCACCCTCAGCTGAATGGCAGCTGCCCCCTGCTTTATCTGGGATACCACACACGGATCAGTCAGGTGTCTGGAAAGCATTCCAGACCTGCACTCCATGACCAGAACACATCCTCAGGCTCAGCAGAGTGTGGGTTTCTCCTGTGAGGGTGTGGGTTTGGTTATCAACCACCCAGCAGTTCAGTGGTGCCATCCCCATAAATGCACAGCTGCACACAACTGAAAACCAGTGCATTCCTGACCTTCAGTGCTGGTCCTTTTTCACTTGCTCTCTCACTGGCTCTCTTTCCTTCCAGCCCAAGCTGAACAAACAGCTCCAGCAAGTTCATCAGCAGCTCATCTACAAGGTGTTCTCCCTGGATGTTGGCAGCGATGTTGGCCAGGGCGTTGATGACGGCCAAGGAGCAGTGCCTGAGGACAAAGGACAGTTATGAACAAGCCATCCCTTTGTTTAATATTCTCACTGCTTTCTTCATAACACTCACAGTAACTCTTGGTAATAAGGCTGCTGACATTTTTTTCACTCAGGTTTTTTTCAGGGGGTTGTTTTATGTTTTTATGGACAGCACAGCACTTTATTGATAATTGAAACAGAACCGGTACTTAAGTGAAAAACTTTGTCAGTTGTCTGGAGGACATTTCATTAATGATGCCACCACAGCCAAAAGTACTTTCCTGCAGCAGACAAAAAGCAGCCAAGGGCTGTGTTTCTGGTTTGGGAAAGTCTTGAGCTGAAGAATCAGAACCTCTATCAGTTGTTAAAGCTGAGACTGCATTGGCTCAGGCAGCCTGTTAAAATGTACTGACAGGAACGATCCTCTCAGGTACTCACATACTGCCTTCAAAGATATCCAGACTCCCAACAGAGTCAATGATAATCTTAAATTGTAGCAGGGACAACAATGCATAATTTACATGCAAAGAATTAAATTGTTAATGGTTTGCATTTAATCCCTGATAAGTACTGGGACCACAGTAACAACAAGACAGAGCACTCTTAGCTTTTCTAGGCTAAGAGATTAATTACTGTACTTCCAGATAACATAAGTCATCAATGTCATTTATCAGTTACAAACATTGACTCCTTACAGAGGACAAAGTAATCAATACTACCTGTAGTGAAAAGCATTTTCAGGAAACTCTACATTATGAAGGGCTACTATGTTTAAACCAATGTGTTTATTTTTAACATCAAAGAAGAAAGAACAATATTATTTACAACCCTGTCATAAAACTTGAAAAAAGTTAAAATGCCTGATGGAGTACAAAGGATATTTGACATGGTATTTATATATTTAAGGGACACAGCTGAGTGTTACCTGTATCCATGATCCTTATAGTCCTTTGTGGCAGAGTAAACAACTGAGCTTGCTTTAACACTGATTTGCTGAAATAGATTCCACACCTCCTGGTAAATGTATTGCTGCAAAAAAACAAACCCAAAGCACTAAGTAAAGCTTATTGAACACAACCTCTCCAAAGAACAACCCTGTAAAATACACTAAGTGCTACCAAGTTCTTCAGACAGGTGTGTGAGCAATGGGTTCAGCTTCCATACAGAAACACTGCAAGTGCATTCGTCAGTGTTTTTAATTAATAAATCTTGTAAAAGTTGAGTAAGTTCTTTAACTCTGCCTTCCTAATGGAAAACTTTTTTTCAGGCTTCTGTGTCCTGGCAATTAATTGCTTGTTTAGAGGCACAAATAACATTTGGAAAATGTCAGTTAATCTTTGTATGACTGAAGAAGACAACCTTCTATACTTTTAGATGTACAGACTTACAAGACTTTGAAACTTAATTACTTATATGAAAAAAGATACTGTGCACCTATTTGGGACATAGTTTAAGTATAAAAACTTCATAATAACTTTTGAAAACATTGAATTTGGTTTTTATGGTCTGCTTTTTTTAAAAAAGTTTGTATTATTTTCTGTGAGGACTCATCTTCTTTATAGGAACAGCATTTTACACATTATAGCTTTTCTGATGTCATAAAAACTGTACAAGTGCCTACCTGTGGTGAAGAAAAGAAAAACCTTAAGTAACTTTTGCAAATGCAGTTTCTAAAACACATTTCCTTATAACTAAAGGAAAGGGATCATGAACTGGCAGAGTCTTGGCCAGTTCTTTCCTTACATTTCCAGTGATGACCAAGCAGCCAAGCTGATCAATGATGAGAACATCAAGATGAGAAGGTGGCTGGCAAAACTTCTGCTGTAAGATCTGCAGGATGGGTTCCATCATTTTTGGGGTGTCCCTCAGTGCCACTGCAATGTGCCCCAGAGCACGAATTGTGTGGTCAGGAATCAAATGAGCTTCCCTGTCACAAAAAAAAAACAAAGAAAAACCCCCAACATGATACATGTAACTGTTTGACAGTTAAAAGATCTCTGAGCATGGTTACATTTCTTGTAAGGAACAGTTCATATACTAAACATCACTAACAGCTTTAATACTGCCACTCTATACCAATACATTAATGTTGCTGCACATGTTTGGTTTTCAAAATAAAAAATAACAACCTCTCAAACTCACTGTTGAAGAAATCCACACTAATCCATGAACAAATTGATCTAGAAACAACTGTGAAAAAAGGTAAAAATGCTGGGCAAGATATTACAACCTGACAGTCAGACCAGCTACTGTGGAATATCTCCTTGGAGGTTTCTTGCTTTGTGGGTCTCTTAACAGTGAAGGAAGTCAAATGTCACAAATGACAAGATGTATCTAGCTAAAAAAGACAGCTGAAGCTTAAAGGATACAGTAGAGAGAGAGTATCATTCAACTGAGGACTCAAAATTGGCTAATATTCACCAAAGATTTGCTGATTCAATCAGGTAAAAATGGATCCATCTCTCTCAGTATGAAAATAGGGGCTCAGCTCTGCAAAGACTTGGCATGGGACAATTCTGACCCTACATAAAAGCTCATTGATCTGAGACACTTAACTAAAATAATGTTGCCAGTACTTGTATCTTAGAATAAGCTTCAGGTCCATTGAATGAAGGAAAACTTGGTTTGATGACGACAACTCACTTATCACTCTCCTGAGAGATGTACAGACGGTTGGACAAACTGGCAAGAAAGGCCTCCACAATCACGGAATCGATAGTCAAGCCAGCTTTCAAACACCTGAGTAAGAATGGACAAAAAGAATAATGCATCAGTTAAACAGATCAGGTTTTACTACTGTAAATGCATGCCAGGTATAAGGGAAGAAAGCTTATACTGAAGTATGAGAACCGACTGCCTGAGAATGCTGCAGATGTATTTTAAATAATTAGCAGAGTTTCTACCTGTGCTTTCTCCAGCAACAATAAAGACAGGAATATGCAGTAAGGTAAATTCAGAGTCCAGTGCTTTGAAACTTTAATTCCTTGTCTCTAGTTATCAACTATTTGTTTTCCCTCCAGCCCTCTGTAGCTAAAGGGAAAGTCTAAAAGGGAAGAATAAGCCCTACACTGCCCACATGAGTGTGTAACAATCCTTCTGTTACAGGAGGCTCAATGTGATAATCTAAGCAGAAAACAAAAACTCTGCTGAATATCAAAATGGTGACTAGCCTGAGTTACAGATGTGGGAAGCAAAACAGTAAGACTGAATTATTATTTTACAATTAGGATACAGAGAGAACCAAGAGATGAACAAAGGAAAATGAAGTCACACTCAAGTCACAAAGACTTTACAGCAGCACAGAGCATTGACTCAATACTTTTCTGCCAGGGAAGCAGCACCTGTGCCCCAGCAGGTGCCAGACTCTCTCTCACCTGCAGATGTTGTCTATGGCAATGTCACGCAGCTGCTCGTACATGGATGGTTGACTTTTCTTGCCAGGCATCACGTTCAGAGTGGACTCTGAGTGCTCGTTGGTGACACTGATCTTGATGTCATTGCCACCTACTGAGAACAGGGAGTGTGGAAATCAACACCATTTGATGGGCTCTGCAAGACATTACTGCATTTAACTACTCCTAAATAATTATTCCTAAATTTAGTCAGTTACTACTTTACCTGCTCTGCTTTAGCATCAGGATACTGCTCCTGCATTAGCAATTCAAATTGAACATTTTTGTTTTGGAAATCATAACTTGATATTAACATTTAAAAACAACAATAAAAACCTGCCAAGTGCCACGATGATCACGTGGCAGGAGCACAGGACGTGTGTGGGGAGTCTGAGGAACGTGACCTTGTTCAGCTTTGGACAGACCCAGTGGCTCCCTCCCAAATGACAAAGTAGGTTACTGAGCAGACAGAAGCAGGCTTTGTACAAGAATGAGACACAACAGCCACAAATTGAAACAAGGGAGGTTCCAACTGGACTTGTGATTTTTTTCCCTATAATTCTGCATTAGTTCCAGCTGCAGCATCTCACTCAGACAGAAGTGTTTGGTTTCAGCACAAGAGACAGAGCAATATCACTGCTGGGATAAATGTAGTTCTACCTATGCTGTTTGCCCCTAAATACACTTCTACCAGATTGTTATTTGCATTCCTCCTCTCCACCTCCAAAAAAAAAAAAAAGCAGAAATCCATCTCGATTTAAATCTACAGCTGCATCACCACAAAATATCTGAAAGCATCAAAAAGTTGGAAAACAATCACTTTGGAGCATAGCCTTTTTTCCTTTACCTGTGTGATACTGGCTGTGATATTTGTAGAGTTTCACAAGCACTGGGGAAGGTATCACAAGAAAGTCTCTCAAGGATGGATTGACAGAATGAACCACAACAGGGAACCTCTCACACAAACGACCTAGACCCTAAAAAGGAAAAATAAAACCAACAAAACATAGCTTTACAATAAAGCAGCACAATTTTTATCTGAACTGTAAGCTTGCAGCTTCAGCTCAATACAAAAAAAACCCCCAAAAAACCAAACTCTAAAAAGTTCTGAGGGATTCAAGTTTTAATGGAAGATTTAGACATTTGAAGCCTCTAACTCTTTTAGGTTATTCTAGAGTGTGTCAGAGGCCATCAAGCCTTGGAGCTCTCTTCCTGAGTGTTTTCACAGGAATTATGTGAAATGAACTACACTCTCAAAAAAAAAAAAAATGTTACTGGGCAAGTTCCAATACTTAGGGAATCCTGATAACTTATTATGTGGTGGAAAATACCACATTTGTAAGACTATGAATAAGTGTCCAATGAGAAGACATAAAAATTAGAACAATAAAGTCTTAGTCTAAAACCTCAGTGACCTGCCAGTCCCAGTAATTTTAAGTGTTTATATAATGGGCTAAGAAACTAAATATTTCAGAAATTCAATACTTGTTAAAAAACCCCTCATGAATATTATTCTTTGAGAAGTAGTTGAGCTAAGAAAATTCTAAAAGCAGTTCCTAGTTTCCACACCAGACCCCTAAAATCCAAATGTAGAACACACAGATGGAAATACAAATAGCAGACAAAAAGTGTTCTAGCAACCTGCAAAACTCCCCAAACTCTCACTCACTGTTACAGTAATGTCAAACACTGTAAAGACAGACCTGCAAACAGCAAATTAGCAGTGGCAAGTGAGCAATGATGACTTTGCTTGAGGTCTTTGACTGCAGCTTCTCTGATAACTTGATGCACAGGTTTTCAGCACCTTAAATGAAAAATCCAACAGAGAAATTTATCTCACCAGATTTGTTATTAGCCACACACCACCCAATTCTTACTGGAATTTCTAAAATACTTCAGAGAATTTATAAGCTTTACTCTCCTTATGCTACAATTCCTCAAAAAGATTTAGTGCTGCTTCCACAAAAACAGTTTTGGAAACAGTATCTGTAGCAAAAAGCTCTGTCAAACACTGTGACTGGAAGAATGACAGTTCTTAAAGATGATTTTGAGTGTTAGTTCACACTGGACAGAAAACAAGTATTACGAAGTCCAAAGGAAAAAAAATCCTTCACTTTCAGGGGATGGATAAGATTTATACAGCAAGAAAGAAAAAGAGAGGAAAAATGAGAAAGAGCTTCCCAGTCCTGCTAGCATCGAAGAAAAAACATGTCCTTTAAAAGAATCACTGAGAAATATTTAAGACATTAAAAGCAATAACTAAAACAGAAACTAGAAAATAAGCAGCTGTATATAATTCAGCAATTATACCATCTCCTCTAGATAAGCCAATAGAAAGTTTCTGTTTCCATTTCTATGAGATGTTGAACTATCCAACCAATTAATCTCACAACCCTTTGGTGGAGGTTTTACTCTTGTATTCTAATAGCAAAAAGTATTCCCTTCATTTTATATTTTTCCAAGCACCATCTCCTCTATCAGTATCCCTACAACCTAGAACACAACAGACAGACACTGCAGAGACCGAGGAGCATTTTTTACTTTGCTCATCTTTCACAGCCCACACCATGAGATCCACACAGGCAGCGTTGGCCTGGCAGCGCAGCTTCAGAGGGCTCAGCTCGTTGTGCAGCCGATCCACGTCGTGGAGGATCTTCTGCAGTTCTGACTGGCTGCTGTTGAACTGCTCCAGCACAAAATCATGCACTTCCTTCACAAAAGAGTTGGGAAGGTCTAAAGAGAGAAAAGGAAACAATGTCATACTGGAAGGACGGAAGCGACTGTGTCGGAACAACAGCATATGTACAATTCATTGCTGCATTATAAATTAATGATTTAATCAAATTTATGTCCTCTCTAAAAGGTAAATTTCATAGCAAAGTCCATCAGTGAGCAGATAATCCAGATGCCATCTACTAAGCTTTTTAATGGTGCTCAAAACATTTTTTTCTATTTCCATAGCACCTTTTTTATATAGAAACATGTCAAATACAAATTCGACACCATATGTAGAGTTCCCAGGAAATGCAAACCCACAGTGTTCCAGCACTCAATACAAAGCAGACAATGCTTGGGATCTCAAACATAATGAAGGATAAATTAATAAAAAATAGTATAAATACTATACCTTTCATATAGTATAACGTGTCTCTCAGCATTTTAAACTGAGCAAGATAAAGGGGGTCACTGAATGCTTTGTAGTAGAGATCTGTACTAGCACCCGTCTGAAAGAGAAAAGAAGCAACCTCATAGATTCAAAATGAAGTATTTTCCATCACATGGATAAATAAACCTCATTGCAGTCACACAATCTTTCCTCCACAATGTAAACAAGCACATAAAACAGGTACATGAGGTAACCTCGTGACTTTTCCCCCTCTACTTTTAACAAAAGAAAAAGTACAGCCATTCTGGGCATTAAATAAGATCCAGTCACTCTTGATTTGAAGAGCACACACCTGTTCTCTCCAACAGTGTAGAAAACAGGCTTAAAAAAGGGGGGGATTCAAACCTCTCATTTCATTGAGACAGCAAAGAGAGAAAATGAAGTTGTCCCCACTTAGGTCTACAGTTCAAATACAGCAGTTCTCAAAGGAAGGCTGGAGAGCACAGCAAAGTCATTTCTGCACACAGCTGAGCACACACCCCTTCCAACACAGCCTTCTGCCCTGAGGGGGTGAGGTGAACTCCAGAAAATGTGGTGGAGGCTGTGACAGAACTGTGCCCAGAGAAGGGGAGAACAAGGACCCACAGAACCAAGCAGGGCACCTCTGCAAGTAAAGGCCTGCAAACTGTAACACTTGTGAACTTGTTAGGAATGACACCTCAAAGAGCAGCAGTGATTTTCAAGCTAGAAAAAGAAAACAACACATTTTATCTACGTGAAAAAAAGACACTGTTACTGCAATACAAAATAAAGATCTCAGTCTACAGTAAACCAGTTTTGGGCAACCAATGCTGTAATTTATCAGGACAAGAGAACTAAAGTAAGAATAATAACTATTTCCTCCTATGTCAGTGACAAACATTACTCCTTCACTCCTTCCTCCATTTTTACACTGTCCAAAGCCAGATTTAAACCAGTGAACAAACTGTTCAAAAAGGAAATTAGTATAATTTTGCAAAGAGAAGGCATACCTTACACAGGTAAAAGACTAATTTTCCAAGATTTATGGCAAAAGAAACAAAGAAGCATTCAGGTAATTCAAAAAGGAATTTAAAAGCATACCTCTGCAACTTCAGCTATAACTGCATCCAAGGTCTTCAGAAGAGAATCCCCAACGATCTGTTTTACCTATGAAGAGAAAAAAAACCAACCAAAAAAAGAATGTTTCCTGCTGGTGACTCTAGAGAATACAATTTTGTCCCTGCAGAGAGCACGAGTCACTTCACTGCAAAGTGTCAGATGAAATTAAGGCTGCAACAAGAATATTTGAGCCTCTCTGTGCTGTTCCAAAACAGCTGGTGCAGGAAGCAGACAGGGCTGCAGGCTGCAAACAGCCACTTGCATGAATTCCCAGCATCTAGAAAAGGGTCTCGTTCTCACAGCAAAAACCAGTTATGTAAGTTACCTCAAAACAAGGGCTCTGCAAGACTCAAGCAGGAAGCAGCTGACATAAACTTATCTGATTTTCCGAATTCTTCACAGTTTATATGAGGGTTTTTAGGAATGCTATTGAAGCATGACACGAAATGCCATAAAAATAACATTACACAAAGCTTGAGAGACACAAAGACTGTCATTTTATTTGCAACTCTAAAAGCTTAAACTTACCCTGCATCTATTTCTAGCACAGATATCTGGAATGCAACCTCACTGAGCCGTCACAGGGACCCACCACGTACCATGTTCAGCAGCTGTCGGAGCATCTCCAGTGGGATGTTAAACTCTTTATTGTTAATACCATTGAAGAGAGGAGACACTGAAAAGCTGGAGCTGATTGTAGAGAAGTAATAATCAGGATCCAGTGCACTCCCATCAGGAAGATATGAACCTGATCAGAAGTAAATAAAGAAAATACAAGTTTGAGGAGGGAAAGGATAGTAACTTTGTTTAATGGTAACGTTTGGTCACTACTGAAGAGTTATTTCCAACACAGGTACAGTCTTTAACTTGCAAGTTATTCAGAGGTGCATTTCAGCTCATCTAGTGGTGAATCAAGACACAAAACTGTGATGAAAAAACACATTTGTTCACTAGAAGTTTACCACCACAATGGAAGAATTTATTTCAAAATGACTTGTTGTCAGAGACACTTCTGATGAGAAGCCTTCCCATGCTACTGACTTGCATTTACCCGAAAACATTTGTAAATGTCTTCTAATTCAAAAGCACAGAAATGCAAAGAACAGGTTAAGTCAAAACTGTCTTGTAAGGTTTCCCCCTGTATTAGGTCAAATGAAGACAAAGAACAGCTTTGATCTTAGAATAGACACCAATTCACTGGTGCAATCTGAAAGCAAAGAGAATCAAATTATTTTTCGGGTTCAAGTACTCTACTAAACAAACAACTTGCTCAGCAAACTGCTCTCAGCTCTGTTTCCACTTGAGAAATTATATTTCTGCCTTTCTGAAGTGCTCAGCTGGTTGTGCTGGAGTCATGTTCTTGTGATTAACAGGCTTTCAAGCAAGATCATTTATTGACCACAACAACAAAAAAGTCTTCAGTCATTTCTTTTCTAAACCATTAGCCTTGGCCAGAATAAAACCAAGGTCACTGCTCGTCTTCTTCAGAAAGCAAGACTATCACAAACTACATCATCAGAAATAATACAAGGGCTGCCTGTAGCTGAAATATCTGGTAAAAGTTAGTACTGAAAATAAAATCCTAATTAGAAAAACCATAACACTGTTAGAGAGACAATGAAAATGATTCCTAACTCTGTACAAAGTTGTCCACTACTCACCTATAGGTTTAATTAAGATTATTTTTGTTCTACCACTATAGCCTCTCTCTAACCTGCAGCTTTTTTTCTGTTTGTTTGTTTTTTTTAACTCAAACCACAAAGACCATAAGATTGAAGAAGAATAGGTTGGTTCAGTAGGGTAGACAGAAGGTCTACTTGGCAATTTAAGAACGATACTTTAATTATCTTCCAATCTCATAATATGAATAAGGAAAACAGATGCCTCTAGAAATAGCAACGTGAAGGAAAAAGTGAAGCAATGTGGAAGAAGTTAATTTAAACCAGGGCTTGAGGGAGGAGAATGGCCCAGAAACAGATGAAATCCAAACTGTTAAAAACCTCGAAGGGCCAGACAAAACCAGAGACACCAAAGCACCCCAGATGCAGAGCCAGTCCTCCACTTGATTCAGGAAAGATAGTTTATTTTTGAGCCCTGCTTTGACTTAGAACTCACAGCTACAGCTCTACTGAAACTCAGGGGTTAAGGGTTTATGTATTAATTCATAAAACTTGTTCCTGTTTCTGCCTTTTGTGACACAGTAATTAGTACACATTAGTGAACACTCTACTGGGTCTTACACAATGACCCACATCAGGCTTACTTCAAATGGAGCAGTTGGTTTGGATTTATACAATGTGCCACAAAGGCTTCAAAATTCCAGACCCTAATCCAACAATTCAGCTGCCCAGTGAAGCACAATATTAACACTTATTCCTCAAAGTTACTCAGCCTAATCTCCCAAAATATTTTTGGCCTAGTTGAATTAAGCTCTTCAGTACCAGGCACTGCCTGGCAGTAAGGGAATCATGTCTCAAAACCCTCCAGAAACAACTGAGCCTGGAAACTACTGGTGTTAATAAGTACTTCCTACTGTCTTTAAAGTACAATTTTTTTTTCACAATCCTAGCAGGCACATGCCACAGAATTGCTGTAAGAATTCTGGAGAGCAGAGAAAGGGGTCAAAAGGTTTTTGGTTTTCAATTTTCTATAAATTGCAACAAAACCCTTGTTCTTTTGCAAAATAATTTACCTTCAAAGTATTGAATTGCAGTTCCTCCAGGAGAGCTGGGAGGGGGAATTCCACGTTCAGGACTAACCTGAAACATCACACAAAAGCCGTATTTATTATAAGCAAATATTTATAAGACATTGATAGATCTTTCAGGGAATGGTTTGTACACTTTATAATGAAACACTGCTTCAAGCAAAACTAACAGGAACTAGATTGCTGGGCCTATCAGCTCAATTCCAGTCAAAAATAGGAAGTTAAAAAATGCTGGTTCAGTGCTTTCGACTAAAAGGAAGAGATCAGAACAGTGACTCTTGTATTGTATGAAACTACACTAACAACAATCTGTGGTTTCAAAACCAGCATCTGAATGCATTTTTTCCCCAAGACAATCCACAGCTCCTGGTGAAACCAGTGAGAGCTCCTGTACCCTCAGCACTTCTGAAAACTTTAGCCATTAAGTGCCAGCTTCCCAAATTTACAGACATACAGTGCAATGCTTTTCAATGAGAATAACAGAAGCAATAGGATCTGCCAATTGCTCCATGTGAAGACTTACTAGTACAGTTGTTAGTTTAGCTGTCACTGACAGTTCTGTAACTCAGAAACTACAAAATTATTTTGAAATTCAGTTGCGGAACCAAAATAAAGATCTTTGTATTTGGTCAAACAATGTGTGAAGGGACTCTCTGCATATCCAGGCTTAATGCTGCCTTCACTCAGCTCAAGAAATAATCTCAGCACTGACTCCAGCACAGAGCAAGCCATACAAACCTGTGAGATGCTGGATACACTGCTGGCCTTTCTCTTCAGTGTTCCTTCCTGGCAAACGGTGAGCAGGGAACTGGGAAGGATTGATCTGAAGTCATTGAAGGATCGTCGGCGAATTCCTTCAAGTTCTTCTGGAACTCTCAGGGAATGTGGGGGAATTTTAGGAAAAAGCTTTGAAAGGAGAGCCTCCTCTGAATTGCTGTAGCGACCAAAGGCTCGAGAAATCCCTATCAGGCAGGGCACTGCATACTTGCATAAATATTCTGGAAAAGAAAAACACGTGTAACAGCACATTAACAGTAACTTAGAACTTCCTCTTCACGGTTTTGCTACCACTTCACTAAACTGTTTCAGCCTAAAGTGCTTTACAAAGACTGACTTGTGCAAGTAAAGGAAAAACCATGAAGGTATCACAAATTAATGCAGTTCTGCTTCTGTATTTACCAGCCAGCAACAAACACAACAGACGCGTGCAAACAAAAGTGGAAAGAAAAAGCTGCTCGCTTTTCAGGAGTGATCCTGATAACCAGCAAACTCAAGAGAAGTTCAGAGGACAGGAGTTATAAAATAGTAACAATTTTATTAATACCTTTATCATGCATTTGTGGTGTCTGGCACATTCCCAACAGGAACTGCATTACTTGCAGGATCGCATCCAAAATCTGAAGTCATCAAGACAGACACACAAAAATATCTTTTGGTAAAGAAGTGTCATATCTTACACCAGATCACTACAACAAATGAAACCTGCATATATTAATGTAAAGAGTTTTTTAATACTGTGGGACTAAAAGAGGACATTGCCCTCACTCAGCTCACAGAGCTGCTCTTGTAAAGCCTGCAGTGAGCTTTTCAGCACAATGAAACTGCAGCAGTCCTGATCCAGCACCAAAGCTGGAATCCTAACTGGGCTCAGCAACTGCCACCCGAAAGTAACAGCAGACTCACGAATGTCTTCCATATGCTTGACAATTAACACAAGCAAATTAATGCACCAGTACAGATGCTAAAGCAATCAACCCCTCTGCAGGGCAGGAAGCAGCTGCTGCTCTCTCCTCCAGGCATTTGTCAGGATCGTGGCGTTGGAGAACTGGGTCATACAAACAAACCCCACCTGCTCTCTGAGAGAGGCGTCCCTGTAAGCAACGTCGGATAACAACGTCACCAAGCAGAAGCTGAAGTTTTCTGCCACTGGAAGCAAACCTGCAAAGTGACAGACAGAAAAATCAGCCACTTGTTAGAGAGAAACAACACAGAAAGAACAAATTATATCAAAACAAGAAGGTATATGCGACTCCCGTGTCACGCAGTTCTGAGATAAACTGTAGAAAAATACAGTGTTGCACACAAAATTTAGAAGTGCTCTAACCATCATAATTTCAGCCTGAAACATTGAAACAAAAATCATAATAATTAAAAACTTTCCCAGGCTTTCAAGTAATTAAATATTGAATTATATAATACTATATAAAAGTGTTCTTATATTAATTCTAAGAGACATTAAGGGAGCAAGAAATGAAGTGGCTGAAATAGCAACTAAGCATCAAAGCTACAACCGGAGTGTACAGATCTCAGATTCCACTCTCCTGTTCTAACCACTACACAGTCTTCTCCAATTTAATACAAAATATATTGAACACAGAACTATTTTGAAAGTTCAATCTATCAAGAAGTGGTCAAACAGGAAAACAGGGAGCTGTTCAACTTCCTCTTTGCTTCCAAAGAAAATGAGTATTAAAGGCTGTCAAGCCAGGAGCTGAAAACCCAGCACCTCCCTTTGCACCATGGCCTGAATAACCTTTGCTGTTGCCATTTCCTGGCTGGCATTTCAAAAGAAAGATCAGAAACCCCAAACATCACCTCTGCCTTTCCGTGCATTGCTTTCTTCTATCCACTGGACTTTGGGAAGACCCTTCAGAAGCCGCAGGAGGTACGGAACCACGTTATCCTTGTGCTAAAGGAGAAAATATTCCATTTAAAATGGAGAAGAAAAGCTGAACCATATCATCTCAAGATGTTTTAGATATATGGAAAGACTCCATTGACACACACAGAACTCGCTTCTCATGATTACTCCACAGGCTTCTTGAATGTTGCAAAACTGATTTCAAAACAGGCAAACGAAAAGTAACCCAATTCAGTGCCTTAAATCCAAGACTTTCATTCCAGGCAACAGTTCATTCTCTGCAAAAGTTGCAGAAAAATATTCCAGAACCACAACGTACCTACCCATAAACAATTCATTAACTGACAGCAAGGCCCCAAAATAATTTGAAGGCAGCTAGAAATTCAGAGTGCCAGTCCCACCTCATGTGACCCATCCCAGGGCCTTACACAAGTCACTTCACACACCTGTGTAATGCTCCAGCTCCCTCACCTGCAAATCAAAGGACAGCACTTCCCTTCCTCATGGGCTTGGATTAACTAATACTGACTGCTGGCTTTGGAAACATCATAAAATGCTATGAAATACAAATACTGCCTTAGAAAAAAATGAAAAAAGAACAACCTCAATAATAACCAAGCAAGCTGTACCATAGCACATGGACCCTCAACAGGAGGCAATTCAGGCCTGAAGCAAACCCCAGCAACATGGAAGATTTTAAAGTGAGGTCTAATGACTCTGGACCTAGGACTGGGCATATCCTCCCTTTCCCTTGCATGGAACAATATGATGCCCAGAGCTCCAGGGAAGAGAACCAGCTTGTCCTGCCCAGGCTGGCAGACACAGAAGGGATGTTCATGTACAATGCAGCCTGTGTGCTCTGTCTGCCTGTTTATCCTGGCCAGTGCCAGGCAGGAAAGGGCCTGCTGCAAACCTGACCTTCAGGACTGCACTGGAACATCCCTGTCATTCAGGAGCATGTGGGGAAGAACACACAATGACACACATGGTTTAAGTAAATCCTGAGTAGTCCTTCCTTTCTCTCCTTAAGGTATGATGACCAGAAAACATGCCAGTAGTCTGGCTGTGGCAGTGCCATGACTACTTTTTTTATTCTTCTACCTCACTCCTCAGTGCTGTCCTTGCTTCCTTGTGCTCTCCTGCCTGCATTCATCCCTTGCCTCTGATATTTCAATTCATTTTTATGAAGAAAAATACCAACTTCTCATTCATTCAACAACTAAACTCGAATTAATCTTCAAAGATAAACACTTAGCCCAGGTGGGGAAAATACCTGCAGGTCAGATTCAATTAGGAAGATTCCTAAAGCAATAACAGCATCCCTGCGACGTTCATCCAACTGGAAAATCCCGTGGAAATCCACTGGACACATACAGAGCAGCTTTTGTACCTGAAAAACAGCGGAGGGAAAGAACAGTAGAACAAGACAAAGTGTCAAAAAAAACTGAAGTTTGAAGTGCACAGTGGTCCCTCCATCTTCTGGAAGACAGATGGGCAGGTTACCCTCCTTCAGTCATCAACCTTAACAAGAGCATTCAAGGGTTGGGAAAGGGTGGTGAATGACAGAACCCAGAGAGAGGCAGGAAAAGCTCGAGCAGAAGTCAAACATTTCTACCACAACATGGGTTGATTTAAAGGCTTTCTTCAACACTTGATCAGAGCACTGAAGTACGACAAAGCCTTCCTTCACTGGGCATTTTAGATGTGCAAGAAACGTGCAGCAGGCAAATTTATCGTGTTTACTCAATTCCTGTGAACAAAAAAACAGGTGGCTGGAGCTTTGTTTACAGCTGCACCAATGCATTCTTCATATACAGCACTGAACCATTAACTGTTACCAAGCTCAGTACGACTGGCTCAAATCTTTCAGATTACAGATTTTCAAAACTATTACTTTCTCACTACTTTAACTAATACTTAACTCCATACTCAGCACACACACATCTAAAGAATACATCAAATCCCCCAAATACTTTGTTTTTCTATGGAACTGTTAAGAAATGGAAAACGCAGCAAGCATATTGTCTTTTCATGAATTTCCTTGATGTTAATAAATACTATCTAAAGAGGACTATCATAATAAATAACTATGTCTGACTCACCTATGTTTGAATGTCAAGTCACTTCCTATTTAGATAACTCTTTGAACACCCCACCTTGACATTTCTAAACTAAGAAAAATTTCCCTGGAGGATTACAAGAAGCTACTGGATGCTCAGTGGAATTTAGGATTCTGGTCCTTCAACTGCCAGATCTCATAATTACAAGACTAGTAAGACAACAACACAAATAAGCCTCTTGCTCAACATAAAATGCTGGAGAGGACACATGAACTTTGGAAAATGACTGCTGCTGCATGTGTTCCACGTCAGGTTATACCTGCAATAACATGAGGGAGTAATTTTAGCTAGATATGAACTATTAATATCATTTAACTTCTACTGTAATCTGTCAAACTAATAAATAAAAAACTAAATAAGTAAATCCCTGGATATTAGTGAACCAACAGCAAGGCTTACAAAAATTATTCACCATTGGCTGTCACACCAATGGCACATTTCCAGAACACAAAGTAAGAACCGAAGGCGGCAACAGCTGGCCAGGAACAAGCACCAGAGTTTTCATCAGCACAGAGCCGTGCTTTTCAGCTATTTAGTCATGATTATTGCATGAGGCAATTCAGACGTTTTGTCACTTCTGGCTCGGGGCAGCCAACTCCCCAAACATCGGCGTGTCCATCCCTCCTCCCCCAGCACAGCACACACCTGCCCAGGGCAGCGGTGCACACAGAGATCCCCCATCCCCTGGCTGGCTTTACCTTCAGCGGAGCTTTATCTCACCCAGGCAGATTCTACCCGTCGCCTGGATTTAACAGGACACCCGGAGCAAAGCAACCAGTCCTAATTAGGCTGAGACTAATTACGCCCACAAGACCCTGTTCCACGGACCCGGGGGAGGCGCAGCCGCTGAGGACCCGCGTTCCTTGCGAGGACACGGAGGGGCTGCGCTGACGGCGTTTTTGGGTCAGGATGGCCCAAAGGAGCACCCACGGCGGGACAGATCCCACTCCCAGAACCACAGACAGCCCCGCCCGAGGGGAGCGGCATCACCCCGGAGCATCACCCGCCGCTGCTCCGACCCGCTGCCCACGGGCCGCGCGGGTCCCCACAGCCCGCCCCGCACAAACACTCTGCACAGAAGGGCCCCGCACGGGGCCGACCCTTCCCCGCCGACCCCTCGCGTGACGTGCAAACACAAAAACACGACCCCCC